>NC_050580.1:19090658-19690658 GCF_011100635.1 Trichosurus vulpecula | reverse complement strand
AAAGGAAAAGGAACTTTATGTACACACATATTTACATTAGCTTTAAATGGTGGCAAATAATTCAAAATTAAGGGAATGCCCATTAATTGGGGAATGTCTGAACCAATTGTGCTGGAATACTATGTTGCAATAAAAAATACTGAGCTGAATGCTCTCAGAAAAGCCTGGAAAACTTATATGAACCAATGCAAAGTGAAATGAGCAGAACCAGTAACACAGTAATAGCAACATTGCATACAATGTTCAGTTGTGAATGACTTTATTCATCTTAGCAATACAATGATCTAAGACTGAAAGACTTATGATAAAAAAAATGGTATTCATCTCCAGACAAAGAATTGATGGAGTCTGAATGAAGATTGAAACATACCTTTTAACTATTTTTCTTTTCTTTTTTTTTGTTTTGTTTTCTTTCGTAATATGACTAATATGGAAATATGTTTTTCAAGACTGCACATGTGTAACTTATTTTAAATTGCTTTCCTCCTCAATTAGGGGGGAGGAAAGGGAAGGAGGGAAATAATTTGGGACTCAAACTTTAAAAAAAATAAAAATTATTTTTATGTAATTGGGAAAAATGAAATATTAATTAAATATATTTTAAAAAAGAAAATCAGAGATACTGTATATAAAATGTTACAGAAACAACCTGTGTCTGTACAGTCATCCAGACAAAAAAAAGGCATCTGGGTGATATGAGGAGGAAAGAAAAATGGGAGCTCTCAGTGAACTACCGAAATTATTTTTTCAGTAGAATGAGTGAAGATTCAATTAATGTTAAATGAATCATTTATTTTATTTTAAGTGTTGTTTTTTGTTTCACAAATTCAGACTCCCTGTATCCCTCACCCTTATACTGGCTACATATTGAGTATGTTTCTCTGTATTATAGTCATGAAAAGATCTTTTCTGTCCTTATTTTTAAAAGCATTTTGAAGGACTGAATATAAGGTATAACTACAAAATAATCAGAGGCATCTTGATATAGGGGGAGAAAAAGGTCTGGACTGGGGGTCAGCAGATCTGATTTCAAATTCTATTCTGCCGGTATATACTTTTAAAAAATTGGGGAAGTCGCTTCACTTTCAGGCCATACTTGTTGGATATAAAAAATTCTGGGGTTGGACTAATGATCCCTGGGGTCCTTTTCAACTCTAACAATACAGGATTCTGTGATTTTCAAAATCAACTATTTATCATTATAATTCTATTTCACATATCTAGAGTACTTTAAGGCTTAGGAAGTACTTTTCTCCCAAAGTACACTTTAAGATAAATAGTGTCTTTATCATTATCCCTTTTTTTTTTTCTAGATGAGGAACCCTAGAATCAGGAAGTGTGATATTCTAAAGGCTTTATATCAAGTAACTAGAAGACTTAGGACTGGATTTCAAGAAATCAAGAAACATTCCTCCAGTGTTTACTGGGTTCAAGTCACTGTGATACGCACCGGAGTTACAAAGTGAAAAAAATAGTTCTTAACATCAGGGGCTTACATTTTATAAGAGGAAAACATATTTACAAAGATAGGCAGGACTCAAAAATATACAATATAGCATGAGAAAGTAAGAAAGAGAAGTGAGGGAAAGAGCAAAAAATGGAGAATGAGAGGGATAGGAAGAGAGGGAGGAAAGAGAGGAGAAATAGGGAGACAGGTCAATGTGGAGGGAAGAGAGATGACTTCCTGTAGAATGGAGATTGTAAGAAGTGCTTTACAGAAAGCTCAGGATTCTGGGAGGAAGAAGTAATGAAAGAGTACATTTGAGGCATGGGCTACACAGCCTATTCCAAAGTATGAAAGGAGAGGGAGTATTGACTACATTGCTCTCCTACGCTTCAAACTGTACCACAAACCTTGTCATCTTCACTGGATTCCCACTGGCATGTAAACACCCAAATAAACATTGTGCTCAAAGAAGTTACCATGATCAAACTATTTCTCTTTCTGAATAGCCTTCAGATCAAATATATTGGTCCTACAAGAATACCAGGCTGCTCAGTTTACAACCTAAAGCTCAAAACTGTGGGATCATGGAGGACTGTATGTACGTATTGCAAGACAGGAAAATTATAGGAAGCATGGAACCAAAGCAGAATGCTCCTGAGTATTTTAAAAAAGAAAACTGTTGAAGCAGAATTTATGACTCAATCAGCAGAAATAATAGGCAAAACAGGGAAAACAAACCTTGAATCCACAGTGACTAGTCTCTTCTAAAAATAAAATGAAGAAAACAACTGATTGGGAATACAGATATACAGAACCGATGGACAACCTGAAAGAAGGGAATAAAAAAGCATCAACATTTAAAACAAAACATGATCTCTATGTAAGCAAGATCTCTATACAAGCACACTGATCTCAAAGACAGGATTTGTAGACATAATTTCAGAACTATAGGTCTCTCAGAAAAATATATGAACACACATACACAGATCTGAACATAATATAAAGAAATCATACATAGAAATAGCCTGAAACATATGAACCTACAAAGCAAAATGCCAATCAAAAAATTTCATAGATTGCTGATTGGTTTCAGAGGGAGAGGATGGTTTGGGAGGCGAAGCAATGCTACAGGTTTCAAGGTATGTAATGGTTAAATCTGACAATTACAGTGACAAACAACCAATTCTGCAAGTGTCCAGGAGGAAAACCTACATCTAAGGACTTTCACTTGGTCAGCCACCAATTTTTTCTTTCTCCCTCCATTTGCTCTGGTCCTATTTTTCCTTTCTTCTTTCATTCCCTCTTGTTCTTCTGATAATAGACTTAAGCCAATAGTATTCAACCTCCAGAGAAGGAAATTATGCAAGAAACCCAGCAAAGGATGCTATTTGCTGTAAGGCCAACAGGCTGGAAAAGGTATCAGGCAGTCAGGAAACAGCTCTAAATAAAAGAATTCTATTTGAATATTTTGCATGACATTTGTCGTCATTTTTATGGGATCTTCACAATCAACTGATACTTTAGGACAAAAGTAGTTTACTGCAATTATAAATTCCATTCACAGGAAACATTAATATGTCTATACCCATTAATCATCTGTAATTATAACCCAAACAGATACCAAAAGAAAGGGTAGAAATGGTCAAACCACCTTGCAAATTCGTGGGGACAAAATTTAGCCTTTTTGAAAAGCAAATATGAATTATGGTATTTGTGCATTGAGATCATGTCTGACACAGAGAGCCTAGCTTATCAATAACCGTTTACTTACCAGTTTCATTTGCAAATGACATTTAGCTGGCCTAAGAAAGAGCAAGAGGAGACTGATATGAGAACAGCTGGTTTGTTCCAGATAGAGATAACCAGAATTTGGAAATCAATTGGGGTATTCTAAGTATATTGCTTCTGATTTTAAAAAATTGTCCTCCATATTAAAAAGTACTCTTTTGATGATGCTACATCATTAATAATCATCATTTATAGAGACTAAAGATGCATGTAACCTAAAGGGCACTCAAAAGATCCATGGTGGCTGTACATATGGTATATTACCAATCTCTGTGTAATATAATATTTAATATCATGTTTCCTTCAATTACAGCATGAATTACTTGACAGCAGGAATTATCTAGCTTTTTTTTTGAGATTTGTATGTTCAGTGCTTGACACGGTATTTGACTTAGAATACATACTTCATAAACAGTACTTTATTAATTTCATTAATATGCAAAAATATTCTACAAAATTTTATGTCAGCACAGCAATATATGATCAATAAAACAAATTAGGTTATTTATGCGGTGAGAGCAAGGCACAACAGCTGGGATAACCTAACTACCTTATCAGCGACCTATATCATGAAGGCAGAATTCATGATTTCAAAGAAAAGCGTGAATATGCCTGAATGGTTCAGAATCGCAGGATATAAGGAATTCTCTAAGTAGAAGGCAAGAGGAATTAAAGCATTTATTCCAGCTCCAAAGTAGCAGACCTACAGACCAATATCCCCAATTCAATATCCTGGCCAAAGGCCTACAGGTCCAATAAGTCTGCCTTACAATAGTAACCAGGGGGTTCCAGAAAAACATTATGACAGAAAGCCAAATCATATTCATGCTTCCCCCTAATTCTAGAGCCCTCCAGTAAGAAGATTATTCACTGGCCTCAAGCCCTTGCTCAGCACTCTCCAGTCTGCACGTGGGTCAGTCCTGCTCTCAGTAGCACCTGCTGCTTCAGCTACTTCTGCTTCAGCTTCTTCTTCTGCTGCTGCTGCTTCTGCCACTCCTCCTTCTCCTGACTCCACTATGTCTCAATCTCCAAGCTGTGTTCTCTCTTTTTATACAGCTGTTAGCCATCATCCAGTCGACTAGAACATCATCTGAGTGACCAGAACTTAGGTGCCTACTATTGGCTCTGGTCTTAGCAAATCCCCCTAGCACCCTTAGCATGTCGGTTTAGCATGTAGTAGCTAGGGGTTTGGGCCTACTTGGGCGCAAAGATATAATCAGACCTCCTTTGGTTGGCCCCACCTGGAGCCCCACCTGAAGCCTATTCAAATGTTGGGGGAGGGGGGTAGGTCTTCCCATTTACTGATTGCCTTTACACATCCACAAAAGTTTGATTGGCTGAAAGGAAGGCCTCCAGTGTGCTAGGTCAACTTCCTATGGAAAGACTGCACATAGGAAGGGAATGTTCCTGTGAAGGATACATGGATCCATTGAAGTAACAGCATCAGGAAAAGAAGAATTTTAATTCAAGGAGTAGCCTGATGGAAACATAAAAGCCATCAACTACAATTAAGCTTTTTCCTTTTTTTTTAGCATCCTTTATCGCTGGGCTGTTTTTGGCCTGCCTGTGAAAGTCTTTTTATTAATGCAGAATTGATTTCAATAAAAGATTTTATGTTCTGGATTGTACCCATCATGTTTGTTTTTCAGCAGGTTCTAACCATTAGCATCTCACTTAATATCTGCATAATTTAAAATGCATAATTTATTTGACACAATTAACTGAAAATTACTGTCTGCCTCACATGGAAAGCCATTTCTGTTTGTTTTTTAAGAATGACAGCATCTCTGCCTGGTGTAAACTATGCAATTTTGATGGGGGTATTTGTTTTAAAATATGGCAATCAGTGTAAAATTGGTCATTATTTCTGGGAAATGGCCCATTCGATATTAAATGCAAATTTAATCTATTTATGTTCCCTGGTTCTGTTTTTGAAAGAGTATTAATGAGCTATCACTAACGGTCAATAGCAACTGTTTATAATAACATTAATAGCCCGAATGGTTGTTACTACAATAAAGAACAATTACCTCTGGGTAAACTGTTTCCTTCAACTACCTAGAAAAATCAGTGCTGTGAGGGCAAAATCTGTTGTTGACAAAAGAGAACCTTAAGAATTTCCAAATGCTATAATCACACCTCTTTTTTTTTTTTTTTGGCAAAGGAAGGCATTTTATTACGCTCCCGGGAGAGCGGGTGCAGTGCTCACGGGAACACTCACACAGATACAGCTGCAGGAGCAGGGGTAACCATTCCCTCCACTCCTGCTAGACTCATGGTTAGTTTACAATCTTTGTTTTTTACATAGTTTTCCTAGGTTATACAGTTTATATAAATAGGGTAATAAGGATACAGAAGCAAAAGTGAAGTTAATTAGATTTTCCTTGTCTTAGTTTAGGATTAAACTATATTCTTTTACTTCCCCTACTTTCCCTCTTTAACATATACAAATGATTCAAATCAGTAGGCCTGGATTCTTGACCAAGACCAGACCCTAGATAAGCTTGAACAGGTTCAAGTGGGTTTGGCCTCTCTAATCACCCAGACTGCCTTCTCAAAAAGTATGCACATGAGTACAAGCCTCTGACCTCTCACCTGACCGACCTTGAGGCCTGGTCTCTGCTAAAGCTGGGGTAGGGGAGGGCGGGGAAGCACACCTTTAGTTCTGTGGAAACAAAACTCCTCCCATTTCTTACAATTTCCCCCTCTTCTTTTGTTCAAATTTTTGTTTCCACATTTTTAATATTCCCTTACTCTCTTTCTCATCTGAATTTTTCTCCTTAATCATCACCCCCTTAAATATGGGAAGGATTGATCGACGCATTGAAAAATCAAAGGGGGCAGTCCCCTTTGTAAATACAGATACAGAGACCCAAAAGAAAATGATAATGCAACTGTCCCTTTAAGATTCAAAAGTCTCTTCCCATAAGCTGTCTGGCAGGGAACAACATCAGTGAAGTCTTCTGGTCCTTGATATTTGTTCCAGCCATCTCCAGCATCTTCTTCTTGCCTTCTTGTAGGAACCAGCTTTCTTTCCATTCTCCTACAAAAGTCACCTTGGCACAATTTTCTAATCCTTATACCCTGATCATTTTTACAAATTCAAAATTGGAACTTTGGCCAATTGCCATGTTTAAGAAATTTTACATGAGAACCCAGTTCCTCATACTTTACATTAACTCCCTACATACTTTACTTAACATACTTTACATTAACATTTCCTCACCAGGAGGATAATATTTCACTAAGGAATTAACAGCAGACTCCAGCACCTAGCTAAATACATTAGATAACCAATTCTTAACACAGTACATATATAAAACTCTTAGTCATGCCATGTTTCTTTAATGGCATGTACGAAATAAACCACAAGCCATTCTTCTTTTAACATTACTAACTGTAACAAAGCTTTAGACAAGCATGATGTTAACCAAATAACAAAATATCCTCACAAGCCCTTGACCTAATTGTCTCCATACCATTTCCAAGAAAAAAAAAACCTAACACTAGTCCCAGTCCTAGAGTAATCTAAGATGTTCCATAATCAACTATTTTAATAGATTTACAAAACCTTCTGATTATAGAAATTTGCCACCAAGACAGTAGGGACTTAGAGTAAGGGGACCACACCTCTTTTTTTCATAACCCTGATTATTTAAATAATCTCACCTGTTTTTATATTTCATGGAGGATTTGAAACGGCCTTTTCTTAAATTTCAGAGCTCAAACTAGGGTAGAACTATAAGGCTATTTGCCCCAGGGAAGAAAGTTTAGATGAACCTACATAATCAGCGAAGGAGAAACATGCCAGCATCATTACCCGACACAATCACATTCTCAAAACCATTTACTAAAAAGACTATAAGCAGCATTGTCTTCATTCCCTTCCTTCTCTTTATCATCATTTCTTAAGGTTTCTACTATGTGTTTCATTTGGATTTTGTGACTTCATAGCATACTGCTATTCAAATTTGACAATAACCAATGCTCATACGTCATTTTCAAAAGAAATCTTTGGAGGATTTCAATAGTTTCTGCTAACCTCTCGAATAAGTAGAAGCATAAATTGGGCCTACCATCTCCAAAGATGTAATTTTCATAAATTCTGATGGAAAACACACACTGCATGAAGGGAAGAACAGAACCAATAAGCTTTGGAAGACAATGTTTACCAGAATATACTGAGGTGGGAGTGGGCCAGGTGTGGTGATGGTTTGTTTCTGATTCCTGGAACTTTATAGATCAGAAATACCATTAGAAAATGATAAGATAATTAGATGATCATGAATGATCCATGTCATGCATGCCTTCCAAGATCTTGTGGATATACTTGAATTTCCTTCCTGAAAACTTGAAACATGTCATCTACTTTTGATAATTTATACACAACGTACCCTAGAGAGATGGTAATGACTACTTCCTGGGCTCAGCGACCTAATAGAGACAAGGGGAATTTCTAATGGGTTCAGAAGAAAATAAGGAAGATGATAATTAAATGACTGGAAAGTGGTATACAAAGGAAATTTAGAACATTTGGATTATTGAACTTGAAAATGGGAGCAAAGAATTAGTCACGAAGTAGAAAGATGCTGTTTGATTCTCCCTCATGTACTTTTTATTTCCCTGAATATCAGGGTTTGGAGTAGGGGCAGGTGAAAGGACTGGCTCACATCCCATGTTCTTTTTTATTATTAAATTTATATTTTTTTAGTTTTCAACATTCACTTCCATAAGATTTCGAGTTTCAGATTTTTTTTCCATCTCTCCCCTCCTCCATCCTATTCCATATTCTGTACTCCAAGAGGTTATTTTTTCTTAAGTTCAGCCATTTAATTGTCTTGATCTCTCTTTTCTTTCTCCATTCAAATTTCACCACATCTCTTTCAAGTTTTTGAATCTAGAAAGGAGCCATATATATCTTCCTATAGTTATCACTAAGACTTGGTTAGAATGAAATCGATGACCGGAATATGATTCTGGATGGATATTTCTTATTGAAAAAAACAGGATAAAGGGAGTTGTGTTAACATTGCATATTAGGAAGGTATACTCATAAGGAAGGGGCAGCTAGGTAGTGCAGTGGATAGAGAACTGAGCCTGGAGTTAGAGAGACTTGAATTCAAGTCCAGCCTCAGACACTAACTATATGACCCTAGGCAAATAACTTAACCCCATTTTACCCCAGTTTCCTCATCTGTAATATGAACTGGGTAAGGAAATGGAGAGCCACTGTAGCATCTTTGCAAAGAAACCCCCAAATGGGGTCGCAAAGAGTTGGACATGACCAAAACTGACTGAATAACAATTTATGAGGAAATCCAGTAAGCAGAGAGTGGAAGCATGGTAGAGAACATCTCAAGGAAGATCACAGGAGGTAGAAGTCTCAAGCATTTCACCTACTTTGGATCACTTATTTGCACAACATCTTAAAATGAAATTTGTCTCTTATTATATCTAGTTCATCTACTTCATAGCCTAACACTGGTGACTTGGGAGGCCCTGGATTATACTTTGGACTCCATTCTAGGACTTTATAATCTGATAAAATCTGAATGTCTCAAACTCTAGTTTTATCCCTTTTTTATCACTATTATCTAAGGTAACCTTTACCTAACAGGGTACTTGTAAGGATGACTTGAAATACGATACGTAAAGTGCCATGTAAACTTTAAAGTATTATATAATTATTATTTCCAATTGTCCTTATTATTGTTTTTATCTGATTTTAGGTCATGTTTTCTGTCCCTCCTTATTGTTATTTTAGAGGGTTTTTTTATTAGATGGTCATGTAAATCTTTCCATAGTAACTTTCACTTCTAGAGCTGTAGTGAGAATGAGCCCACTCCCTCTTGAGGTACCTATTTTACATGTTTATAGGGTAATTATAAAAATGAAAGTCTCCAATTTTGTCACTGGTGATACTGATATATCATAGCAATCATGCTTTTTGATTTATCCAAGGTATGCTTCCTCCAAAAAAGACAATTAAATTAGAAAGTCTAAATGTATATCAAAATTCTCTAATTAAAAACAACAAATGCAACTGTATTTAACTGTAAATTTAAAATTTTAACTTCGTTTAAAATTTACTAAAAATGTGAATGATGAAATCAGACATGCAATCATAATGTCTCATTTTAATTAAATATATATTCAGGATCAAACAAATCTCCAAGTATTTATAAGACATATTTTTATCATGCTGATGTACCTAATAATTGTGTTAAAAAATAAAAGGGAAGCAATTAAAAGTTCATATACATTTTGAAATCTACAAATATCATTATGCTATAACATTGGAATATTCAAAGTATTCATACATGATTACTTCCTCAACAGATGATCACTCCTTTGAATTTCTTGGCAGAAAGGCTAGAATGATAAGATATTCATCATCAAAGCAAGACTCAGGCTTAACACAGTACAGAATTGGGAACCCTGATTCAATTATGAACAAGCTTCTCATTTTCTACAGAAAGAATGGGGACGCTGGGGCCCATTCATTCTTTTTAAAGTTGGGAAATTAAAAACCATTCATTTTAGTTTCTAGCCTCCATTTAAACTAACTTTCTCAATCCAGTTAAACCAACCATGGCTCCTGTGATATTGGAGTTCTCAGAAAAAGTGTATACTCTTTTATTTGAATGTTTCTACAAATCAGTATTTCCCTTACCCAGAAATTTATACTATTTTACATACTTAGATCCCTAGAATTATGTGTCATGTCAGCACTCAATTATTTAAACAAAAACAAAAAGTAAAATAAAAAATGAGATATTTTTAAAAACAGTACTGTACCTGGCACTTAGAAGATGCTGTAGAAATGTTAATTCCCTTCCCCTTCTCCTAAAAAGGCTAAGGTGAAGTTCATTTTACTGAGTGTTATATGTCTAAGTAACATGCACTCTCCCACTTAATAGGATGACCTTGACAAAGTCACCCAAAGTCACATTTTTATCTCCACCTTTCTAATGAATATTTTAACCTTTGGTGTTGCAGTGTAAAGTTAAGTTGTGGTATTTTATTTCATTTGAGAACTTCTGTAGTTCTAGGACAATTTTTCTTTTCAGAATATTAATAAATACTGAAATATAACTCTTTTCTCAAATAGGACAAGCTTTCCAAGACTACTAGAAGCAAAAATTCCTTCAAAGATTTAAATTTTTTGAATCATAGTTTCCTTATCTGTAAAATAGAATGAACAAGACAATTTGTTCTATTGACCACAAAGGTTGTGCTGAAGTTGAAATGACACATGAGAAAGCATCTGGAAAATAAAATAACGAACAACAGTAAGGAATCATTACCATATATGCTTGAAAACAAGACAGAAATCAGGCAAAGACCATCAGTGGTACTTGGCAACTGGGGAGGTTAATATTGACTCATCTATCGTGTAAGACAGACCTTGTGAAATCAGAAGAACAGTGAGGAAACCAGTGTGAAAAAGTGGTTAAATTTTGCTATGAAGAAAAAAAATCGTGGATAACATAATGCCATGACTGTTCTGTGGAAGGTTGGGAAAATAATCTTTAATTATATAACTCAGTTTTCCTTTCATTACTCTGTCATCTTCTTGTCATAAATAGTCCAGGTGAGTCTTTAGGAAGTGGAAAACTTCATAAGACTATAGAATATATAACCCCAAATTTTCTGGGGAATTTTTGCTTCCAATGGGCCTGAAATTCTTGTCCCATTTTGGAGAAAGACATATGTCAGTATATGTTGATATGCTACAAAAGAATTATTCCAGAATCACAAAAATTAATAAACCAAGATGGAATACTGGAATACACCCTTACCTTGTGTCCCCCCGAGCCAAAAAAAAGGATTGAGAGGTTCATCAAAAAGATGATGAAGATAAAAATGTTTTGGTGGCCTGGTAAGTCAAAGAATTGCAACTTCATTGAAAACCAGCAAGCTATATTTCAGCCTAGTCTTGTCAAACCGTGTTGTTTGTCAATGGTATGCTTAAAATTCAATTTGATAAAGGTTTCTTGAAGAAGAATTAAGAATGATTCAAAATTCTTATTCATTTGATGCTAAAACATGCAAGACAAGTACATTCAACAAAAGGACAACATATTTTAGTCAAGTATTTTTTTTCTTCCTTAGATGGACAGCTCCAGCTACCTGCCTATGTATCTCTCTAGAAACATTTTTCACTTTGGTGCTAATTTTGAGCATAGCACAGAACTGAGAGTTCTTTTGAACATTAGGGGGTCATCTAATTGAAAACTCTCTTTTTTAAGTGAAGCCCAAAGGTAGGCTTACATACATACTTAGTGACAATGATGGAATTTGAACCTATGTCTAAGAATTGTGGATAGCATTATTTCTACTAGATAATTCTATTGATTAGAAAAGTAGCTAAAAATGTCAATATCTATATGGGCTCACTTAAAATATATAGGAAGGCATAATGCAAAGGAAAGAACTGATCCTGAGATCAGGAAGAAATGGGTTCAAGTCTCACCTCAGTCTGACACATACTAGCTGAGGGAATCTAGACAAGTCACTTAGCCTCTTGGTGCTTGACACATCTCTGGAAGAATATAAGTTTCGGGGAAGTAATGACCTGCTTTGTTAGATGAAATTCTCTAACCTAGGACTAATGAAATCATAGTTCCTACCCTTCACCCCAAAATCAAAGACATTAACATACTATGTAACTGAGATTGAAAAATAAGATATGCAATTACCTGCCCCTCCCAATGATGGTGGATTACAAATGTTCTTACATTGTATTTGCTTATACAAAAACAAACAAAAAATGTAGCTAACATGTATGAAATGAAAAAACATCTAGGTAGCACAGTGAATAGAGCACTGGGACTGTAATCAGGAAATTCGCCTTCCTGAGTTCAAATCTGGCCTCAGACATGGACAAGTTGTGTGATCTTGGGCAAGTCACTTAACCTTGTTTGCCTCAGTTTCTGTATTTATAAAATGAATTGGAGAAGGAATGGCAAACCACTCTAGTACCTTTGCCAAGAAAACCCCAAATAAGGTTACAGAGACTTGGACATGACTGAAAATGACTGAACAAGAAAAAGCTATGAAAAATGGGTCATCAAATTAAGTATTGGTTGTTGGTAGTAGAATAGCATATGCATGAAGCAGAAAGGAAACATGTTTTAATAGAAAGAACACTGGACTGAACACTATCTCTTTGGCTCTTCGACTTTGCATAAATCACTTTAATTTGTTGAATCTCTCTCTATTGGGAAAAGAGAGATGATCTTACTCACAATATTTACCTACTAGAGATATTGTGAGGTTCACATGAGATAATGTATGTGAAATGCTTTGTGAACATACAAGACACTAAACAAATGTATAGTATTTCTAATCTATTAGGAAACTTCAGGTAGCCTACCTATTTTTTTTTTTGCTGTTGTTGGTTTCTAAAGCTATGTTGAGAAATGCCACTGTTTCTCAATATTGAAACTCAAGGTATCAGATGATCAGTAGTCAGAAATGGCAGGGACTTCATGGATTATTTTTCAGAGGAGGAAAGAGCCTCATAAAAGTTAAATGATTTATCCAGTGTCACCCATGTAGTAAATGGAGAATCACAGCATCTCAGAGTTCAAAGGGTCTTCAGTAGTTTTCTAGAGCACCCCATGTCTCAGTAAATATGTTTCCTATAATATACCAGACAAACTGTTTTTCAGCCTCTGATTAAAGATCCCTAGGTAGGCATCTTCAGTACTGACTTTGGGACAGCTCTAGTTTTTAAATTGTATTGATCTATTTGGCTTCTTTACAACAATGTATTTTCCAATAGACCCTCCTTGCCCTCTCAGGAGCAAGCCATCTCTTATCATGAATGATAAAGAAATAAGAAAAGAGACAGACATACTAATCCAGTCTGAAAATAAATGCTCTATTCCAAGTCCATTTTACTCCATGTCAGCAAAGTAGGGGGCATAGCATGCTGTCATTTCTCTCCAGCTTGATTATAGTAACATGGAACTTGTTTCAATTTTGGGTTGTATTTCTTTCTATTTCCAGCTAGTAATTAATTAACGGGTAGTTAATTAAATCCTACTATACATCAGGAACTAGTAAATGTTGTTTATACAAGTACAACGAATAAAAAAATCCCTACTAAGAAGCTTACATTGCTGTGGTATTGTGCATGTTGTTTTCCTGATTCTGCTCATTTCACTTGGCAATATTTCATAGACATCTTTCCATGACTCTTTATTCTTCATTTCCTTTATGACATAGTATTAATATTCCATTGTATTCATGTCTCACAACTTATTTAGTCACTCCCTTATCTATGGACATTAACTTAGTTTCCACTTCTTGTTACTAAAACAAGTTGCTAAAATATTTTAGTTTCTTTTTATTTTTGGCTTCTCTAAGGTGAATGTCTAGCAGTAGGATCTCTGCATCATAAAGTATGAACATAGTAGTCTCTTTCTTACCCTAATTCCAAATTGTTTTCCAGAATCTTTGGCCCAACCCAAAACTCCATTAATAATCTATTAGTATACTTGTCTTTGCATAAAACTCCCAGTATTAAAAATTCCCATTATTTTCACCTTTGCTAAGTTGCTAAAAATGAGGTAAAATATCAAATTTTCTTTTGTTTACATTTATTTTATTACTGCTGAACTGAAGCACTATTTCATACAGTTGTTAATAGTTTATAATTCTTTTGAGAAATGTTTATTCATATCCTTGGACAGGCAAATCCTACCTTCTACAAGAAATTTTTCCCAATCCTTCTTAATGCTAGTACTTTATTTCTGTTGATTATCTTCCATTTATTATGTATTTATCTTTTTTGTCCATAGTTAGAAACTAGAGGCAAATAGAAAGCAGCTTTTTATCTTAATGGGACTCAATTCCCTGCCCCTGGATTCCCTCCTCACTGGGCCTTGGAATCATAACTTATTCTCTCTGAAAAGCATAATGATTTTTAGGGGATGAGAATGGAAGAAGAATGGGGGTTGGGGGAAGAGACTTGAACCTGATAAGTGGTGTTCACTTACTGAGTTCTAAAACTGAAATTGGTGAATAATCTTTAAAAAAAATTTCTATCTTCGACAGTTTTGCATGCCTTGCCTTTTAATAAAGATGGACTACTTTAAATTCAAATCCAATAAATGTTCCAAGTATGAGAACACTGCCCCCACAAAGTGGCTTCATCTTATCAACCAGAATCAAACCCTGGCTCATAAAATTCAATAAGTACCTTGTCCATCACTTCGGCAGAATATGTTTTCTCATCATCAGATAAGAAGGATCCAGCCTTGGAGTGGAAATAAGGAGAATTGAAATTTCATTCCAGCTAGCTGTTGGTGGCTTGAGACATGCAATTCGACTTGTTTCAACCTCAGTTTCCTAGTGTGTAAAACAAAGATATCCTTTTTCAGTGACCATATTACTTGGTCAGAAAGCCCAAATATGATAAACTATGTGCATCCCAGGAAAAAAAAGTAAAGGATTTTGAATATACATGGTCTTATAAAAAGGTTTTATACATACCAGAGGCACTGTTCCGTAGTTAATAGAGACATGGCCTGGAATCTAGAAAGACCTTAGTTCAAATCCCACCTCCAATACATATTGGTTATATGACCTTGGAAAAGTCACTTTAATGCTCATGATTTGGTCAGTTCTCTAAAACCATAAATTTCAAAGGAGTTCCAACTCTGAATGAGTAGGGAGAGTTTCCCTAACTGGGCATAACCTACAGTGATTTATATCAATTAAATCATAGATATATTCCCTACACCAGTACCTATATATATATATCATGTACAAGGGGCCCCAAGGGTCATCTCTTAGTAGGAAATACACACAGACACACAGACACACACACAGAGAGAGCTAGAGAGAGAGAGAGAGAGAGAGAGAGAGAGAGAGAGAGAGAGAGAGAGAGAGAGAGAATAAAGTAGCTTATCCCCAAGAATCAGTGTAGAAGAAGGTAGTTACATGGTCCATTTAGTTTTGGATTTAAGAGAATCATAGATAATTCTTCAAGACTTTCATAGAATTTTTGAGAAGGCAGAATGAAAGCTTCTTGTGGAGAGGGATGATTTGATTTTCATCTTTGTATCCCAACTGCCCAGCATGATGCCTAGCACAGAGGAGTTACTAAATAAATACTTCTTAGATAGTTAAAACAAAGTGGATGGTATTTTTTAACAGTAGGTAAATTGTCTTCTAAATTACAACTTCTCCCCATACAATAAAAGTTACATTGAATAATCAAAATCTCAGGAAAAAAAAAACTTTCCTTAACTTTTTTTTCTGGTTAACACTTTAGTTTTTATAATAATGGCTTCATTTCTATACTTGTCTTACTTCCAAAAACATCTCAGCTTCCCCAGTATTTGCTTCAGGGATCTCAAATTTGCTTTTTTATCTTTTTTTCTTTTGTTGCTCATTCAAACAAAAACGAAAAATGGAAACAAATGAACTCTTTCTTCTTAGACTTGTGAATTTCCCTCCTAAATGCCTTCATTTCCTCTCAGCCATCTTTAGGTCTCTTCATCTCTCTCATGTCTTGTTTCTAAAACATTTATTTTTAAGATATTCATCATTTGCTCAGCCATTTTATCAAAGCAATATGTGTTCCATGATTCTTTTTGTAGTGGAAATATTATCTGTATATTGTAAAATGCATTCTTGCAAAATGATAGACAATGCCAACAATAACTCAAATTTCTACAGTCCATTAAAGTTGTAAAGAAAGTCTCTTCTGATAGCCTCATAACTCTGAGAATTTGGTTGTTTTGGGTCTGTACCTCTGATTTCTTTCAGTATAGGGAACTTCCATGGAAGAAACTTTCTCCACTAAACAGATAGGCAAATTATTTATGATTTATAATCTTAAACAGATTTCTGAGACATTGAATAGTCAGCTGACTTGTCCTCTCAACCAAATAGTAGTAAAATGATATTACCAAATATAGTAGCTAGTATGGTAGCTGGGAGACTTGAGTCCAGGTTCTTCTGCTATCAATATTGCCCTTCTTTCTTTTTTTTTTTCTTTGCAGTGCTGTTTTTTTTATTAATTTTTTTTTTTATTTTTAGTTTACCACACACGGTTCTACATAATTTTGAGATCCAGATTTTCTCCCCTCCCTCCTCCCTCCCTCCCCAAGACGGCATGGAATCTCATATAACTACCATGTATAACTTCGCATTGAATTAATTTATACACTAGTCAAGTTGTGGAAAAGAATTATGACCAATGGGGTGAATCATGAGAAAGAAGAGATAGAACCAAAAAAAAAACCCAAAAACAAAAACAAAAGAGAAGAAAAAAAGGCAAGCATGAAGTGTGCCTCAATCTGCATTCAAACTTCACAGTTCTTTCTCTGGATGAAGATAGCATTCTCCATCGTGAGTCCCCTGGAGTTGTCCTTGCACCTTACATTGCTGAGAAGAGCGAAGTATGTCAGGGTTGGTCCTCACAGAATCCATATATCTGTGGTTGTGTACAATGTTCTCCTGGCTCTGCTCTGCTCACTCAGCATTATATCATGTAGGTTTTTCCAGATTGTTATGAAGTCCGTATCATCCCCATTTCTTACGGCACAATAGTATTCCATTACTTTCATATACCACAGCTTGTTCAGCCATTCCCCAATTGATGGGCATCGCTTTGATTTCCATTTCTTGGCTACCACAAAAAGAGCCGCTATAAATATCCTTGTACAAATGGGTCCTTTTCCCGCTTGTGTGATTTCTTTGGGATACAACCCTAGAAATGGTATTGCTGGGTCAAAGAGTATGAACATTTTTATACCCCTTTGGGCATAGTTCCAAATTGCTCTCCAAAATGGCTGGATCAGCTCACAACTCCACCAGCAATGTAGCAATGTTCCAATTTTCCCACATCCTCTCCAGCATTTGTCATCCTCTTGTTTTGTTATTTTAGCCAATCTGACAGGAGAGATGTGGTATCTAATAGTTGTTTTGATTTGCATTTCTCTAATCAGTAGTGATCCAGAGCATTTTTTTCATATGCCTATAGATAGCTTTAATTTCTTCCTCTGAAAACTGCCTGTTCATATCCTTTGACCATTTCTCAATTGGGGAATGGCTTGTATTCCTATATATTTGGCTCAGTTCCCTGTGTATTTTAGAAATGAGGCTTTTATCAGAGAAACTAGTTGCAAAGATTTTCTCCCAATTTTCTGCTTTCCTCCTAATTCTTGTTGCATTGGCTTTTTTTGTACAAAAACCTTTCAATTTAACATAATCAAAATTATCTATTTTGCATTTTGTAATGCTCTCTATCTCTTGTTGGGTCATGAATTCTTTACTTTTCCATAAATCTGATAAGTAAACTATTCCTTGCTTTCCCAAATTACTTATAGTATCAGATTTTACTCCTAGATCATGAACCCATTTTGACTTTATTTTGGTATATGGTGTGAGATATTGGTCTATGCCCAGTTTCTGCCCTACCATTTTCCAATTTTCCCAACAGTTTTTGTGAAATAGTGAATTATTAGCCCAGAAGCTGGCCTCCTTAGGTTTATCAGAGTAGATTGCTAAACTTGTTGATTTCTCCTACTTGTGTGCCTATCCTATTCCACTGATCCACACCCCTATTTCTTAACCAGTACCAGGCAGTTTTGATGACTGCTGCTCTGTAGTATAGTTTAATATCTGGTATGGCAAGGCCACCTTCTCTAGCATTTCTTTTCATTAATACCCTAGATATTCTAGACCTCTTGTTTTTCCAGATGAATTTTGTTATTATTTTATCCAGCTCTGTAAAATAATTTTTTGGTAGTTCTGTTGGTATGGCACTGAATAGATAGATTAATTTAGGTAAAATTGTCATTTTTATTATATTAGCTCGGCCTAACTATGAGCAACTGATATTTTTCCATTTATTTAGATCTGATTTTACTCGTGTGAAAAGTGTGTCATAGTTATGCTCATATAGGCCCTGGGTTTGTCTTGGCAAATAGACTCCCAAATATTTTATAGTGTCTATAGTAACATTGAATGGAATTTCTCTTTCTATCTCTTGCTGTTGGGATTTGTCAGTAATGTATAGGAATGCTGAGGATATTGCCCTTCTTTCTACTACACTGATTTTTTGAAAGTACAAATGAGTGTGCATGTGTGTGTTTACCACATCTGTGATTTCATTGACACAATGAGCTACTTCTTCTAACTCTAGTGTTACAACTCATAGTCAGAGAGTTGTTTGCAGGGATCAGATGTTAATTTTCTCACTCAGGATCATATAAACACAAATATTAATGCCTCCATTTAAAATATATCAAAACTGAGGTAAAGGGAATTTAAGTGACTTCTAAGTCAATAAGTTAATTAAGTATCAAAGCTCAGACTTGGAACCAGGACTCCTGATTTCAGGTTCAATGCTGTTTTCATATACACAGTAGTGTCTCAGCAAAACCACTTTTAACAAAAAAAAATTTCATATATTTCATATATAGGGTCTTTCACTTTAGCCTTTTATACTCATTTTCCCCCTATAATATGACTAGTTCCTCAAGGGAAGGAATCATATTTTTCTGAACATTATCTTTTCTTAGTTTCTAGTATGCTGCTCTGCATGGGTTGGCATTCATTATATTTTTTTAAAACACATATTGATTTTCTCCTATTCCTCCTAACTATTCATTCCACTCCTAAGACTCATTAGAATAACTATGCTTCTTCCTCCTCCTCAAATCAAACCCTTAGGTATTTCCCTCTTATTTAAAAAAATCATGAGAATAACCACTTATTTTCTCTCCCTTTCCATACTCTCCACTTAAATAAAAGAAAAACAAAATATTTGTAACAAATATGCATAGAGTGAATAAAATATATTGCCATATAGGTCATATCAAAAAACGTATTTCTCATTCTATGTGTCATATGAATCATTTCTCTCTCTCTGGAGGTATGCAGCATGCTTTATCATCAGGCTTTTGGAATCATGGGAAGTAAGTGAACTGATCAAAATTATAAAGATTTTCCAAGTTGTTTACCTTCACAATGATGTTGGTTATTAGACAAATTATCCTCCTGTTTCTGTTTACTTTATTCTGTATCGGTTCGTACATGGTTCTACTGCAGATGATACTGTCAAGCAATGAGGTTTCAAGGACACTTGTCAACAGTTGCTGATTGAAAGACAAAATCTTCCATACTTTTGGGGTGAGCAAAGTTGCCATTTGGTCATGGAGCAGGGGAGGAAACAGACACCCAAAATGATTCCCTCTCATGGGAACTGACTAGACCTGCTCCACCACTAGACTGGCATCTTAACAGGGAACAGGCAAGAATTTTCTGTCTGAACCTAAAAAAAAACAACTTTAAAATATATCATTATTATATGTGTGTGTATCCCTTTAGAGATTTACTCTTATATCAAAATGCTGAGAAAAGAAAGTGAAGTGACAGTCCAAAGAGGTTATTGGAATAATAACAAACCATTAAAAATAGAGCTAAGTTAAAACAGATTGGTACCAGTGAGAAATCTGTGCCTGCATGCTACTTGCCTTGATCCTAGGATTGTTAATATTCTTGGGAAATGTGTATCCAGCCTGTTCAGTGTTCTTTCACCTCCGGCTCACTTGTTTCCCATTACAGTCTCATATCCCAGAATGCTTAGCCATTGACTCCATATTGCATTTGTGTTGCACAGAAACTTCAATGTCTCTTGCATGAGGATTGAGCTAAATGTATTGTTTCAATCAGTCTGGTCAATTTCAGAATGGGAAAATGTCTACCCTGAAACATTTATTGATGTGTGATGAGATTGAAGACTTATATTGGTCCCTGTGATATGTCTCCATACCTTTCTATGCATTTCTTTTTTTTTAAATTTTATCTTAGATTCAAGGGTCAGAACACAAATACACAATAAAGAAAAGGAACAAAACATATCACAAACTTAAATATTGAAACTTAAATACAAAAAAAGAAAAAAAAGCATGTTGTGTGCATAGCAGAACATGAGAGGATTAAAAATATATAACAATAGATTTTCATTTCAAGACAATCTATATAATAAATAATACATGTTGTGCTGAGAATTGTCAGTCTTATCTTTCCTTCCTTGTGAGTTTTCTTTTGTTCTTTGCTGTGTACTTATTTACTTTGTTCTTTCTCTTCCCTCCCCCCACCCCACCCCTGAAGACTACAATAAAGTTTGGATGTTTCTCTATAGCTATAGATACATACATACACATATCCATATATACATACATATATTGACGTATACTTTTCCAAGCATACTCTGCTCCTGATCTTTGTTTTTATATTTGTGCATATCTCTTGTATCCTATCCATCCTGCTTCCTCTACTTTATTTCTACTGACTACCTTGCCCTCCTATTACTTGCCTTCCCCCTTCCAAGGATCCCTCCCCTATTCTCTCATTCCCATAAATCTAAACACCCTTCTATACCTCCCTTTTACCTATTCCCTCATTCTCCCCTCTAAAGATCCCTCCCCTGTCCTCTGCCCCCCCCATACCCCTACCATTTTATTTCTTCTAAACTTAGAAGACTTTTATACTCTTCTAAATATATGTATTGTTCCCTCTTAAACCTATTCCTGATGAAAGTAGGTTACCAAAACCACCAGCTCTTCTCCCCCATCTAATTCCTCTGTATCATTTCTTCCTCTTGCACCTCTTTGGTATAATATAGTTACTCTTTGAATCTGTTTCTAAATGGTTTTGCCTTCTAAATTCATATCATAGTCGGGTTTACCTCCCTCTTTCTTATTGAGCTCGCCAGTTATTAATAAGAATCTTAGTCATACATTTTACATTTTATGTTATATGAAGAGTCTGTTCTTATGAATCCCTTATAGTCCATCTTTGGTATGTACCTTACGTTTCTCTTGGGTTTTGAATGTTGAATCTTCTATTAAGTTCAGGATTTTTTTAAACAAAATCTTGAAAGTCTGAGAGTTTATCAAATGTCCATTTTTTTCATTCAAGATAAAACTTAAATTTGAAGGGTATGATATTTTGGCCAGAGCCCCAGGTCTTTTACTTTTGGATATATTGTGTTCCAAGACATGCAGTCCTTTAATTTCTCTGCTGTTATGTCTTGTGTAATTCTAATTGTAGCACCATAATATTTCAATTGTTTTAATCTTGATCCTTTTAATATTTTATCCTTGAGCTGGGGGTTTTGGAATTTGACTTTGAGATTCCTATGAGTTTTCCTCACAGGATTTCTTTTAAGTGGTGTTCAATGGATTTTTTAAAAAAATTTCTACTTCCCTGCCTTGTTCTAATGCTTCGGGATAATTTTCTTTAATTATTTCTTGTATCATTGTAGCAAGATTCTATTTTTTATCATAACTGTCAGTTAGTCCAATTACTTTTATATTTTCTCTTCTTGATCTATTCTCCAGATCTGTTGTTTTTCTTATAAGATGTTTCACTTTCTCTTCTATTTTTCATTATTCATGTTTAGTTTAATTATTTCTTGATCTCTTACAATTTCACTGGCTTCACTTTGCCCAATTCTAATTTTCAAGTTGTCATTTTCCTCCTTGATATTCTGGATCTCCTTTTCTAATTGGTTGACTTTCCTTTCATAACCTGCTTGGTTTTCTTGGATTATTTTTATTTTTTTCAGTTTTTCCTTCATCTTTGTCGTTTGATTTTTAAAGTCTTTAAAGATCTTCTATAAATTATTTTTGTGCAGGTGACCATTTGACATTACTCTTTGGGGGTTTCTTTACTTCAGTGTCCTCCTCTGAAGATGAATGCTGGTCATCTCTATTCCTGTACAAAGGTTTCTACGGTTGTATTCTTTCTCCTTTGCCTGTGCATATTTTGTGGTAACAGCTTGATTTTTGTAATCACCTCTAGCCCTGGGGAATGGGAAATGGTGCCTCTTGCCCCAGATCTTCAGTTCTCTCTTCTAGCCTGGAACCAAAACCAAATTTCCAACCTCTTGTAAGAGCCCACAGCCAGGGGCTTTCTGCCCCACTGCTTCTGCACTCATTGGGTGTATGCTGGTTCCTTCTCGCCCCCACTACTCTTTGCAGCACAGATGGGCCTGGCGGTCCTCATCAGCAGATGTTCCCTCAATATTCCTGGGCTCAAATACCCAACTCCCCTCACTATCCCAGGGTGAAAAGTTCCTTTTGCTGGGGCAAGGCAGCCTCTCAAACCAACTAATCCCAGGACTTGTGGCTTGTTGTTAGAACAGAACCTATCTTGGAGGTGTTTTCTCCTTGCAGGGACTAAACATCTTCCTGGGATTTTTCTTCACATCCTTTCAAATTGTCCCAAGAAGACCCCGGTTGTACCCCCATTCTTCTTTGTCTCTACCCACACTTTGTTCACCCTAAGGTGCTATTTTAACACGTTTGTAGAGGAAAATCTTGAGAGCTTAGAATTTTCTGATCTACTCCACCATCTTCCCAGAATCCTCTCCTCTATGCATTTCTTAATGATGCTTCTGTTACCTCACAGAGAAGGAAAGGACCTCAGGTTTGGATGGGACCTCAGAAGCCATCTCATCCAATAGGTAACTCCCAAAGATTCCACTTTCTAATATTCATGACAAGACATCATACAACCTGTGTTCAGTGAACTTTAATAAGGGGTACCTCATTACTAAAGGAGTCTATTCCCTTTTCATATAGCTATAATTCTTAGGAAATGCCATCCATATAGCTATAATTCTTAGGAAATGCCTTCCTTCCTCACTTACACTCATTGTTCCTGGTTCTGCTAGGACCAAACAGTCTCATAATAACTTTTTATATTTTAAAATTTCACTTTCTATATATTTCTTTATTTTTCTTTTCCACTTCCCTTTATTCCATACATTTACAAGTTACATACCCACATGCAAAGGGCAAAGGGATGCAGAGGCAATGTGTGTGTTTCTGTGTGTCTGTGTGTGTGTCTGTGCGGACATATGTGCATGGGTGCATGGGGGCATAGGATTAGAGGACAGGAGGAAAAAGGACCCAGTACCCATCCCTTACCCAGTCAGCAGGGAGGGGGCACAGCCCCAAACATGGGGCTTCTACGTAGGGATGAGAAAAGATCCAATGGCAACTAACAGACCTTTGGGGGAAAATGGGACTTCTACGCCCAGAGCTTACCCTAAGGGATCTTGTACTTATTGGGAGTTAGAGGGGAAAAAGAATCAGAAGACCAGGGAGGGGAGGCAAGCCAAGTAAAAGCAGTAAAGGGGGCAGGGAAAAGCTCCCCCTAAGGCTGCCTAAGCTTGAAGGGGTCAGCTCACCTCTATTTAATATTAAATTGGGGGGAAGGGAGTTATTCCAAGGGGTGATTTTTCTGCCCCTCACAGACTGTACCTAGAGGGTGGAGGGAGAGAAAGCTTGTCATATAGGAAGGAAGGGGGGAAAACAGAAGCTGGATGATGAGGGTCTTGGTGGTTGTGGTCAACTCTCCAATTTAGGAGAATTTCTTTTCTTTCCTAGACCAGCTGAGACCTATTATCACCAAAACAGGCTCTAAGAAAATCTTTACCCCACTCCCCCGCTCGAAAATATTAGGTGGGTTTCCTCCAAATTCCAGAGGAATGACTGAGGGACTTCATCCCTCACCTGTGATTCCCTTCCCCACCAATACTTATGAGAGGACCTGGGAGCCCCTCACCAGTCATAGCATCATGACTGTAGGGAGGGGGAATCCTCAGGCCTCCGTATAGCCAGCTGAGGGGGTCCCTCAGCTCTTCTACCCCCACCCACCCCAGTAGCCTCATGCTGACGAAATTCCAGGGGGCTCTGTGGCCAGTATTGGGATGTCACTCTCCTCCACTCATTGTCAAATGCTTCAGTATCACTCTCATCCAAACTGATGAAGTCCTGCCGTTCTTCCTGGCACCCAGTTCTGTGATTTTGGGAATGCTAGAGGATGTGTGCCCTGTCTCGGATGTGATGCCCAATTGTTTCCACAATCCAGCTAGCAGCTTCTGTTGGGGTGTAAGATCCACCCACAGCCAGCACCCGGAAAGCTGCCAACAGCACAGGTTCTTTTGATCTGCTTAACTAAGGAAAGCAAGGTGAAGGGGTTGGCAAACTTTAATTCAGCATACAAACAGCATTCACTTAGTTCAGGGGAAAAAGCCAGCACCCTTAACTTCAGAACAAATTACAAACAAATTACAAACATCAACAGATAGACTAAATACAGATTTATAGTTACCAACATCTAGGTTCAGCCTGGGAGTTCAGAACAAGGACTGGCCCAGAGTCACTCGCACCACCACTGCTGTGGGTAAGGGAGCTCCAAGGAACAGACAGCCAACCCCTGGTTTTCATTTCTTTTTCAGCATCAGGGGTGAGTCACACCTGCGACTCACCCATGTGACCGAGAATCGTCACAAAGAGGTGGACTTAAACCCATGTGGTATAAAAGCCTTTGCTCTCCCAGACATGTAAACTAGGCCCTCCCTGGAGTTAGCCACAACTTGGGCCCCACCTCAGTTGCCAATCCACACCCACTAAGGCTTTACACCTAATGGGGGTTTGGGTCTGGGGCTTAGCACCTAGTACGGCTCAATTAATTACTCAAAGAGAACAAAAGCCAAACTCTTCAAGGGCACTTGTTAAACTAAGTGGTAAGGAGCCCATTTTTGGTTACCAACACACCAATGGACATCTGCCCTAACCCACTATCAGAGTCCCTCACTGTTCTCCTTGTCTCCCAGATCCCACCTGGTGCTGAGCATATCTCAGATGTTTCTTGATAGACTTTGTGAGCTCCGTCACCCAGGTTGGAGAAGGAGATGGTAGTGGAGGATGAAAAGGTCTGACTGTTGGCTCCAGTTGTCATGTGCTGCATGTTCCCGATAATATAATTCATCATCCCAAACATGTCCATGAAGCCACCTGTCATTCCCACCATTCCAAAGGGTGAGACAGCTCCAGCCTGCATCCTTCGACTAGCAGGTCGAGTCCCTGGTATGCTCCCATCTGTGATGCTAAGGAAGGGGCTATAGCCAAAGCCTCCTGACAACATTTGACTCATATGTCATCAATGAATAGCGAAAGGGTCCATGAAGAACGTAGGACCCTCAGGTTCTCCTTCCCTCTGAACCGGAACATCCTGATCTCAGCTTCCGGGAGCTCTGAACCTGCCCGAGGCTCAGGCACCCATCCGGCCGGGCCTGATTCCATGCATGGCGCAGCCCGTGGAGTCACGGCCCTAGCTACACCCGGGGTGCGCTGAGGCGGGCGGCGAGGCTGACGGATGGATCCTTCCTTCTTTACCTTGTCTTCCTCCTCTTCCAGGCTAAGCCACTCCACTTTCTATATATTTCTGTTTTGCACTTCGAAGTATTCTCTGAACATTGTGAAAACTGGAAATTGATTACTCTATTTCTTTATAAGCAATCCCACTTCCACTTCAATGGTGACTATCATAGGTCTTGTAAGTTCTCTTCAGAATATCCAGGGCTGCTGTAAGTCCAGTCTGACAATGTGTGATGAATGTGTGAATGGTGAATGGAAATTAGATCATGGAAGTGTGTTAGGCCATTTCAGGAAATTCAAATAATAGTGGATTTCAAATTTCCTTTTTGTTGTTTTTGCAGCTGCCTCAATTTTATTGTATATAAAACCAGAAGTATAATAGGAAGGATATTGCAGAGCTAGAAAGAAAGCAAGGATCCTATGAAGTTTTTCCCTTCTTTTTTCTTTCCTTCCTTCCTTCCTTCCTTCCTTCCTTCCTTCCTTCCTTCCTCCCTTTCTTTTTCTCCCCCTCCTCCCCCTCCTCCTCCTCCTCCCCCTCCTCCCTGTCTTCTTTCCCTCCTTTTATTTCTCTATTTTACCAAAGCCTTTTATTCTTATACCACCATAATCTTCCAATATGCTTCCCTTCCCAATTTAACTGTCCTTTGTAATAAAACAGAAGTGACCAGCACAGCCATCATGGCTAATAATGTATGCAATGCTTAGCACCCAAGGATCCCCATTCATGCAACAAGAAGAGAAAGGTATGTTTCATTATCTGGCTTCCATGATTATGTGGACCTATTACAATTGATCAGAAAACCTTTTAGTGTATGAACGATAAGCATAAAATCATTCAGATTAGTGTATCCATCATGTAATTTAGTTTCCTGATTATTTTTACTCTAATCTGCATTGTTTCCACAAGTCTTCCTGTGTTTCTCTTAAATCCTCATTTTCATTTTTATGCAATGAAGCAGGATTCCATTACATTCATATAACACATCCTGTTCAGGCATATCTCAAACGCTGAGAGGTCAGATTCTTTCCATATTCTATACTTCAAAATGTTGTACTATGAATTTTTTTAGATATTTCTGTCTTTGGCCTTCTAGTGGTATGTGTTAAATAGTAGGATTGTTGCATGGAACTCTATAGCAAGTATAGTGATTTTTCTTGTCTAATTACACATTGCCTTCCAGCCCATATGGGCTAATTCACAGCTCAACCCAGTCTGTGAGTGTGTCTGTCTTCCATACACTCTCCAGTACTTACTCTTTCTGTCTTTTATCCTCTTTGCTATATTGATGACAATGGGAGATTTGTTTTGATTTTCATTGAAAACGTAATTTTTCAAATCAGGAAATCAATCGGTTCTTTGACAATCATTTGCTCAATTAAGAGGCACTAAGAGGATGACATAGGGACAAAATATTTACTATAGATATCTTGTAAGCTTCTCTGTAAATTCCTACGTTGCTATTCTATAAAAAATTAAAGCCCATCTGGTAACTATTGCTATCACATAATGAACTACAAAATCAGCTTGAAGCACTGAATCTAATAATTAAAGCTAACTTATAGAAGTGCTTTCGACTTTGCAAACGGCTTTAGATACATTATCTCATTTGAGCCTAAACTCAGCTATGTGATAGGTAGGTGCCATGGTCATCCCCATCTTACAGATGAAGAACCTAAGGCTAAGTATGACTAGACAACTTACCCACTTTAGTAAAATTAGTAACTTGCTTAAGGAGAGTTTGAATGCAAGTCTTTCTGATACCAAGGCCAGTAATTCTATCTAACTTGTCATATTTCCTTTATAGTTGTTAGAATACTCAGGGGAAAACACAAAATATTCGCCTATTGTTCACATTTTTTCTACAGATACTACAAAGGATCTAGCTTTTTTGGAGATCTTTTTTTCCTAACAGAATCATGATGTTGATACTGAGTTTGGATATCATGAGGACATGAGTCTGAAATTTTAGAAAGAATTTTTCTTCTCATTTCCAAATCACAATATCTTTCTGTCTTTGCATTGTTGTCTCTTTCTGTCTCTCTGTCTCTCTTTCTGGCTAACCCCCCCCCCCCCCCCCCACCGTTGACTATCGGTCTCCCTGACTGTATCTCTATCATTGTTTCCATTTCTTTCTGTAACTTTGTCTCTCTCCCTCCCTAGTTCTTTCTCTGTTTCTCTGTCTCTCTGTCTCTGTCTCTGTCTCCCTCTCTCTGTATGTCTCTGTCTCTCTCTGTGTCTCTCTCTATCTCTCTGTCTGTCCCTCTTTCTGTCTGTCTCTGTCTGTCTCTCTCTGGCTAACCCCTCCCCTGGGGTTGCATCTCTCCCTCACTATATCTCTTTCTCTGTCCCCATTTCTTTCTGTAACTTTGTTTCTCCCCCACCCTGTTCTTTCTCTTTCCGTCTCTCCTCTTCTTTCTCCTTACCTTTCTCTGTATCTCTACTACTTTCTCCTTTTCAGTCTATTTTTGTTTCTGCTGCTTCTTTGTGTCCACAAAAAACTAACTCTGGGATATTTATCTTTTTAGATTATATGAGAGGCACTACATAAAATAATTATATTTTCCTAGGAGAGCAAAGAAACATGGAAGCTTGTTCAATTTAAAATTCACTTTAAAATACAGAAAGAAATGAGAGGACTGGTGATATGCAGCCCCAAGACATCCAATTGACTTCATTTATTGGGCCCAACTAGGTTTCTTTATACATCTTCTGTCCTCAGGTTGCTGTGTCATTTGAAGGCTGGGAAGTCAAAAAAGAAATATGTGGAACATGAAACCTTTTTGATGAAGAGGCATTAACCTGCTTCATGCTGCCCACCCCCTATGCTCATCCTTCAAAAGCTGCTTCCAGAACAAAGAGAGGCAGCTGATTTTTACTACATTATTCCATATCCCAGCTTTTTAAATTCTGTCTACCGGTGGGACTCTGTTGAGTAACCCAAGGAATGAACTCTAGCAAGCTCATGTAGATACAATTCAAACTGACATTTAATAGTAGTGATACCACTACTAACAACACAATAATTAGCATTTATAAAATGATCCCTATGTTTCAGGTATCATGCCAAGTGCTTTGCAAATGTTATTTCATTTTATCTTCATTAACAAAGCTGGGAGGTAGGTGCTATAAGAGTCCTGATTTTATAGTTAGGGAAACTGAGGTAAACAGGGGTTAAATGACTTGCTCAGGGTCACACAGGTAACACTTGTCTGAGTCCAGTCTTGAACTCAAGTCTTCCTGCCTCTAGGCTAAGTGGCTGTATCCACCACACCCATACTTGCTCAGTTACTATATGCCTGGCACTGTGTTGGCGGCTTTTGACCTAAACAAGAATTACTACCTGCTGTCAAGGAAATTACATTCAATTGGCAAAAAACAAGCCAAAAACAACCAGCATATACAAATTAATGCGAATAAATTATTTTAAAGGACTATAAAAGTATTTCAAAAAGTGAGAATGCTAATAACTGGTTAGAAAAAGGAAGGTTCTATGCATGAGGCAATGTTTGAGCTGCAATTTTTTTTGCTTGTTTTTGTTTTTCTTTTTTGCTTTTAAATTTATTTATTTAACATATTTAGTTTTCAGCATTGATTTTCAAAAGAGTTTGAATTACAAATTTTCTCCCCACTTCTACAATCCCCTCACTCCAAGATGGCATATATTCTGGTTGCACTGTTCCCCAGTCAGCCCTCCCTTCTGTCATCCTACTCCCCTCCCATCCCCTTTTCCCTTCTTTATCTTACTTTCTAGTTGCATGCAAAAACTTTTTTTTTTGTTTTTGAACATCTGTTTTTAAAACTTTGAGTTCCAAATTCTCCCTTCCCACCCACCCTCCCTAAGAAGTCAAGCAATTCAACATAGGCCACATGTGTATCATTATGTATAACCCTTCCACAATACTCATATTGTGTAAGACTAACTATATTTTGCTCCTTCCCAACCCATTCCCCTTTATTGAATTTTCTCCCTTGACCCTGTCCCCTTTCCAAAGTGTTTGTTTTTGATTACCTCCACCCCCATCTGCCCTTCCCTCCATCATCCCCTCCTTTTTATATCTTCTTCCCTCTTCTTTCCTGTGGGGTAAGACACCCAATTGAGTATGTATGGTATTCCCTCCTCAGGCCAAATTTGATGAGAGCAAGATTCACTCATTCCCCACTCACCTGCCCTCTCCCCTCCTCCCACAGAACTGCTTCCTCTTGCCACCTTTATGCGAGATAATCCACCCCATTCTATCTCTCCCTGTCTCCCTCTCAATATATTCCTCTCTCATCCCTTAATTTGATTTTATTTCTTTTAGATATCTTCCCTTCATCTTCAACTCACCCTTTGTCTGCTCTCTCTCTCTCTCTCTCTCTCTCTCTCTCTCTCTCTCTCTATATATATATATATATATACACACACACATATACATATACACACACACATATATACATACATACACATTCACTTATATATATATACATAAACATGTGTGTGTATATATATTATATATATATGTGTACATATATATATATATGCATATTCCCTTCAGCTACCCTAATACTGAGGTCTCGAGAATCATACACATCATCTTTCCATGTAGGAATGTAAACAAAACAGTTCAACTTTAGTAAGTCCCTTGCAATGTCTTTTTCTTGTTCTTTTTCTTGATTAGCTTTTCAGGCTTCTCTTGATTCTTGTGTTTGAAAGTCAAATTTTCTATTCAGCTCTGGTCTTTTCACTGAGAAAGGTTGAAAGTCCTCTATTTTATTGAAAATCCATATTTTGCCTTGGAGCATGATACTCAGTTTTGCTGGGTAGGTGATTCTTGGTTTTAATCCTAGCTCCATTGACCTCCGGAATATCGTATTCCAAACCCTTCGATCTCTTAATGTTGAAGCTGCCAGATCTTCGGTTATTCTGATTGTGTTTCCACAATACTCAAATTGATTCTTTCTTGCTGCTTGCAGTATTTTCTCCTTGATCTGGGAGCTCTGAAATTTGGTGACAATATTCCTAGGAGATTTCTTTTTGGGATCTATTTGAGGAGGCGATTGATGGATTCTTTCAATTTCTATTTTGCCCTGTGGCTCTAGAATATCAGGGCAGTTCTCCTTGATAATTTCTTGAAAGATGATATCTAAGCTCTTTTTGTGATCATGGCTTTCAGGTAGTCCAATAATTTTAAAATTGTCTCTCCTGGAACTATTTTCCAGGTCAGTGGTTTTTCCAAGGAGATATTTCACATTGTCTTCCATTTTTTCATTCCTTTGGTTCTGTTTTATAATATCTTGATTTCTCATAAAGTAACTAGCTTCCACTTGCTCCAATCTAATTTTTAAAGAAGTATTTTCTTCAGTGGTCCGTTGGACCTCCTTTTCCATTTGGCTAATTCTGCCTTTCAAGGCATTCTTCTCCTCATTGACTTTTTGGATCTCTTTTGCCATTTGAATTAGTCTATTTTTTAAGGTGTCTTTTTCTTCAATGTATTTTTCAGTATTTTTTGGGTCTCCTTTAGGAAGTCATTGACTTGTTTTTCATGGTTTTCTCACATCCTTCTCATTTCTCTTCCCAATATTTCCCCTACCTCTCTAACTTGCTTTTCTAAATCCTTTTTGAGCTCTTCCATGGCCTGGAACCAGTTCATGTTTTTCTTGGAGGCTTTTGTTGTAGGCTCTTTGACTTTGTTAACTTCTTCTGTCTGTATGTTTTGGTCTTCTTTGTCACCAAAGAAAAAGTCCAAAGTCTGAGATTGAATCTAGGTGTGTTTTCACTGCCTGGCCATATTCCCAACCAACTAACTTGACCCTTGAGTTTTTCAGCAGGGTATGACTGCTTATAGACTAAAGAGTTCTATGTTCCATGTTTGGGGGGGATGCACCAGCTCTGTCACACCAGCACTCCTCCTTCCCCCAGAACCCCCAGCCCGGACTGGGCTTAGATCTTCAGCAGGCTGTGTGCACTCCTGCTCTGATCCACCACTTAATTCCTCCCAGCAGGTGGGCCTGGGGCCGGAAGCACCTGCAGCTGTAGCTGCCCTACCTCTGCTGCCCTGGGGGCGGTGGCGAACCTCGAACTCCTTCCACTCCCGAAGCTTTTCCCACTAACCTTCGCCACTGTCTTTGGTGTTTGTGGTTGAGAAGTCTCGTAACTTCCGCAGCTCACTGATTCAGGGCGCTTGGGCCCGCTCCGCCCGGCTCCTGGTCTGGTTGGTCCGCACAGCTCATGCTGGTCTCTGCTCTGCTCCATTCCCAGCTCCAGCTCCTGGCTCTGTGTGGGATAGATGTCACCCAGAGACCATCCAGGCTGTCCTGGGCTGGAGCCCTGCTTCCCTCTGTTGTTTTGTGGGTTCTGCAGTTCTAGAATTGGTTCAAAGCCATTATAGGTTTTTGGAGAGGCTCAGCGGGGAGCTCACACTAGTCCCTGCTTTCGAGCTGCCATCTTGGCTCCACCCCCTCAGCTGCGATTTGAAGGCACTCTCTGGGATTCTACTAGATATAGATGAGGTGAGAAAACATTTCAGACATTGTTTAACCACGTATTCCAAGAACTGGAGGTAGGGGATGGAATGCACCATATGAAGCAAATCTCACAGCCCAGTTTGGATTGGAAAATGTATGAAGGGGAGTAATGTGATCATAGGAAGCAATCAGAGATTGCTAACAATTTTTCTAGATTCATTCAAACCCTGCCTCTAAATAAAGGTCATCATTCCTGACCTCACTAGTTGTTAGCATTTCCTTTCCCATAATTACTTGGATATCTTTTTTATTTATGTATCTATATATGTTTTTCTTCCCTAATGGAATGAAGATCCTTGAGCAAAGCTGTTCTCTTTTATTGCATCCTCAGCACTTAATATTTGTTAAGTGGCAGCCATATTTTGGAAGTGTTTAAATGCCAGACTGAGGCATATGTAATAGTGGGAATTTCCTTTATATGTATTGGACTACCTGACCCTCCATGTCCCTTTTGATTCTCAATTCCTGTGATTGTATAAATGGCATTGGGTTGGCAAGTGATCAGATGAGCTATCAACTCGGTAGTTAAGTGTTGCATAGATTGGGGATAAGAGAGGCTGGAGATAGGAAGCATAGTTAGTCCATGTTGACTTCATTAGTCTAGTTGATAGCATGAAAGAAGGTCAAAGCTGTTTGAATAGAGAGGGGGGAAGGATAATAGATAGCATAGAGTTTAGCTAAAATAGAGAAGACATGACAATCAATTGGACATGAAGATTCAGGAAAGGGAAGAGTCAAGATTGACTTCAGTGGTTTGAATCTGAGGGACTAGAAGGATGGTACTTCCAGCTACAGACAAAAAATGTTTAAATGTTGGATGGATTTTTTTCAGAGAAATAAGCATTCCTACATTGGATAGGGTTGGTATTTGGACAAGAAACATACAATTTGACACAAGGTCTGTTTCTTTGAATTTTTCCAATTTCTCTTTACTTCTCTCCTGACTCTACTCTTCATGGTCTGAACTTTTCCACCACCATCCTGACTGTGTTCTTGCCTTGCAGATGCAGTTGCGCCTATAGCCACATTCCCCATTGTCCATTACTCAGTTCCTGCCTAAAACCTCAATTTGAGGAAGTGCCCAGATGAGTCATGGCTCCCACTTCTCCTTGGTCCCAATTCACACTCTAGAAAACATTTGACTTTTCTCTGCAAAGTAGGCACCATACCAACTTCACACATGCACATTTTTCAACTCCTTGCAATGTGGTATCTTCCTCCATTAAAGTAAAAGCTCCTTAAGTGTGGAGATTTTTTGTTTTACTTCTTGTATTCTCAATGCTTGGCACCATGCTTTGAATATAGTAAGTTATAAATGATCCATCCATCTATCTACCTATCCATCTATCTATCTTTCTATCTATCTATCTTTCTGTCTGTCTCTCTGTCTATCCATTCATCTGTCTGTCTATCTTTTTGCTTATTTACTACATACCATGATGGAGCATTGTCATCTCATCCATTATTATATGCAATTATGTAATCTCCTCAGAACAATCTCAGCAAAGCGTATTTCTTCACTTTGTTATTTCTCTATAGTCCCTCTGACAAAGTAACCCGAAGAAACAAAATAGTGATACTTGATGCATGAGGGTGATAACACAAGCAGACAATGGAGCTGAGATTCTGTCTCATTCCTAAGGCAAAATTCCTATCCCTGTATATAGTCATTTTTACTGACATGAATACCTAAGAAGCCAGCAACTGGAGCTAATTTGCCTAACTAATAGTGAGCATGCTCATTAAATATGAAAGCAGAGGGGGAAAAAAGCTTATACTCAAACATTGGGCGTATTGGTAATTTTTTTCTTTGCTGTAATGTTTATAACATTTATTATGATGAGGAAAGAAAGAGAAGCCTTTGCCAAGAAATATTCTCCTCTTGAAGCTTCTTGGAACATCTAATATATACTTATTCTGCTATATATCCTAGAGGCACTTAGGCTTTACAGTGAGGTATGCTTGATATATGCAGTGCCCCTTTCTACTTTACCTATAACCATAAAATATTCATCATGTTTCTTGAAGCATAGATTAGTTCACTTTCTAAAGCATTGCTTTGTCCTTTTGCTACCTTGTATTTAAAGAACCCAGTTGGAATTTTGTGATCATTTTGACTTTCCAGATACATGCATTTTTTCATTTTATTTATTCCAAGAAAGATCAATAAACTTGCATTTAATTTTGCTTATAATTTTAAAGGAAAAAAAATCACCTTACAACCTAAATTAAAAGTACTTTTCTAGGAAGATAGAAAATGGTAAATACCAGGATAGGCTTAAGAGTCTTTAGGTGATTCCAAATGACCAGGATACATGGACGATTAATGTCAGAGATTGACTGAGATTTGTGTCATTTTCTGCACCCCAAGCCTGTGCTTGTTTTCCCTTTTAGATCTACAAAAACCAGGTGCAGAATGACTGCACCAAAACAGGCTTTTTCCTTAGGGAAGTAATGTGTTTACTGGTGATTATGTAGCAAGGATGTTGGGGTGAGGGTGGTTAGGAAGAGACCCTGTTGCTTCAAAGTCACAGATGTACCTGGAGTCTCAAGGGCCAAGATCTCTGACACATCTGACATTAAAATGAGTTCAATGCCATAAGAAGTAGAGGAATAGTAGTGCTTCTCTGCTGCCTTTTAAGAGTACTAGGTTAGGATTTGGGGGTCTGTAGTTTTATTACAGAGCTCCTACCACAAGGGGTGACACAGGCTTTGCCAGAGGCTGATGTAGAGGTTTCTAAACTGACAGGTATCCTGACCATGGCTGTGGGAATCTGAAAGTGTATGTAAACTTCTCTGTAAAGACAATCACTGGCCTTTTTACAAGTTGTTATATTTATAGAGATTTAGAAGTTTATAGGACTTTTGAGGTCATCTCTATACATCCCCTCATTTTTCATGTAACACTTGATTATTTTAAGCAGAGGGATAATATAGCAGGTTGTCAAGTCAGTATCATTACTTCCTCTTGTGCTTTTGGTAACTTTTATTGAATGAAAAGTGAGGAAGACAATCACAACCATTCTAAGTCCTCAGGAAAATTACTAAGATTTCTTGAAGAGGTTTGATCCTTTATCTGAATGTATATATTTATCTTTCTAGTGTTAACCCCTGCCTCTTTTTGATTGAGGCCAAATGCAGGTTCTGCAAACATTCCTGTAAGGTAATTGTAGGGAGACTTAAATTAAGACTCTACTGATAGCATCAGAAAGAGAAGTTGAGGAAAGTGAAGATCATTTCTTAAAACTTCCCTCTGTCCTGGGGGATGTAGGTATAACTAGTAGCAACATGCTATTCTCCTGTTCGGAGCTGCCTGAAGGGTCCAGCTGTTGTTTCATCTTCTTTCTAAGGGTATGGTCAAGGCCCCATCCAATCAGACTAGGGTCCTTAGTTCTGACTGATTGATTGATCCACTCAAGAAGATTCTATTTAAGGTAGCTACTTTCAAGGGATTGTTGGCAAATCAGCAATCATTGAACCCTCCTACTTACATACAGATCATGCAAATGAATGAAATAAGGCAGGAAAAAATCTTTCTTATATGCTTAAAATGTCAAACATAGGTTTTGTAAATTCAAAGGAATCCTTGTCCTCAATAAGATCATACCTAATGTGGGAAAATATACATATATGTAGGAGTATAGGGGTCAGGGAGTGAGTGACACTTGTCCAGAAAATTCTGAGTATTGCTTGGGGCCCTGGAGGAACGTAGATTGATGAAACTGATCCAGCAGCAATGCTAGAATTGACAGGATCATGGTGCAAACTCCCAGAACTGTAAGGAGAGGGTGAGGGAAGGGACACTGGGACAAGAAGGTTGTCATAGACATTGGGGACAAGAAGGGTCAAAGTCCTTACTACTTGGCCTTGCCTGATTTGCCCTAATATGAATATTCTTAGTTATTGTGTTTTGGAGTTGTTGTCCTAACACTTTGAATAAAATAAGAAAATTATTTATATAGATTGTGAAGGTTTATTAAAATACAGCTAAAGCCCCTGGCAAAGCTCAAATCCATATAAATTTCACATCTTGTATAATTGTTGGCAATTGTTATTTGGAAGCACTTTGCCTATATTATTGCACTGTATATTCAGGCACTGTCAGTCACCAGAAATTTGTTAAGCATCTGCTATGTTCCAGGCACTGGGGAAACAAAAATAAAAGCAAAACACAACAGAAGAAAAAAACAGTCTCTCTCTTCAATCTACTGGTGTAGAGAACTTGCAAATTGCTGCATAGAAACAAGGTATAGACAAGAGAAAATCGAACTAATAGTAGAGAGAAGGCACTAAGGTGAAGGAGAAATGGGAAAGGCCTCTGAAGAATGTGGGGTGTTAGCTGAGACTTGAAAGGATCCAGGGAAATGAGGAGGGAGGTAGTTCAAGAAATAGGGCACAGCCAGTGAAAATGCATAAGGTTGGGAAGTGAAATATTTTATTTGATGAACTGTAAGGAAGCCGGTGTTTAGAGTAAAGAACATGTGGATTGAAGTAAGCTATAAGAAGACTGGAAAGACAGGAAATGAGTAAATGACTAAAAAGTCAAATAGAGAATTTAAATTTGATCCATGAGGTGACAGGAAACCACTAGAATTTACTGAATGGCCTATATTTTAAGCACTTAACAAATGATTTTTCCTTTCTTAGTCAATTCATATGCTTGATTTATATGTAAGTAAGAAGGTCCATTGAATGATGATTGCCCTACTGCCCTTTGAAAGTAGCTACCTTAGGTAGAAACTTCTTGAGTGGGTCAATTGATCAATCAGAAGTAAGGAGTTTGCTCTGATTGGATAAGGTGTTTGGCCCCCTTAGAGGCGTGATGAAAGCATTAGCTGAATCCTTCAGGCATCTCTGAATGTAAGAGTAGGATGATGTTACCAATTATACCCACATCCCCCAGGATGGAGAGAAGTTCTAAGAAATGATCTTGCACTTCCCTCAAATTTCCTTTTGCTTTTAATAAAGGAAAGCATCATCAAGACCTAGCCTGTGTGCCTCTGGCTACTTTAAGTTCTTAAAGATAAGGAATATTATTTGCATGAAGGGAGTTAAATGAGAACAGAGTATTAGAAAAAAATTCCAAAATTTCAGTATCATTTATAATTAAATTGCTATTTAGAGAAGGATGGAAAAAGTTTAGACCTGAAATTCCATCTTGTTGAAGAACTTTTTAGTAACTCCTATATAACCCACTGATTCAGTTGCTTTGGGCACTGATAAGCTAAAAGACTTGCCCATGGGCATACAGCTTAATTTCAGTGCCTGTCTTCTGTTGATGCACACCTCTGTATCATATATATATATATATATATATATATATATATATATATATATATATATATATATAAAATTTGATATTTATACTTATGTTTATGTGTGTATACACATATACATATATACATAATGTGCATATAAACACACATGCCTACATATATACATATCTATGTGTATATGTACATATATGTGTGTATGTGCATGTGTGTATGCATATATGTATATCTGTTTACATGTTGTCTCCCCAAGTAGTCTGTAAGCTCCTTGAGGACATGGATTGTCTCTATACCCTTTTGGTATCCTCAGTGCTTAGCACAGTACCTGGCACATAGTAGACCCTTAAAAGTTAATTGATTGGTTGATATATTATTGTCAGGGCTTAAACTCTGAACATGATGACTTTTAAGGCATACTACTGTATGATGCCTGCTTTTAGTAGTGGAGAAATGTTTTAAAAAAAGTTTAAAAAGATTTAGACAAGGAATTCTCTCTCTCTCTCTCTCTCTCTCTCTCTCTCTCTCTCTCTCTCTCTCTCTTTCTCTCTCAAAAATGAATACATCTATCAAAATTCTGACAGAAATTCAGTTACATTTACTTAAAAGTTTATAATCTTCAAATTCATTCTCAAAAGAACAGAACGGAGTTCCTGATGCATTGGGAGGGGATACATTGTCTGTAGAAAGACTGTTTTGTAGGTTATGTGACAATAGACAAGCCTCCACATAGGGTTCTGTCCTATTCCTAATGAGGTACCTTAGGAAGGGGGAATAGCAAAGAAAAAGAAATCTGGTCCAGATTCTCTGACTTTTCAGTCTTCTAGATATGATGATACTAATTTACTAATACTAGCTTCCTTTCTCTGAATACCCTTAGATTTTATAATTTATTCTACTCACCAATCAATCAATTATCAAGTATTTATTAAACACCTAATTTGTCCCTGACGCTATGAAAGGTGTTAAGGACACAAATACACAGAATGAAATAACCCCTATTCTTAAGGAACTCACCTTCTTTTTTGGGAGAAAAATGCATATATTTCTGTATGTTAAAGCAGCTAGGTAAATCAGTGGCTAGAGCAATGAAGCTGGAATCAGGAATACCTGCTTTCAAATGTCATCTCTGATGATTTTGAGCTTTGCGACCCTAGGCAAGTCAGTTAATGTATCTGTCTCAGCTTCCTCAACTGTAATATGGGGACCATTATAGCACCTACCTTGAAGGGTTGTTGTGAATTTCAAATGAAGTATTATTTGTAAAACAATGTATAAAACTTAAAGCATCCTATAAATTTTTGCTATTATTATAAGCTAAATAAAACACAGTAAGGAAGGAAAAAAAAAACACTAGCAATTAGGAGAATAATAAACACAAATTGTTTCTAAATTGTTTTATATGAACTATTTTTCCCGTCTCAATTACATTACAAGATCTTGGATCTTGGAGGGCAAGGACTATACTTCTCTCTATTCATTATTAATTTAGGAGGAGGGATGTGCTCTACAAGGTGCCAAACAATTCCTTACTGTAGCTAGTCAACAAATACACAATGCAGAGTTAGTTAAAGAATAAAGAATTCTCAGAGTCCATATTGTCTTACTCCCCACTGACCAAGAATCCCTTGTAAGGGTGGGAATCCTTCTGGGATAAGTGGTGTGAAAAATATTATACTATTTTATATCATTTTCTAATTTCAACCAGACCCAGAGCCTGAATTAATGAGTAACTGGATGAAGATCCAGGACCTGGGCTTCTTGGTTCTCTCTAAAAGTTTGCTCAGGCAATACCCTTACCTCTGTGAACAAGGCCAGATTAGACTGACCTAAGGACACTCTGACCCCTGATAGTCATTAAAGGATGAGACCCTAACCCCAAGAGAGATTACCTTGCTTAATATTCTACAGGTATATACTATGTTATGGAATGTAATGAGACACAGAGACGCTGGGCTGTAGTTTCAACTGACTTTTGTCAACATCCTTTACAACCCTATTCCATTAAGGAAAATCCTCTTCTCGTATCATGGTTAAACATACTTGGGGGTTATAAAAAATGAGGCAATACATGCTTGCTAGCTCTGCTAAAATAACGTATATAAGTTTCTCATTGCTTTGTTCAGGCAGCCAGAGCTTATACTCTGACTCCTTGTACGTACAGGTAAGCTAGCTCTGCTATGCTTTGAGGGAAAATAATAAACAACGTGGATTTTTCTATCACCTAGCTCTGTTGTTTCCTTCAACCAAATTTTCAGGTTTAACAGTGGACAAGCAGTTTTTGCTTATAGACTTCCAGTCATGGGGAGAACCATAACCTTCCCTATGTATATCCTTGCCTGGTAATTCTTTTCCCCTAAAATAATGGGAGATTAGCTCTCATGTCCGTGTGTACAATCAATGTTATCTTGATTAAATATTATTGTCTTCATTGATTCCTCTTAGACCTAATCTGAATGCTCACCATAAGCAGTATGGAAGTGATCCTTTATTCTCAAAAGCTAAAGCAAAGTAGCAAGCACTTACTAAGCACTTACTGTGTGCTAGCTACTAGGCACTTGTACTGGGAACACAAATGTGATAAAAGTCAAGGCAGTTACTATTTTCAAGGAACTTATATTGTAATGGGGACAGACAACAAACCGAATGTAGCTGAAGAGTGAAAATTATGAGTTAGAAGGGGACGATTAGCAAGTGGAGGAATGATATGATTAGCTCAAAAGTCAAAAGCTGGGGCAGGCCCAAGCCCCTCTTTAAAATGTTGGCTTCAGGAGGAACTCATGAATGGTATGGTAGAGAGATGTTCTAGAGCAGGAAGGCCAAGCAGCGTGGATGAAGGCTAGAAACTATAAGGTAAGGAAGTCTCATGTGTGAAAAGCAATTCCAAGGGGGTGATGGCAGCTGAGACATGATGCCAAAGCTCAGAAGCATAATCAAAAGGGGATTAGTTTAAGTGTGTCCAACCAATCCAGAAAGGCAGCATATGGGCCTCATGATAGCTTGTATGATTGTCATCAAGGGACCAGTTTAGTGAACTTGAGAGAGACTCATCACCAGATTCACTGTTACATGAAACATAAATTACCATGCAATTAATTGTCAGAAATTTATGATCTATATTGATTGACAGGTATTTAAGTTCTTTTTACATCCTAATCACTGGGAGGGGCCGCTGAGATCACAAAGAAAAAGAGTATTACAGTTTCTGCCCTGCTAGCTTCTTAAATACTATTGAAGGTAACAAAATGGACGCGTGAAATTATATACAAAATATTTACAAAGTATATCTAAAGTAATTTCAACATGGTGTCCTTAATAATGGGGGAGTAGGAAAAACTCACCTATAGAAAGGTGTGGTGCTAGTGTGCCCACACTGCAGCCATATCAGTAATCCTAAGAGAATGAAGCCATGTAGTGGACAGGTTGATGCACTTAGAATTGAGAATACTCCGAATTTTAATTTTAATCATTTTTCAGATGTTTATTAGATATTTAACACTGGCCAAGTCCATTAACTTCTTTCTACCTCAGTTTCCTCACCTTTAAAATGTGGCACCTAAGCAACAGCATTGTTTTCAGGGTCAAATGGCAAATTATATGTAAATTTCTTTGTAAATGTGAACGACCTGTGAAAATGTGAGCCAAAGGATCTTTTGGGGACATCATTACATTACAATCAAATAATTAAAATAATCTACTTAGGAATCCCTCTAAATACCACATAACTTGGGAAGCACATCTACTGGGGACAAAAGCTTTTTAGTATTTAATCATTTTGAATAACCTGGATGTTTTTTCTTTGCTACTTATTCTACCTTGAAGATACTAATATATTGGAAGAATACATTTATCCATGAACTTTGAGGGGATTTCTTAATTAGCTCTGGTGAAAACACTGCCATAAATGTACCTATCTGCCTGGCATAGGTTTATGCTGCTGTGAAAGTTAGTGGATTTCATCTAATCGGGAAGAGAAGGCTGTTTTTCATTGGGACACATTTTCTTACATTTTTCTTTCCACCCACTGTTTTCACTATGAAACCAGAAGATTGATGACCTAAATTAATAAGAACTTATATTTATATGTCTTCATTAGAGCCCTACTACAGTATCTCTTTGTGCTGTGGAAGTGGTTATGGAAAATAACAGATACAGTATCCTGTGAGAGAAAGCGCGTGGGATGTGGAGACATAGTATCACAGCTTTAGGTCTAGAATGTGTCTCAGAGGCCCTGAAGTCCAACCCTGTGAATTTACACGAGGACATTGTGTTTTAGAGAACCGAAGTAACTCTCAAAGTCATCGGATTACCCATATATTCCAAGCCCTTCATTTTAGAGATGAAGGAACCAATGCCCAAGAAGGTCGAGTTACTTGGCCAAAGGTCAAACAGATTATAAGTGTCAAAGGCAGGACATGAACTTGCTCACTTCACTTTGAGTTCCCTCTCTACTCTACCTTGATGCCCATTATTAGAAGCCTTTAGATATGAGCCAAATTACTACTAATTAAGAATGTTGGAATAGGGATTCTTTTTCTCATACCTTGTAGATTGGTGAACTTTGGTGTCCTTTCTAACTTTGTGATACAAGAATTTTATGAAATAGAAATGACTACTTGCAATTGGAAATATCATAAAGTCTTAGATTAAGAGCCAGGATCATTCAGCTCAGTCCTTTTGTTCTCTAAGTTGTACAGATGAAGAAACAGAGGTAGAGAGAGATGGAGAGACTTATCTCAGGTCACATTTAACCCCACAATTCTGGACACCATATCCAGTACTCTTTCCTCTAGCCAGTTAGAAAGAAAAACCCTTGTTTTCCTGATCTTAAAAACTTCCATTGCACCTGAGTAGAATTAATGGAATAATGTCAAACAATTCTGCTATATTTATATCCCTGGAGAGACCAAGTAAATGTTTCCTTGCTGACTCTTGTTGCCAAGTAATAGTATGGTTTTGATGGCATGTGATATACTAATCTTACCTATCAGACTATTAGGCCTTATTTGTCTCTAATTATTTTGGGTAGCTTTAAGAAGGAAGAACATACATCAAACCATCAATACAATGCTGAAAGGTCCCCTCTCTTTTATTATTAAAATATGTAAAAAGCAAACCTGTCACAAAATAAGTATGATTTTTTTTAGTTTAATACTCTTAAAAGGGATATAGTTCATAGTTTTGACTTGTAATTTCAGTTAAGCTAATTATAAAATATCATCTCAAAAAGCAACTTAAAGGACAGATGCTAGAGGCTGGCTATAATTCTGTCTTCAGGGAATATCCTGCACTACCACCTTCTAATGAACTCTGCTACATTGGGAATAATGGCATAGAGAATGTCCCTTTTAGGGATATCAAGTACACTTAGGTCTTGGCTGTGAGCCTTCAGGGACTCATGGATGCACTTTTTAGTAAATGAAATTATTAGGTAAAATGTGTTTTAGTAATCATGTTATCTTAAAAATAAGATTCATTTAACAGAATAGCAAAGCACAGTAGAGACTGTAGAAAGTGAGAGAGGCTAATCTTTCACCTTCCTAGTCTTCTTTCACAACATAATTAATATTTTTAGTCAATGGGATCTTGTTTGATTCATGGAGAATATTATGATTATGATAAAAATTGTAATTAGTTTTTTAATTAATGTGCAATTGAAAATACTGGAAAGGTGACACTCAGTGGTGCATTTTTTTCCCAAGTTGCTGAGCTAATTGGACCAGAAATTTTATTTTGAAAAGTCAATGCAGCATTATATTATTTCCCATCCCAGCTTTGGAGGATGATTATCTACAGAGCTTTTTTGTATCTCAAGGGAATCTGCATACCAATGAGATTTGGTTTTCAAATCGAAAAATTGAAAGCTTTATTTCTAGTCATTGAGGACAAAAAAATAACTAATGCAGATTTTTTGTATTAAACTAATGAAAAACCAAATGATTTTGTTTCCATGCTCATCTTCTTCAAGATGCATTTTTTTTCCAGTCATGGGAAGATATGTTCTCCTTTAGATGTGTTGCAGGAATTTCTAAGTAACATTAACATAAACATCCTCAATTTCTTTCTCAATGGACATATAAATTCATCCAAATTGAACTAAATCAATCAGCAATTTTCATTATTTCTCAATCCTTATTTTCAATAAGTTCTATGCCATTGCCAAGTGATGATTTGTCAGAACCCTAGATCTTTCAATGCTGTATTAGCAAAGAACAACCTTGGGTAAATCTTACTATGTAAGAATGGAGTTGTATGTGGCTCCCTCCTATAACACCCTCTTGTTGTTGTGAAGGGGCTTATATATCTCAATGAAACTATAAGCTGTGCCATGCAGGGTTACAAAGATAGATAAGTCATAGTAGAGAGTTCTGATGAAAGGCAAACCACTGGAGAAGGAAATGGCAAACCACTCCATAATCTTTGCCAAGAAAATTCCATGGATAGTATTGAAATGATAAAAGATATGAAACTGGAATATGAGCTCTTCAGATCAGAAGGTATCCAACACACTACTAAGGAAAAGTAGAGGACAACCACAAGTAGCTCCCGTATAATTAAAGTGGCTAGGTGAAAGCTAAAAGAAAGCTTAATTGTGTAAGCATGTGGTGGTAAAAATAAATCTTGATGCACCAAAGTTCAATTTTGCATAGGAACTTGGAATTTAAGATTTTTGGACTAATATAGAAAAAAAGTAGAATTGGCCAAACAGAAAAGGAGGTGCAAAAATCCAGTGAAAAAATACAACTTAGAAAATACAACTGGACAAACGGAAGAGGAGGTACAAAAACTAACTGAGGAAAACAACTCCTTAAGAGTTAGAATTGGGCAAGTGGAAGTTAATGACTTTATGAGACATCAAGAAATAAATTAAACAGGGGCAGCTAGGTGTTGCAGTAAGTAGAGCACTGGCCCTGGAGTCAGGAAGACTTGAGTTCAAATCAGGCCTCAGACACTTGACACACTTACTAGCTGTGTGACCTTGGGCAAATCACTTAACCCCAATTTCTCTGCCTTCCCACCTCCTAAAAAATAAAATTAAATGAAATAAATTAAACAAATTCAAGAGAATGAAAAGAAAAAAGAAAATGTAAAATGCCTAATGGAAAAAACAACTGAGGTGGGAAATACACCCAGAAGAGACAGTGTCAGAATCATTGGGGTATCTGAGTGCCATAATCAAAAGGAGGACCTGGACAGCATCTTTCAGGAAATTACCCCAGAAAACCTCCCTGATATCCTAGAACCAGAGGGCAAAATCGGAAAGAGATTCCAAAATAAAAATTCCCAGGAACATTGTAGCCAAACTTCAGAACTATCAGGTCAAAGAAAAAATGCTGCAAGTGGCCAGAAAGAAATAATTCATATATTGGGGAGCCACAATCAGGATTATATTGGGATTCGACCTGCCAAGACAAACCCAGGAACTATATGAACACAATTGCAAAAACACTTTTCACATGAATAAAGTCAGATCCAAACAATTGGAAAAAATATCAACTGCTCATGGGTAGGCCAAGCCAATGTAATAAAAATAACAATATGCCTAAACTGATTTACTTATTCAGTGTCATACCAATCAACTACCAAAAATTATTTGATAGGGCGAGAAAGATAACAAAATTCATCTGGAAGAACAAAAGGTCCACAATATCAAGGGAATTAATGAAAAAAAATACAAAGGAAGGTGCCCTAGAAATACCAGATCTCTAATCATATGATAAAGCAGCAATCATCAGATCCATCTGGCACTGAATAAGAAGTAGAGTGGTAAATAAGTGGAATAGATTAGGTATACAAGACACTGTAGTCAATAACCATAGTAATCTAATGTTTGATAACCCAAAGACCCCAGACATTGGGATAAGAACTCACCATTTGACCAAAACTACTGGAAAAATTGGAAAACAAAAGGATACAAGCTAGATATAGACCAACACCTCACACCATATATGTTGATAAGGTCAAAATACATTCATGATTTAAACATAAAGGGTGACACCTTAAGCAAAATAGAAGAACAAGAAATAGTCTACTTGTCAGTTCTATGGAAAAGGGAAACATTCAGGACCAAACAAGAGATAGAGAGCATTATGAAATGTAAAATAGATAATTTTGATTATATTAAATTGAAAAGTTTTTCTACAAACAAAACAAACACAACCAAGATTAGAAGGAAAGCAGAAAGTTTGGAAACAATCTTTACAGCCAGTGTCTTTGATAAAGGTCCTCATTTCCCAAATACATAGATAAATGAGTCAAATTTATAAGAATACAAACCATCTCCCAATTGGGAAATGGTCAAAGGAGTATGAACAGGTAGTTTTAAGATGAATAAATCAAAGAATCTATAGGCATATGAAGAAGTGCTCTATGCCATTTTTCATTAGAGAAATGCAAATTAAAGCAACTCTGAGTTACTACCTCGTATATATCAGAACGGCTAATGTGACAGAAAAGGAAAATGATAAATGTTGGAGAGGATGTGGGAAAATTGGGACATTAATGCACTGTTGGTGGAGTTGTGAACTAATTCACTTATTCTGGAGAGAAATTTCAAACTATGCCCAAAGGGCAACCAAACTGTGCATACCCTTTTATCCAGCAATACCATTATTAGGTTTTATCCCAAAGAGATCATAAAAAGGAAAATATCCTAAATGTAAAAAAAATATTAATAACAGCCTTTTTCGTGGTAGCAAAATGTCAGAAATTGAGGGAATGCCCATCAACTGGGGAATGGCTGAGCACGCCGAGGTATATTAATGTGATGGAATACTATTGCACAATAAGAAATGAACAGGTAGATTTAAGAAAAAATCTGGAAACACTTGAATGAATTGATGCAAAGTGAAATGAGCAGAACCAGGAAAACATTCTATACAGCATCAGCAACTTTGTTTGATGACCAAATATGAATGACTCAGCTCTTCTCAGCAACACAATGGTCCAAGACGAGTACAAAGGACTCATGAAGGAAAATGCTGTCCACATCTAGATAGAAAAGTGATCGACCCTGAATGCGGATTGAAGCATATTTTTTTCATTCATTCTTTTTTGTGATTTTTTTCACTTTTGATCTGTTTCTTCTTTCACAACTATAACTAATGTAGAAATATGTTTCACATCATAGCACATATATAAACTATATCAAATTGCCTACCATTTTCAGAAGATTGGGAAGGAAAAGAGAGAGAAAAAATTTGGAACTCAAAATCTTGTAAAAATGAATACAAAAATTTTCATGACATATAATTTGGAAAAAATGCTATTTGAAAAAAGAAATGCAAAAATAAAATTTTGTGATGTACTCAATATGCCAGCAAATTTGGAAAACCAAACAGTTGCCATTGGATTTGAAAAGATCAGTTTATATCCCAGTACTAAAAAAGGGCAATATCAGAGAAGGTTGGAATTACTGAACAATTATGCCAATTTCACATTCCACAAGGTTGTGATTAAGATTCTAGAAGGTAGGTTTCACTGATAACTTAATTGAGTATTACCAGAAGAGCAGGCTGATTTTTAAAGAGAAAGAGGAACTAGAGACCAAGTTGCCAACATTTGCTGGATTATGGAGAAAGCAAAGGAGTTTTGGAAAAAAAACAGACAAACATCTACTTCTATTTCAATGACGAGCTTTTGACTAGTTGTGATTTGCAAGTCCTCAAAGAGATGGGGACATGAGATCATCTTATTTGTCCCTGAGGAATACATGCAGCTAGGATTAAAACCTAGAATCACCTACCCAGCAAAACTGAGTATCATGCTCCAAGGCAAAATATAGATTTTCAATAAAATAGAGTACTTTCAAGCTTTCTCAGTAAAAAGACCAGAGCTGAATATTTGGCATTCAAACACAAGAATCAAGAGAAGCATGAAAAGGTAATCAAGAAAAAGAATAAGAAAAAGAAATCGCAAGGGACTTACTAAAGTTGAACTGTTTTGTTTACATTCCTCCATGGAAAGATGATGTGTATGATTCATGAGACCTCAGTATTAGGGTAGCTGAAGGGAATATGCATATATATACATACATATATATATATATATATATACATACATACATACATACATATATACACACACACACACATATATATGTTTGGGTATATATATATGTGTGTGTATATATATATATATATATATATATATAGAGAGAGAGAGAGAGAGAGACAGAGAGAGAGAGACAGAGAGAGAGAGAGAGAGACAGAGAGAGAGAGAGAGAGACAGAGAGAGAGAGAGAGAGAGAGAGAGAGAGAGAGAGAGAGAGAGAGACAGCAGACACTGAGTGAGTTGAAGATGAAGGGAAGATATCTAAAAGAAATAAAATCAAATTAAGAGATGAGAGAGGAATATATTGAGAGAGGGAGATAGGGAGACATAGAATAGGGTGCATTATCTCGTATAAAGGTGGCAAGAGGAAACAGCTCTGTGGGAGGAGGGGAGAGGGCAGGTGAGGGGGGAATGAGTGAATCTTGCTCTCATCAGATTTGACCTGAGGAGGGAATACCATACACACTCACTTGGGTGTCTTACCCCATAAAAAAGAAGGAGGAAGAAGATAAAAAAGGGGGAATGACAGAAGGTAGGGCAGATGGGGGAAGAGGTAATCAAAAACAAGCACTTTCAAAAAGGGACAGGGTCAAGGGAGAAAATTGGATAAAGGGGGATAGGTTAGAAAGGAGCAAAATATAGTTAGTCTTTCACAACATGAGCATTCTGGAAGGGTTTTACATAATGATACGCATGTGGCCTATGTTGGATTGCTTGACTTCTTAGGGAGGGTGGGTGGGAAGGGAAGATGGGAGAGAATTTGGAATTCAAAGTTTTAAAAACAGATGTTCAAAAAGAAAAAAAAAAGCTTTTGTATGCAACTAGGAAATAAGATACACAGGCAATGGGGCATAGAAATTTATCTTGCCCTACATGAAAGGAAGGGAAAAGGGGATGGGAGGGGAGTTGGGTGACAGAAGGGAGGGCTGACTGGGGAACAGGGCCACCAGAATATACATCATCTTGGAATAGGGTGTAGGGTAGAAATGGGGAGAAAATTTGTAATTTAAACTCTTGTGAAAATCAATGCTGAAAACTAAGTATGTTAAATAAATAAATTAAATAGCAAAAACAAAAAAAAATGCTATACACATCCAGCGAAAGAGCTATGGAGTCTGAATGCAGACTGAAGCTTACTATTTTCATCTTTGTTGTGTTTTTTTCTTTCTTGTGGTTTTCCCCTTTTGTTCTGATTCTTCTTTCACAATATGACTAATATGGAAATATATTTAACATGATTGCACATGAATAACCTGTATCAGATTGGTTACTTCTTGGGAGGGGGAGAGAAGGGAAGTAGAGAGAAAAAAATGCAACTCGAAATCTTACAGAAATGAACATTGAAAACTATCTTTACATGTATTTAGATAAAAAACTATTAAGTGTAAAAAACAAACAGAAAAGAATATTTGTGCTGCCTGCTGTGGGAGATGTGCATAAAATTACCCTCCCCAGATAAATCACAGAGGGTGATTTCAGTACATTTCCTGAGGATGGCTTATTCCAGTGATCTTCCTCACTTTGCTTACCCTTTAGCAAATTCCCTAGTATTACATCATTAACTATCCTGGCATATTTATGTAACAAAGAGAGCCATCTCTCCTTAGAAACAGCCCTGATTCAAAGCATGCTGACTCCATCTTGTTCTGTATCAGCCATTTTCTAAATGACACCTAATAAACTGAACATCAGCTACAGTAGTCACTATCCTTCAGTATCTCCTTTTTGCCTCTTATCGATACAAAAAGCTTGAGCTATTATAGAGAGAGGATTCTAGAATCCTGAGAAATTTCTCTAACCTGTCAGGCCAAAAGGATAGATTTCTTTGATTTAGTGAGACCTGCTATACTTAGATGATAACTCCTATGTCCATCTCCTGGAAATAATAATATAAAATATTCTCCAATAAATATGTTATTCATTTTGTATTACCAAAAAGATTAGAAAAAGAATAAGACAAAATTGTATATTGTCACCTGATTCATTTAATTTATATGCAGAGTACACATGTGAAATGCCACCCTGGATGAATCAAAAGGCCAAACTAACATTGCCAGAAATATCCATAGTCTCATGTACAAATTATATCAATATGATTGTAGAAAGTGAAGAAGAATTAAGAAGCCTCTTGATGAGGGTGAGAGAGGAGAGTGTAAAAGCTGGCTTGATGCTTAGCATTAAAAAAAAAACTAAAAACTTGGCAACTAGTCCCATCACTTTCTGGCAAAGGGAGAAGAAATGGAACCCATGTCCGATTTTATATTCTTAGAATCAAGGATTACTGAAGATGGCAACTGCAACCTTGAAATTAAAGGATGCTTGCCTCTTGGGAGAAAAGCTATGGAAAATCTGGACAGCATACTAAAACACAGAGACATCACTTTGCTGCCAAATGTACATTTAGTCAAAGTTTTTTTTTTTTCTAGTAGCATTGTACAGCTGTGAAAACTAGACTATAAGGAAAGCTGATCACCACAGAATTGATGCTTTTTAATTGTGATACTGGAGAAAACATTTGAGAGTACTTTGAACAGTGAATAAATCAATACTTAAAGAAGTTAATTCAGGCTGTTCACTATAATGTCAAAAACTGAAGCTGAAGCTTAAATACTTTGGTCCCATAATGAGAAGATGAGATTCATTGGGGGAAAAAATAGCTGCTGGGAAAAATTGAAGAGAAAAGTGATGGCAGAAAATGAGATGGGAAAAATAGTATCATGGAAGCAATGAGAATGAGCTTGGATAGATTTTGGGGAAAAGTGGAATATAGAAGAATCTGCTATGCTTTGGTCCATGGGTCACAAAGAATCAGATATGACTGAATTACTGCACAATAGCAAGGAAAGCATGGCTTCAAAGAGACTGCATGCATGGTCTAAGACTCAGGCTAGCTAACTTCAGAAAACATTTCTTCCCAATTCTGTTTTTGTCATTAGATTCATCAATGATAAAAACTCATGATAACTATCTGTTAAGTTAGAGGGAGCTCTTCATATATGTTGGCAGAAGTACCCTAACAAATGAAATCATGAAACCATGAAAGATTGAAGGATTCAAATATTAAAATTATTTTTATGAAGAAAAGGAATATTTATATTTTGCAATTTCTTGTCTGTTATGATGAATCTTTCGCATTTACATTTTTCGCATAAAGAAACAACTTGATTTTGTGGAATTAACACTAGATTTAGAGTTAAAAAAAAACACTCATAACACAATGCGACAAAACAACAACACAAACAGAATCCTAGGTTTTACTCCAGATCTGTAGCTGACTCTCTATATTGTCTAGGATAAATGACAAACTCTCATGGTCTTAGTTTTCTTAACTACAAAACTGCAATAGTTACATCTGTGTTACTCTTTGTCTTCTTTATTACTAGGCAACTAGCTAGTGCAGTGGAGAAGGCATGAAATGTAGCATCAGGAAACCATGACTTCCATTATTCCCTCAGATATTTATTAGCTATGTGACCCCTGATAAAGCACTGAAACTCTGATGACCTCAGTTTTCAGATTTGTAAAACGAAGATAACAAGATCATCTACCTCCAAGGGTTGTTGTGAGCATAAATTGAGATATTATTTACAAAAGTGCCTTATAAATTTTGAAGAAGTTTATGAATGCTATCATTATAATCGACTGATAAAGATGATGATACACAACTAATATTCATTTTGCACTTTAAGATTTACAAGGCCCTTTAATGCTTTCTCTCAAAATGTTCTAAAGATCCACTAAAATAATGCTCATTGCATATTCTGCAAATTGTAAACTAGGAGGGACAAGGCCAAGATGGCAAAAAGGCAGGAAAAAGTATGGACAACTGAGGATGTTGGGAAGAGAGATCTGTGTCATGAGGGTAGAGGCTGTCCCATAACCTGGATGGATGAAACACCAGTGACAGGAATACACTGTTGAGACAGAAGAAGCAAAACCTTCAGGAACTCTCAATCCAGAGACAGTAAAGGGGCTTCACAATTAGTCATGAAGAAATTACAGGAGATCCCCTGTGCCAGTGTCTGGCTGCGTTATTGCCTATACTACTTCTGGGCCAATATTTATTCAATATTGAATTAGAAAGGCTAGCAATAACAATAAAAGAAAAAGAAATTTAAGGAATTGGAATAAGCTATGAGAAAACAAAATCGTTCTTTGTAGATGGTATGATGGTATATTTAGGGAATTCTGGAGAATTAACTAAAAAATAGTTTAAATAACTAACAACTTGAGCAAAATTGCAGGATATGAAATTAACCCTCATAAATAACCAGCATTTCTCTATATTACCAACAAAGTCCAGCAGCAAGAGATAGAATGAGAAATTCCATTAAAAATAACTGTAGTCAATGTGAAATGCTTGGGAGTCTACTTACCAAAACAAACCAAGTAACTATTTAAACAAATTACATTTTATTAATTTGACACAAATATAATCAAATGTAAGCAATTGGGAAAATATTAATTACTCATGAGTAGACTGAGCCAATATAATAAAAATGACAATTCTGCCTAAATTAACCTATTTACTCAGTGTCATTCTCATCAAACTACCAAAATTAATTTACAGAGCTAGAAAATAATAAAATTTATCTAGAAGAGAAAAACAATATCAAGCGAATCAATGAAAAGAAAATGTGAAGGAACGTGGCCTAATTGTGCCAAATCTAAAACGGTTTTACAAAATGGTAATAATAATCAAAACAATCTGGTACTAGCTAGGAAACAGAGTAGTGACTCAGTGAAATAGATTAAAAATAACCATCATAATCTCGCATTTACTAAACACAAAGATCCAACTTTGGAGACAAGAATGCAACATTTGACAAAAATTCCTGGGAAAATTGGAAAACAGTTTGGAAAAAACTAGACATAGCTAAATATCTCACAATGTGTACTAATGAATAATGGATTTAGGCATAAAGATGATACCATAAGCAGAATAGGGGATCACATCAAATTTAAAAAGATTTTGCACAAACAGAACCAACTGAGCCAAGATTAGAAAGAAAGCAGGAAATAGGGAAAATATATTTACCATTTCTGTGTGAAAGTCCTCATTTCTGAAATATGTAGAAAACTGATCCAAATGTATAACAATATGAATCATTTGCAAACTGATAGATGTTAAAAATTTGAACAGATAGCTTTAAGATAAAGAAATCAAAGGTATCTATATTCATATGAAAAATGCTCTGAATCACTTTTAATTAGAGAAATGAAAATTAAAAGAGCTCTGCGGTATCACCTCACACTTATCAGATTGGCTAATGTGACAGAAAAGGAAGATGACAAATGTTGGAGAGAATGTGGGAAAATTGGGATGCTAATGCTCTGTTGGTTGAGATACAAACTGATCTAATAATTCTGGAGAAAAGTCTACAAAACTATGCATACACTTTGACCCAGCAATAGCACTATTAGGGCTGTGTCTCAAAGAGATAAAAAAGAAAAGGACTTATAACTATAAAATATTCATATACACATGTATACATACATACATGTACATATACATATATACACATACATACCATATTTTATAGTAGCTCTTTTTGTAGTAGCAAATTTGAAAATTGTGGGGAGGTCTATCAATTGGGGAATACCTGAACAAGTTGTGGTATATGCTTGTGATGGAATGCTATTGTGCTATTGTGGAATACTATCAGAAAAACCTGGACAGACTTACATGAAAATGTAAGTGCAATGTACATGAAATATACATGAAAATGGAAATTGAAGTGAGCAGATCCAGGCTAACATTGTACATGGTAGCAGCAGCATTGTACAATGATCAGCTGTGAATGACAGCTATTCTCAGCGATGCAATACAATCTAAAACAATTCTGAAGGTCTCATGATGAAAAATTCTATTCACCTCTTTAGAAAGGACTGATGCAACCTGAATGCAGATCAAAGCATATTTTTAATTAAAATTTGGTCTGTTTTTTTCTTTCACAACATTACTAATATGAAAACATGTTTTGTGTGACTGACCATGTATAACCTGTATAAAATTATTTGTCCTCTCAATAAAAGGGGATGAGATGGAAGGAAGGAGAGATTTTGGAACTCAAAATTTTATAAAATCAGTGTAAAAAAGTTGTACGTTTTATTGGAGAAAAAATATTTAAAAAGAAACAGTAAAACAAAATCAACAGAATGAAAAAATAGAAAAAAGTATAAATATCTCATCAGAAATTCAACTTATAAAGGAAAAATCTATAAAGGAGGCTATAAGTAAAGAATTATCAGACTACCTGAATGTCATGGTCAAAGAAAGAACAGTGACATCATATTTCAAAAATTTATCAAGGAAAAGTGCCCCAAGTGTGCTAGAACCAGAGATAAAAAAGGAAGTGGAAAAAATTCCAGCAATCACCACCTGAAAAAGATCCCAAAATGAAAACTCCCCAGAAAATTTAACCAAATTCTCAAGCTCTCAGGCCAAAGAGAAAATACTTCAGTCAGGCAGAAAGAAACCATATTACCTTGTAGCTAAAGTCATGATCAAGCAAGGTTTAGCAGCCACCCCAAAAGGGGACAGAGGGTTTGGAATATGATATTCTGAAAGGCAGAAGAGCTGGGATTCCAACAAAGAAAAACCTACCCAGCAAAATAGAGTATTATCTTTCTAGGGAAAAATGTGTGTATGCATGTGTATATGTGTGTATACATATATTCTATCTATCTATCTATCTATCTATCTATCTATCTATCTATCTATCTATCTATGTATATATATATATATATATATATATAAACATACACATATACAAACACACACACACACACATACACATATATATTTGCATAGATAGATATAGATGTAATTAAATTGAAGACTTTAAAGTGTTGCCAGTCAAAATACCAGAGCTGAATAGAAAATTTGGCTTTCAAATATAAGACTCAAGAGAATCCTAAAAAGTTAAACATGAAATAGAAAACATAAAGGAATTAATAATGTTAAACTGTCTACATTTCCATATGGGGAAACGATACATGTAATTTCAAAGAATTTTATTATTATTGGTGCAATTAGAAGGCATTTACATAAAGGTCATGGGAGTAAGCCAATTATGGTGGGATGATGGAAAAAAAGATAGGCAAGAATGTGTAATGCCCTGGGAGAATGGAAAAGGGAGACATATTCTTTTCCATTGACTTCTGATTTTAGAGAGCTAGTCAAGGCAGTGGAAAAATAGGTGGATCACTATTCCTATGTTGTGGATTTGTGGATTGTTTGTATAAAAGTATTTGCTACAGGTTTTTTTCCCCACATACTACCAAGGATCTTGTATAATTTGGTTAAAATAGAAAAAAAGATAATTTAGAGGATAATAAATGGAACACAATCAAGTAGTTTACCTCTCTCCATTTTGTAACTGAGTAAACTGAGGGTAGGAAAGGCTGCAGTGGCCATCAGAGGCAGAGCCAGGATTTAAATGTGGTTTCCCAACACCAAATTGAGTATCCTGTCTGCTCACTCACACTGCTTCCACATCAGTTGAGTTACACCAAACCACTTACCCATTTCACATGAAAGACTAGATGTCTAATAAGGCAGGCTGCCCTATAGTGCCATACTGGTGTACATGTGGCTGCCCCATTCCCCCAGGCCTCCAGGCCCACAAGATCTATAAGAACAACAGCATGATAGTTCTGCAAGAAAGTCTGTCATGTCTATTTCACAGTTTGAGATATCTGCTAAGCTATCAATCAATCAGAAGTATTTATTGTCTGTTATATACATGAACATGTATGTATTTGTGTGTGTGTGTGTGTGTATGTGCGTGTGTGTGTGACTTAAGGGCAGAGCCAAGATAGCAAATTAGAAGGATCAAACCAACAGAACTCTCCCAACATTCACCTCCAAACAACTTTAAATGATGCCTCAAATTAAATTTGGAGCAGTAGAGCCAACAAAAAGCAAGTGTGAAACATTTGTGCAAGCTAAGAAAACTTAGGAAGTCATCAGGAGAGGTCTGTGACACCGGGGTTCAGATTTCCACAGGAAATGAGAAAGCAAAGTATTTAGATTCCACTGAGCTATGTTAGGACACCTAGGTGGCACAGTGTATAGAGCGTCAGACTGGAAATCAGGAAGACTCATTTTCCTGTGTTCATAACTGGCCTCAGACACTTACTGGCTGTGAGACCCCAGACAATTCACTTAACACTGTTTGCCTCAGTTCCTCATTTCTGTAATGATGTAGAAAAGTAAATGGTAAACCATTCCAGTATTGTTGCCAAGAAAATCCTGAAGTGGTGTCACAAAATATTGGACATGACTGAAATAACTGAACAGCAGCAACAACAAGAGAGTTATGTTATGTGTTAGTGGAGAAGCTGGGTTGTAATACTTTCCCTCCCAAATATGACCTGTGTGGCTTAGGACAAACATCTTGATTTTTTAGAGCTTTACAGAAGTGGCATGGCCTGTCTTTGGACATGGTGGGTTCCTCAGTTTCTGATGATTTAGTAGACATTGGATGACAAGTTCATATGCTGATAAAAGGATTCATGGACAGTTATTGGTTGGACTAGAAGGACTGCCTCTGAGAGTGTGTGATTCCCTGTGCCCTTTGATTTCTTTGCATGTCAAACCAAGAGACTGAAATAAACTCTAAGGTTCCTTAGGCCTCTAAATTCTGTGATCCCATGCTTCACAGAATGGACATAGGGATGTCAGGAAATGAAGCAAAGATATTAGCTTTAAGTCAAATGTTTTTGAACTATTTCACATCATATACTAACAGAACTTTTCCCCCTCAAAGACAAAAGAGATCAACAAGGAGAAGTGAAAGATCATTGGTTAGGCCAGAAAACCAAAGACATCGATCTGTTTGACACACTAATCATGTAAATGAAGCTCTTGCAGAGTAAAGAAATCTGACATAAAAATAATACCTCCCTTCAGCAGGTAAATGAATTGGGCATGAGGGGTAGATATATGATGACACTGATATTGGACTTTGGTGCTCTTGTTTACCTCACTGACAGCTAAATTGTATTCTCCGCTGCTGCTAAACAAAGACTGCTCACATGCCCTTAATCTCCAATTATTCCACTGCCCACTACTGTGCCTTGACGAGGGAACAGATGAAGGAAAAAAGTCACCTAGGTAAGAGTTTCAGAGATTTATTTTGGAAAGCTAAAAAGTTTAAACTTTTCCAAACAGTAAGCAGCCAGAAAGATGGCTCACTTGCTCTTATCTATAGACAACTTCATTTCTTCTCCCACCATGGCTTTTTAAAGGCTTTCTATTCTCTTCTTCTCATGTCTGATTCACTCAGGTTATGTGAATTCCCTAAAGCTTTAGTTCAAGTATCATCTGTTACAGGAGACATTTTATGATCTCTCCGTGTTGTCGATAACTTCTTCTCCAAAATATTTTACATTGACTATATACAAATATCTCATAATTTCTCTTACTTTGTATTACTTTTTGCTGTGTCTTCTCCTCTGTCTGCTTTTGCCTCCTCTTCCTCAGTATAGACTCTTTGATGGCAGAGATGGTTTGATTTTGGGGCCTCATTTGAATGCTTAACCTAGGGTTTCATATACTACTATCATGTTATAAAAGATTGTTGAATAAAAGAATGAATGGAAGAGCCCATATCAAAGGACAGAATGGGGTTTTACATTTCTTTTCATCCAATTTATGATTTTTCCTCCTCATGAATTATGAGTAATTGTTTCATGTCAATAAAAATTATCTTCCCACTTTGAATTAGTCTTCCATTTGGCCAACTGATTTTTTAAAAGATAATTTATGCTTGATTCCAGTCAGTCAGTAAACATTTATTAAGTACCTACTCTGTGCCAGGAACTGTGCTAAGCACTGAGAATTCAAAAAAAAGAGGCAAAAGACAGTCTCTGCCCTGAGGAAGTTCACAGAAGGTTGTGAAAGGCATGCTGTAAAAGGTGGGGTATTAGTTGGGACTTAAAGGAAGCTAGGGAACCCAGTAAGTGGAGATAAGGAAAGACACCATTCTAGATATGGTGGGGGGAAGGGGAGGGCAGCCAGAGAAAATGCCCAGATCCTAGAGATGGAGGCTCTTGTTTGAAGAATAGCCAGTAGGCCACTGTCACTGGATCAAAGAGAATGTGTTGAAGAGTAAGGTGTAGAAAGACTGAAAAGATAACAGGGGACTAGTTTATGAAGGGTTTTGAATGTCACAGGAGTTTTTATTTGATCTTGGAGGCTATGGGTAGTCATTGGACTGTACTGAATTGATTTATTCTTCACTTTCAGCAACACCCTATCGTCTTTGCTCGTCTACCTGAAACCTAGGTTTATCTAACTTAGAAATAACACCAGGGATGGAAAATGCTATCCGCATCCAGACAAAGAACTTTGAAGTCTGAATGTAGATGGAAACATATTACTTGCTCTCCTTTTCTTTTGTTGTTTTGTTTCTTCTTTCTTGTGGTTCTTCCCATTAGTCTAATTCTTCTTTACATCATGACTAATGTGAAAATATATTGAATATGAATGCATAAGTAGAGGCTGTATCAGGTTGTCTTGGGGAGGGATGGAGGAGGGGAAGATAGGAGAGAAAATTTGGAACTCAAAATCCTATGGAAGTGAATGTTGAAAACTAAAAATAAATTAATTAATAATAAGAAATTAATAATAATAAGAAATAACATCATGGGCCTCAGAGTAGTAAATAAACATTCTGAAGCTGACTAATTCAGCTGAAACAATATTCTTCACCAGGTGTGACTAACACTCCCCCCAACACATTTTTTCTATTGTGTATATCTTTTGTATACATCTTTCCGTGTGCGTATTTTCTCCCTTTTGTTAGACTTTAAGCTCATTGAACATAAGAATTTTTAATTTTTTTTCTTTCCATTGAGAGCACTTCAGAATGTGCCTGACATTCTTCCACTTAATTTATGAGTTATATAAAGTATTTGTGTGCTTCTATTCTGACACTAAAGGAAGTGTGGAAATGATGCAAAGAGAAATATGGAAAGCACATGAGAGAACAAGGATTATCTACCAATGTAGAGGCAATGACAAAGATTTCTTTTAGAATGGGATTCGTAGGATGGGCAATAGCCAAGTCCTTCAGAGGCAGAGTCGATATCTGGGGCCATTCAATCCCAGAACCGGCAACTTGCCACACTTCAATGGATTTGCGATCTATGCATTCATGCTTGCCCATACTATGTGACTCTTGTCCATGATCTCCAATAAGACTACGTCAATGAACCCATCCAGTATACTAAAGGCCATCCTCTAGATGTCTCCATAGTAAGTGGATAATTGTAATAGCTAAAATTTAGAATATGTAGATATGTGTATATGCATATATGTGTGTGTGTATATATATAATACATATATATATAGCTTCCAAATTTTAGATATTGATATATTTTCCACCAAATTTTAGAAAATAAACTAGAAAATGAATCATTTAGAATAACAGGTTTGGAACTCTCATGCTCCAAAAGCCATAGAATTCACCCTCCTCATTTTACACATTTGCAACCTCAAAGAGTTTAAGTGAGTTGTCCAGGCTCACAGAAGTGATAGAGTTGTTATTCACTCATTTTTAGTTGTGCCCAGTGCTTCATGACTCCATTTGGAGTTTTCTTGGCAAAGATACTGTGGCCAGAGTGGCCTTTTTTTTTTTGAGTGACTCAGTTTATCTCATTGAGCCTTGCTGGGTGCTGGGCCTGCGGCTTCTCTTCCAGGGCAGGAAGCCCAGAGACCCATGCCTGGGAGCAGAGAACTTCCTGTGTGATGATTCATGGGGCTGGCTGAGGGGTAGTGTTGACTCCAGAGCCACGCCCTATTGGGTGTTAACCTAGGGGAAGGGGCCAACTCAAGAACCAATCGGCCCTGGTCATTCAAGCAGCGCTTGATTATATCCAAAACTCTATAAGAGGGGAGAAGACGGCTTGAAGATCCCTTTTTGCCTTTCCGTTGGAGCCAGAGACGCCTATAGCCGAAGCTGATGCAGGAGCTGCCAGCAGCAGAGCAGACCGACATGTGGAGCAAGGACTTGAGGCCAGTGGGTAATCTTCTTACCGTAGAGGGGAAGCATGTACACGATTTTGCTTTATACCATCATGCTTCTCTGTGGCCTCCTGGTTACTCTTGTGAGGCGGACTTAGTGGGCCTGGAAGCTTTTGATCAAAATATCAAAATGGGGATGCTGGTTTGTGGGTCTGTTACTGTGGAGTTTAAATACATGCTTTAGTTCTTCTGCTTTCTCCCTAGAGAATTCCTTATATCCTGTGCTTCCAAACCTTTCAGGCATATATATGATTCTCTTTGAAATCATAAATTCTGCCTTCATAATACAGATACTGAAGTGGATTGCCATTTCCTTCTCTGGCTCATTTTTACAGATAAGGAAACTGAAGCAAACAAGATTAAGTGACTTGCCTAGAGTCACACATCTACTAATTGCCCGTGGTCAGATTTGAACTGTGGTCCTTCTGACTACATACCTGGTACTCTATGCAAAGTGCCACCTCTCTGCCCCAGTTAAGTATAATGGCACCAGATATTTCTAGGTACCTTTTTTCACACAAACTGCTCTCCTTAATTATAGGCATTGGCCTAAAAGCCAAGTAAGAATCAAGGATTTTCTGCATCTCTTAAAAGAAAAACACATTAAAAAGTGAACTAGATTATATTATAATATAAGCTTTTAAAGAAATAAGTTCCTAGACATTGTTCTTACTCATCATTAAGTGTTTTTAATCTCAACATAATTGAGTCCTGATCATATGCCTAGGCATTTACTGAAAGCTTTCCTCCATAAAATTACTGTGGATCCTTTTGTGGTGTCTAGTGACTCCAGGGACTAACAAGAAGTTTGCATGGCTATGGATATTTCAGGGTAACTTATTGTTCCTGTTGCTGCCTTCACTATAGTGCACTATTGAAGTCATTCTGTCTGGATTTGATTATCCTTAGAATCCTCAGTTTCCTTTTGTTCTGTTTAAAAGAGGAGGAACAAATCATGTAACTGAGATTCTATTCTAAAAATACTGATGTATTCAAACAAATTACAAATAAAGAAATAGTAAATATATCATTTACAAACCACAGTGTAGTAAAAATTGTAATCAGTTCACAGAGCACAAAAAACACAGACCCAAATGAAGATTTAATGATGGAATGCTAAATAAATAGTGAATCAAAGAAAAAATAATAGAAATAATTAATAAATGTGTGAAAAAAATTTTAAAGATTTGAGTATCAGAGCTAACATTCAAACCTAGATCCCCTGAATAGCAAAGTACTGCTTTCTCCAATACTATGCTACCTAATATGTCTATACTGATATATATATAAAAACTGTCCATATGTATATATGTATACATACATGTATATGCATATGTATGTATACATAGGTATATGTATATGCACATATATGCATATAGGCTATACAGAACATATGTAGAACCATAGATGTAGAAATATACAGTAAGCCTTCTGTATGTATGTACATATGTCTGTGCCTCCATATTATAATAGTGATACAGATTGAAATATGCATAAAAGCAATATATTCACCATATTGTACTCAAATATCATTTTGTATGTAGAAAGCAAAAAATTTAAAAAGGAACTGAGAAGAGTGTGAGGGTGCTCCAGTCTGTACTAGGAAATTAGGAAATGCCCCATATTGTGGGCTTTCCTTAGTGAATGAAGCATACAAGTTCTACTTTATGACAGAGAAAGAAATGGTACAAATGGACACTAAAATATCTCCTTATTACACTGTCAGAGACTTGCAAACCTTTTAAAATGGAAATCATCAGTCAACTAATATTTATTAAGCACCTATTTTGTTTCAGGCCCTGTGCTAAGTACTATTAGAAACAGACTCCAAAGTTATTTAAGTTTTAGGGAAACATCTAGAGCTCTGTTCATTGCCTTAGTTTTTGTCTTTGAAAATGTCCTCTTCCTGTTGGGCTGATTAAGCATTTTATTGGTTATAGTGTTTCTCATACAAATCTGCAAACGGATCACAAATTGTGGTTAATGAGCTGTGTCTAAACTCCCCCGGATCCTTTATCATCTCTACCATCTGCTTTGGCTTATTCCTTATTAGTTTTTAAGCTAATAATCTATCTCTATTATTTCCTTTATTCGGATACTCTTAAAGTCAGAAAATTTCTAATCACAAGCAAACCTTCCACATTTCCTTTTGCAGACTTAACAGCTTATAGTACCTATGTATTCGAATAGAAGTATTTAAAGAGTTTGCAGTCTAGGGAAGATCCATGTTTCTAATTTGGATCTTAGCAAACATGTCTGTATCTTAAGGTTGGAAGTTGGTACAAATTGTGACTCTGTACTAAGCTGAAGAATTTGCATTTTGCCCTAGAGGCAACGAGGAATATTGAAGATTTTGAATGTTGGCAGATGATATTGTCAGATATTTGCTTTAAAAACATTGATTTGTTAACTATGCAGAGGGTGAGAGGGAGAAAATAAATATTATTATTTACTTACTTTTTTCAGTCATGTCCTAACTCTTCATGACCCATTTTATGGGTTTTCATGGCAAAGATACTGAAGTGCTTGGCCACTTCCTCCTCCAGCTCATTTTACAGATGAGAAAACTGAGGCAAACAGGGTTTAATGATTCATCTCAGAGTCGTGCAGCTAGTACCTGAGGTTAGATTTGAACTCAGGTCCTCCTGACTTCAGGGCTGGCATTCTAGCCACTGTGCCACTTACCTGCCTATTTCTTAAATGCTCACTATTTCCTAGGCATTGTACTAAGCAATTTGTACATATTGTTCATTTGACCTTTATAACAATCCTGGGAGATAGGTGCTATTTTTATCCCAATTTTATAGTTGCTGCTCTTTGTCCTTCATTGTCAAAGAAGACCACAACATTTACAATTAAGGAAGCTGTGACAGGCACAGGCTAAGTGACTCAATCAAGGTCATATAACCAGGAAGTGTCTGAGTCTGGATTTGAACTCAGATCTTCGTGACTCTAGACCCAGTCCTCTATCCACTGTGCCACTGAGTCAGTCAGTACTCCAATGTGGAAGTTATTTCAGTTTGGAGATAATGAGCTCTTGACCTAAGGCACAATCTCTATGAATAGAGAAACAGTTATAACAGGAGAGTTTTGGCAGAAATAGAAAAAAAGAATAATTGGCAATTAATCATAGATGGTTACTGAGGGCAAAATAAACACCTACTATGGCTCCAAGTTCCACTAACTGGATGGCTGGAAGAACAGTGGTACCACGTTTAGAAATGGACCTGACCCTAAAACCTTAATAATCCCTTGGAGCTTAGGAGACACCTCCTGTCATTAATGACTTTTTTTCTCTACTAGGCCCTCTGGGTCGGGTGGTATTGGGGCCTCTGCTCCATGAAACCAAATGAATTCAGAAGTCAAGGTCAATGCATTTTCACCTTGAATGGAATAAAACTTATGCTCCTGGAGGTGTCAGGATACCAACCCCAGTGGCCATTTTTTCCTTGAAGATCCTACCCTTGTGGCCTATCAACTGGTAAACTGTGAATACCAGCATAATCAAGAGTATTCTGGATACCATACTTTACCTACAGTTGTGAAAAGCATACAGACCCTTCTTTCAATGCCAGCCATTCATGTTCCCCCTGTCCAGGTGGAGAATTCTCTAAAACTAATTACCCGTTCCATGGAACAGCAGAAGCAGCAAAGGACCTTAGTGAGGCATTCCGGACTGAAGCCTCCAAGCTAGATATTTCCATTGTGATTCCTCTGTCCATGAAAATCCCATCACATCCTTAGCTGGACTTGTTTCTAGATCTTTAAGTATCCCTTGACAGCCAGATACCATGTGCTTCTCTGAGAAAAAACAGGGATTTCTTGAAAATAAGTCCACTTAACAGAAATAACAGAACAGCCACCCAACACCTCTCATAAAGATTCTAGGAGACTAGCAGGATCTTGAGAGTCTCTTAGAGGTCTTGGTCTTTGGGTTTCACCTCCACATTCCCAAAGAAAATCAGACAAGGTCCTAGGAAGACCATACTTCATCACTTAGGATGATGAATCTCCAGTTTCTTCCCTCACCCCATCTTTTAACAAAGTAAATCATCTGCAGTCCTGAGTTAAAACATGGGAGAACATAACATGACAAAACAGGAAAATGATGCATGCTGGAGAAGATGTGGGAAAATCAGAACACTAATGAATTGTTGTTGGAGTTGTGAACTGATCCAACCATTCTGGAAAGCAACTTGGAAATATGCACAAAAGGCTATAAAAATGTTCATGCCCTTTGATCTAGCAATACCACTTCTAGGGCTTTATCCCAAAGAAATCATGCAAATAGGAAAAAGATCCACATGTACAAAAATATTTATTTCAGCTCTTTATGTGGTGGCAAAGAATTGGAAATTGAGGGGATGCCCATCAATTGGGGAATGGCTGAATAAGTTGTGGTATATGAATGTAATGGAATACTACTGTGCTATAGGAAATGATGAGCAGGCAGACTTCAGAAAAACCTGAAAAGACTTACATGAATTGATGCTGAGTAAAGTGAGAAGAAGCAGGAGAACGTTGTACACAGAAACAGTCACATTATGGGATGACTAATTTTGACAGACTTATCTCTTTTTAGCAATGCAAGGAGATCTAAGACAACTCCAAAAGACTCACAATGGAAAATGCTGTCCACATCTAGAAAAAAAAAAAACAACTATGGAGTCTGAATGCACATCAAAGCATATTATTTGTTCTCTCTCTCTCTCCCTCCATCCCTCCCCCCCCTCTCCCTCTCCCTCTCTCTCTCTCTCTCTCTCTCTCTCTCTCTCTCTCTCTCTCTCTCTGTTATTTTTTCTTTTTTTGTGGCTCCTCCTATTGGTTCTAATTTTTCTTTAAAATGTGACTAGTGTTTTAGGTTTAGTATGAGCACATATCAATTTACATACCATCTTGGGATGGGGAGGGGAGAGATGGGGAGAAAATTTGGAACTTGTGGAAGTGAATTTTGTAAATAAAAATTGATAAATTAAAAAAAAAAACCATGGGAGAATGGGAAGTTGGGACTATTCTGGGAAATAGCCATGCCCTAAAGATAGCAAGATAATCCTGTGATCATGGCTATTAAAGAGAGAAACAGAGTCTTCCTTTGAGTATGAACTAAAGCCTAGTTTTCTCTGCTAATGGACTTTGCTGCCTTGTTTCTTTTCTCGGTTCCTGTTTTAAGGGGATTGAAGTTAGTGCTTATCCCACAGAATGACTATTCATCTTGTCTCCTCACAAAATTGAAGAAATCAACTGTAAGGGAAAAAGCATGTTTTGTGAGGTATTATCTCTACTCTCCCACCCTATTATCTCTGAAATTCAGAAAATTTCTCCCATCTCCACTTTATACAGTATATATTTGAGGTATGTGTGTTATTTCTCCTATGTTAAAGAAAATATTTAAAAGATTAGAAGAATGGAATGAGGAATTAGAGGAGGGGAGGAGGGCTGGCAGTTCTTGTAACTTATTTTCATCAGGAATAGGTTCAACAGGGAACAGTACATACATATATACATGTATATGTGTGTATATGTGTATATATATATTTATATACATGAGTATAAAAATCATCTATGTTCAGAAGAAATAAAATGTTAAGGAGATAGGGAGGGGGAGAGGATAAGGGAGGGATCTCTGGAGAGGAGGGTGAGGGAATAGGTTAAAGGACGGTATAGAAGGGTGTTGAGATCAAGGAGAATGGGAAGATAAGGGAGAGATCTTTAGAGGGGAGGATGAGGAAATAGGTTAAAGGGGGGCATAGAAGGGTGTTTAGATTTATGGGAATGGGAGGGTCAGGAAGGGATCCTTGCAGGGAGTGACTGACTAAAGAATAGGAGGGCAAGGTAGTGGATAGAAGTAAACTAGAGGAGTCAGGAGGGATAGACAATAAGAGATATGCACAAAGATGAAAATATAGATCAGGTGTAGAATGTGTTAGGACAAGTATGTGTCTATATATGTACATATGAATATATTTACATATGTATGTACATATCTATATCTATATATAAACATATATGCACTTAATTGTAGCTTTCTGGGGGTGGGAGAGGAAGAGGGGTAAAGAACAAAATAAAAGTGCACAGCAGGGAAAAAAAGAAAACTTACAAGGAAGCAAAGAACAGATGGACAGCTCTCGACACAATGTGTAGTGTGTATCATACAGGCTTTCTTGAAATGGAAATTCATTGCTATATATTTCTAATCTGCTCTTATGTTCTGCTGTGCATATGACATATTTCTTTCTTTTCTTACTTTGTTTCAATATTTAAGCTTATGTTTCTTTTTCTTTTTTCTATTCTGTATTTGAGTTCTGGTGTTTGAGTCTAAAAAGCAGGGGTGGGGGTCAGCCAAGTGGCATGGTGGGTAGGGCACCAGCTCTAGAGTCACCACACAAAAAACCAAAGGAATGAGGAAGGCTGACCGAGGAATGAGTTTTGGGGAAAACGTAATGTTTGATTTTAGCCGTATTAGGTTTAAATACCTATGTGACACAGTGGTGCAATTGTACAACAAAAAGATAGCCATTCGGTACTTTGGTACTGGAGAGAAATTATGGTTGGACACATAGATTTGAAAGTCAGGGAAATATAGAAAATTCTTGAATTGAGGGGAGCTGGTGAAGTCAATAAGGTAGAGACTGTATAGGGAAAAGAGAAAGAAAACCAGGGCAGAGCCTTAGGTAATTGAGTAGGAAGAAGGATGATGATCCAGCAAAGGATTCTGAGAAGGAGCAGTCCAAGAAGAACAAGAGAGAACTGTATCATAGAAATCAAGAAAGAGAATGTCACTAAGGAATAATTGTCGGCACTGTCAAAATCTTCAGAGAAGTGGGACAACTAGGAAAAGGTCATTGGATTGAGAAATTAAGTGATATGGTTAATCGAAGAGAACGGTTTCCATGAAATGGGGGATTGGAAACTAAATGACAAGGAATGGAGAATATTTGGTGAGAACATGGATACAGTGAACATCAGTCACCATTTATAGGAGTCTGAATATGAAAGGGAGAAGAAATATCAGAGGATAATTTCAGATAAGAACAAGACAAGATAAAATTTATTTTTAAGGATGTGGGAGATTTAGATATGAATTGAAGAAACAATGAATAAAAGGATTTTGAAGATGAGACAAGAAAAAGAAATGGTGGTATTTCCAAGGTTCTAGAAGAGAAAGCAGAAGCTGGGATCAAGGGTTCAAGTACAGTGGTTAGCCTGAGCTAGGCAAAGTCCCAGCTTTCCTAAGGATATGAGACATGGAAAAACAAAATAGAGGATTTTGAAAAAGATTTTGAGATATTGAGTGTAGGAAAAGAGACAGCTCACAACATATGGTCTGTATTTTTCAGTACAATGGAAGGTAAGATCAGAGAAAAGAAGTAGAAGATTTTTAGGAGGTATGGGAATTGAAGAGAAGAATTGGATAAACTGCAATGTTATTCCTATGTAGCAACAAGAGGCCATTTATGATTAGATAGTAGAAATTTCTAGTGAACTCAGTCATCAAGGCTGCATGTCTTTCTCTGGGGATGATAAGGAGGACCTAAATAAGGTCACAGGAGCTAAATTAGGAGCAAAGCCTGCCTTTGGGAAATCACAGTGAAGATGAACAATATGTTAGAAGGAGAAACTGAAGGATAGAAGATTTTTGGAAAAGATAACAGTGTCAAAGTTCTAAGTTACGAACTTTGAAGAGTTTTGGGTGAATGCTACATCTGGGGCTGTTCCCTTCTACCAATTGAGCTGAAGCAAAGAAAAAAAGATTTTAGAAAGTTGAGAAACTTTCAGACCCATGTATTTGAGGGAAATCAATATGCTTGTTGAAGTTCCCAGGTATGATGGCAGGGGATACAGGGGTGGGGAACCTGTGGCCTACGTGCAGACTTTTGACTGAATCCAAGTTTTACAGAACTAGTCCTTTCATTAAGGGAATTTGTTCTGTGAAGTCCAGATTCAGTCAAAGGGCAGCACTTGAGGACCTAGAGGGCCACATGTGACCTTTGAGGCTACAGGTTCCCCATTCTTGGATTAGAGTATAGGGGAAAGAAGTGAAGCAAGAACTGGACTTCTTGAGAAAGGAAGTAGAATTATATAGATGTTTATAGCTGACTTAAATAAGGAGGTGCAGTGGGTAATAAAAATAGATAGACAACAGGTTGACAAAGATGACAATCAAAGGGAATAGTCAATTTTGAAGGGGTTGTGGAAAACAAAACACACTAATACACTGTTGATGGACTTGAAAACCAGTCCAACTATTGTGGGAAAGTAATTGGAATAATAAAAAATAATAAAGGGACCAAATTTCCATATCCTTTTACCCAAAATTCCAACTATTAATTTTATGACAAGGAGCTCAATTATATATAAAAAATTCCATATACCCCAAACCATTACATTACCATGTCTTGTACTAGTAAAGAACGAAATAGCTACTGTTTAATTTGATAGTGCTTAAAGTTATGGCACATGAATATAAATGATTATTTGGTATTTAGAGACAAGGTATGAAAGAGAAAGAGAAACATCGGACAACTTCTATAAACTGATACAAAGTGAAATAAACAGAGCCAGAGAATGCCATCTGCAGTGACTGCCACAGATAGAAAGAAAAAAAGAGAACAATGAACAATATAATCCTAATGGTAAAGCTTGGTTCTACATAAGAGAAGTCAAAATATACCTCCTCTTCTTTGCAGAGTTGAGTGATCATGGTTGTAGAATACTATGAATATTGTCCCACTCATGTGATGTTTTGGTTAGTTTTGATTAACTGATTTTTTATAGATTTTATGGATGATTTCTAAGATTTATCTAATTTAAAGCTGGGAGGAGAAGTTTCTTAACCTCCTAATTTTAAAAATGAGGAAACCAAGTCTCGGAAAGGTCAAGAGTTGGTCAAAGACACAAAGATACTTGGGAAATAAGTAAGAAAAGATAGCATTCAAAGTTAGGTTTTTTGATTCCAAATTCTAGTTCTTTTGTCTACATCACACTTTTTCTTACTGGCCATTCTTCTAATCACTTAATGTCAATAGATCACATATAAATTTCTTGGCAATTTAACTTCTCTCTCTCTCTCTCTCTCTCTCTCTCTCTCTCTCTCTCTCTCTCTCTCTCTCTCTCTCTCTCTCTTTCCCCTTCTCTCCTTCTTTCCCTCCCTCCTCCCTCCCCTCTCATCCATCTTAAGGTATTCTATTTCCTAAGTGGATGTGGTAGTAAGTCAGTCGTTTTTAAACTAAATTGAACCTAACAGAATCTAAGAATTTTAAGGTTGGTGAGACCTCAATGACCATCTGGTAGAACCTGTGCATGATCAAGAATATCATCTATGATGTGACTTACAAGTGCTTGCCCTTTCTTTGCTGGGATACACACACACACACACACACACACACACACACACACACACACATATATATATATATATGTATGTATATATACACCTATATTTATATGTATATGTGTGTATTTATATGTGTCTCCAGGGAGACTGAATCTATCTCCTTCAAATGTAGCCCATTCTTCCTTTGGATAATTGTAGTTTTAATAAAGTTTTCTCGTAAATTGATATTCAATTTTCCTCATTGAGTCCTCCAACAATTTCTTCATGTTTTATCTCTGAAGCTAAATTGAAACTGCCGGAATATTCTTTTTCAAATTTCTTTTCAAGATTTCCCTTTGAATACTTGAATATAGTTGTCTAGTCCCACTTCATCCGAGTCTTCCCTTCTCTGGACTGAATGTAAGCAACTCTTTCAACTGACAGTCATATAACATAAACCAGGGGTGAGGAACCTGTGGCCTCAAGGCTACATGTGACCTAGGTCCTTCAGTGTAGTCTTTTGACTTAGTCCAAATTTTATAGAACAAATTCTTTTATTAAGGGGATTTGTTCTGTAAAGTTCAGATTCAGTCTAAGGGCCACCCTTGAGGACCTAGAGGGTCCCTTGTGGCCTTGAGGCCACAGTTCCCTACCCCTGGCCTAAACTAAAGACTCTTTGCCTCCTATTTTCCTGCTTCTTGATGTCCTCAGACTTTTAATAAGTCAATAAATATTTACTAGCATATTTATATGTGATAAATTTGATATAATTAATCAACAACCTATTGTGTCCTGTATGTATCAGTCATTATCCTTAATAAAATATACTTTCCAGAAAAAACAAAATATTCCAGAAATGATATAGCAAGAACAGGGTACTATAGAATTAAAATCCTCTTATTTCTGGAAGCTCTGCTTCTTTTAATGCAGCCCTAAATCGTATTTTTAAAAAAATCTTGTTGCTATGTCACATAGCTGATTTATATTGCCCTGGTCAGCCACTAAAACCGCTACATCTTTTCACAGACAAACTGGTCTCTAAACATGTTTCCCCCATTCACAGTGTCCCAAATTGGAATTGTAAAGTTAATTTATTGAACTCAAATGTAAAATATTATAATTATCTCTTTTATAAATTATATCATTTCACTTACCCAATAATCAAACTTGTCAAGACTTTTAGGGATGCTGCTTATGATCCTGTTCATTACCTGTTTGTTTTCCAGCACTTTGTGTCATTTGACAATTTGATGAGCATACCAACTAGGTATTTATTCAAATCATAAAATTGAATAAACAAAAGTTAAGCAGCAGAGGTCTAAATCCATTAGAGACTTACTTACCAGTTGACATGGAACCATTAATGCCTGCACTCTAAGTCTTGCCATTCCAACTGTCCTAAATCCACCAAATTGTACTCTAGTTTTGCTTACATCTTTCTTCCTTGTAACCTTTCTTACATTACTGTCTTGGTGTATTTCCATCTTATTTAACTTTTGTGTAAATCCAAACTCTTGATTACCATTACCTACCCTGTAGGCAGGAATACACCTCTATCACTTTGCTTCTTCTGGTGTCCTAAGTACATAATCCATATTTTCTGATTTAATAATTAATAGTTTATAAAAATGAGTGACATTTATGTAGAATTTATCTTTTGCAAGGTATGTTGGATGTCATTAATGTCACAAAAACCTTATGAGATATGTGCTATAGATATTTCTATACTCACTTTGTATATGAAGAAGCTGAAGATCAGATAGGTTAAATGATTTATTCAATGTCACATGGTCAGTGAAGGTTGCATACTAGATCTGAGTAAAGGTCTTTTTTACTCCACATAAAGTATGCTGACATTTTCTTTACCTTGACGAATCATAAATATATGACTGGGAGAAAATGCCTCTACTCCACTTGAGACTTAAATATTTAAATTAGATGGGAAGATTCTTTGATCCATTGACTAATCAAAAATGTTCTTTGTGGTCTATGACATTATACAAAAATATTGTTCAGACAGACCATCTGCAGCGATCATCTACAAATCATCAAAGAAGGGATGGTATTTTAGAAATTGGAACATGTAATTTTCAAGGACACCTCTGAGATAGAACTGTCTGAGGACAGTGGATGGGATGAGTTGGGGAGGAGAGGCTTCAACTTCAACCTCAGCAAGTTCTCCTCCTACACCTTCTTCCTTTGACAAAAGAAGGACCTTGTCATTTTCAAAGGGTACAGAAGATTTTTGGTTCCCTGTGTTCCAATCCACATCTAAGAACTCTTTCTGCAACATCAGTGGCTTCCATCTTCTTTTTGGATTCCTAAATGGCATCCACAGATCATTTGGTGATAGTGTCTATATTGTTGTAAACCAGGACAGACTGGATTCATGCTTCTACAAGGAACTCAGCAAGCAGGCTTTTGAGTTCTCCCCAAATGAGAGAAAATGGTTTCTTGAAACAAGAAACTGAGTTAATATTTGGCCAAATGTGATTCTTAAGCTTAAATCCACTTTTTTAGAAGTCTTCTTTTTTAATTGACAACTTTTTGTAGGAGTTATTGTTTTAAAAAACATGTTCTGGACTTAAGAAAGAAAACAAGCATTTCCAGAGTATAGTAGAATAGAAAAAAAAGATTAAACATGAAACTACACATATATTGTGTACAACTTGTTTTTCCTTTTAAATATATAATGTTATCACATAACTTTGTTTTTTTCCCTTCTCCCTACTCTAGAGATGGCTACCATTAGACACAAATATGTACATATGTAAAATCATAATATACATACTTCTATTTATCAGTTCTTTTTCTGTATGAAGATAGCATCTTCCTTTGTAGTTTCTTTGTAGTTCATTTGGGTATTTATGATAGTCAAAATGACTTAGTCATTCAAGGCTGTTCTTAAAACAATAGTATTGTTACCGTCTACAATGTTCTCTTGGTTCTGCTCCTTTTGCTCTTCATTATTGCATGCAGGTCTATCCATGTTTCTCTAAGATTATTGAGCTCATCATTTCTTATAGCACAGCAATATTCCATTAAGATCATATGCCACAACTTGTTCAGCCATTCCTCAATTGACAGGCATCTTGACAATTCCCAGTTCTTTGCCACCACAAAGAGAGTGGCTATATAGGTTATTTTACTTTTTCCCCAATCATCTTTGGAAATAGACTTAGTAGTGATGTTGTTCACTCAAAGGATAAGGCAATTTCATAACCCTTTGGGCACAACTCCAGATTGCTTTCCAAAATATTTGGAGCAGTTCACAGTTCTACCAACAGTGAATTTGTGTCTCAATTTTTACATATCTACTCCAATATTTGATGCTTTCCCTTTCAATCATTTTTATACAATCTGATAAGTGTAAAATGATATCTTAAGGTGGTTTTAATCTGTATTTCTCTAATCAAAAATGTTTAGGACGTTTTTAGAATTTTTTTTTATAAATACTTCTGATTTCTTCATCAGAAAACTGCCTGTTCATATACCTTGACCATTATCAAATGGAGAATGACTTGTATTCTTATATGTTTGACAAAGTTCTTTATATATTTGAGGCATGAGATCTTCATCTGAGAAATAGTCTATAAAATTTCCCCCGCCCATTTTTTTGTCTTTTCTTCTGTTTTGTTTTTGAGTGTGCTATTTAAATGCAATTAACATTATGGCTTCTCTACTGATAATCGTATGAAGCATTGGAGGCTTGTACCACCAGCATTATAGAATTACCCTTGAATCCTTAGCTTTATCCTTAAAATGCTGAGAGGTGATCTTGCCAAGCTCTGGAGAAATAATTCATCTGTAAGAATGGGGTTTGGGTTAAAGATGCCTCAGAGCTCACGTAGATAACACAAGAAGCATTTGATTCATATTGTCTCTAATTTTCTTGTGTTTCTGTTTACTGAGACTCTTCTTGGCTTCCTTATTCCATTTTTTAGTGATAATACTAAAATCCTGTCACTTATATGTGAGTGAAAAGTCCCAAAGGGATTAAATCCTATTTCTCGTTCCTTTGAAATGGGTTTCAGCTCTTGTCTCCTTAATCGTCAATAGGGAGAGATCATTAAAAAGTAATTTCTTCTACATCAAATGAGATGCTTCATTCTTGTTTTTCCATAACTTTTTCCCCATTAGCCATGGACTTTTTATCCTCATTTTTTCCTTCTAAGGAAAAGAAGCATTTATTTCTTATTAAGTTAACTCTCAAGTACCCTTATTCTAGGATGCTTCCCTGTTACATTTTTGATTTAAGAATATTTTTATAAGCTTGTTTCAATAATCGCTTCCTTGCTGATAATATTTCTTCCTTCTCTAAGGATTCTGTATGAAAAAAGGTAACATGGGAAGGGGATGCTATGAGAAGGAAAAAAGAATATCTGTTTAAAAAATATTATAGGATCCTAGATGCAGCTAAATGATGTGGTGAATCGTGTATGTGTTGGACTCAGAGTCAGGAAGGGTTTCAAATCCTACTTCAAACTCTGTGACCCTTGATATGTCATTACTTCTGTCAGCTTCAGTTTCTTCATCTGAAATATGGAGATAATAATATTATCTACCTTACAAGGTCATTGCATCAAATGAAATTCTATATCATATTGTATATATGCACTACTTACATGTATATTCTTAAACCTATATAAACTTTAGCTAGAACATGATGGGATCTCTGAAGTCATTTTGATGGAATCCGAATAAATCTGCCTCCAGCCCCAATAGTCTAGCTTCCATATGGGCCTCACTGAACAACAGGCATGCCCTGACAACCACACAGTTGAGCTTTAAGCACACCTCAGGCAAGCAGACTCAGTACAGCCACTGCCCCCAGATCCAATTCAAATATTTGAACAGGTGTGTTATTATACTCAACCCCAATCACATCATCCATTTTAGCCCCAGACAGGACCACAATACCTAGCTATCCATTTTGACCAGACAGGACCACAATAGCTAGCCAATCAGACAGCAGCATGACCAGGATGTTTGACCATGGAACCATAGAAGGGACCCCTCACCATTACCTAATCCCTTAACAAACCCCTCCTGCTTTTTTTCTAATATTCATGATTTCTGTTGTGTAATGACCATCATTACACTATAAAATTTCCTGTTGCTTTACTAAGTTGCTGGTTCCTCTTTGAACCTAGCCCCCTTCTGAGGAGCATCAATCCTCAGTAAATGACTATACTTGGATTAGAGGTGGTCTGATCCTGTGAATCCATTCAAGACTATTCCAACAACACACCATAAAATTACAACAATTTAGTCTAACCCCTCATTTTAAAGAGGAAGAAACTGAAGTCCAAGAGAATTTATCATTTTTCCAGAGTCATAGAATAAGTTGCAGAAAAGGATTTAAGCACATATTCACTGACTCCAATTGCAAAGGAGTAAATTTACATTTGATGCTAGAATAAATAATAAAGAAGTAGCTTCCTAATAATTCCAGTAATTGTGGAGAGGAATGGACTGCCTTAGAATTTGGTAGTTTTTTTCCCCTCTTCTCTACTTGATTTCAAGAAAACATTGGATGACTTTGTCAGGCATAATGCAGAGATGATTCTTTGTTAGATATAGGTTGAACTAGATATGTTCTCTGAGATCCTTTGACGCTATGATTCAGTGACTCTTTGAAGGCTTGAAGAAGTTGTCTGTCCTTTAAGGAAAAGAGTGTTCACATCAATGAGATCATAGCTTACTTATAGTAAAAGATGAGGCATATGTGACATTTTAGCCATTTCCTATGAGAATCTTTCTAAAATGAACATCATGGTCCCTATACGTCCCTGCCTTCTCCAGTAAAGTATAATGTATCAATGGATCAGTCAAGAAGCATTCATTAAGTGTCTACAACTAGTCAGGCACTGTGCTGGGCCCTGGTGATCAAATACAAAAAGAATCCAGTCCCTGTCCTCTAATCACATACATTCCACTGCAATGTCACTATTTTTTAATAAATCAAATTGACTATCTATACAACTCTGCTGTAATGCAGAGATGCCATTACAGTTACACACAATTGTTCTCCCCAGATCTTTAGTTTTTGCATAATCATCCTTTTTATATTTTTTTCTGTTTCTTCCCTATCTCCTAGGGCATCACTCCTTGAAACTTTAAAGTGTCTGACAGTAACAATACATTTCCAGTCCCTTTTTATCTGTTGCTTCTGATCTGCTGAGGTTGTCTATCTCCAAGCTAAAGGTCAGTACCACTAGCCAGCCTTGAATACTGTACTCTTGGTTCCAGTCAAACTGGATTACTAGCTCTAGAAATGCACAGCCTGTCTCCCACCTGCATGCATTCATAGAAGAATGCAGTTCTCTTTCCTGAAATGCCAGTGCTCCTTCCCTTGCTCTTTCAGAATTGTTCTCTTCTTTCAAGTATCAGTTCAGTGACCAGCTCTTCCATGAAGTCTTCCCTGTTTCTCCTTGACTGAAATCAAGCCTATGTGTCTTATTATATTCTGTGTTATAACCACACAGGCATTTGAGTATTTTCTAACATTGCCAATCAATTTGAATTTTATGACTTTTTCTTAAGTGGCAGAAAGAAATAGAACATCCAACTAATGGAACATTATTTTATTTATTTACTCTGAAAAGAGGTTAGTTTGTTATTTTTTGGAAAATATTGCTTTAGAAATCTCCAAGTTAATTCTTGATCATTGAATATGCCTTCAAAGGGGTCACAGAGAAGAAAAAATAATTACTCTTCCTGCTAAACAGCCTCACCATCTAAAAACAAGATTTTAACCTAGATTGGTAGGCTGGAGGCAAACTGAAAATTCTTTATGTTGGGGGCATGGGAAATGAGGCTCAGAGTTGGAGAGTGACTTGTTCAAGGTCGTGCAATAATTCTGGACATAGACAGTATACAATATGAAATGTATTGTATTATGTAAACCCTTATATCTGAATGGGTATACACTTTATCAGTGGATTTGTTTTGTGGTTTAAAAGTCAGGTCTTTGAGTCACAAGGATATTTTCTATAGAAGCAAATTGTGGGGTAGAAGAATAACTCTACAGATCACCAACGTGGTGAGCCAAGCTGTAGTCCTCTGGCAGTCTTCTTCCTTGGCGACTGACTAACTAAATGAATAAATAGATAGACAGATAGACAGACAGACAGATACATAATATTGGGGATAAATAGACCTATGAGCATACAAGCATTCATTATTTATTTACATCACTTTTATAAGCCCCTGGAGGGCAGGGGCTGTTTGAGAATGATTTTTTGTTTATTTTGATTTATTTTGTTTTTCCTTTCCCAACCTTTGTGCTTAGCTCATTTTTGTTTGCATTTGTTCAGACTTGTGATTCTATTTGGTATAGGAAATTAATGCCAATATTAATATTAATATGACAATAGTATTAAAGGCTTTTCATCCATCCATTTATCCCTTCATTCATGATGTCATTAGGTTCAAGCATTTTTTACACAGTTACTGTGAATCAGCCATTGGCTAAGCTCTGAGGATCCACACAACAAAAACACGGAATTTCGTTCTGCTTTATTTTATATGTATATATATGTGTGTGTGTGTGTGTGTGTGTGTGTGTGTATGTGTGTTAAAAGTCACCCTTACTCCTCGATGGGGCAGGAAGGTGCAAAGGAAAAAAAAATGCTTTCTAATTGCAAAACATACTTTAACAACAACAAAGCAGAGCTAGGCAAAAACACAATCCCTTTCATTGAGGAGCTAAATGCTAAGGTGGAAGACAAAGGTTATCAATTAGGTTCATAAAATACATTTTTGTGCAAAATATAGGAAAATATTCTGATTTTGGAAAGCCTGAGGATCTGGGAGGACCGAGGAAGGCTTCCTTCGCGAAGGACAATTGAGGCTGGGCCTTAAAGGAAGCCAGAGAATTAAAGATGGACCTGAAAGGAAAGAACACAGGTGTGAGGCACAGCCAGTAAAAAGGCATGGTGTCTAGGAGGAGAAGGGGTGTCATATGCCAGGACTAGCAAGTAGACCAGAGTTACTGAATCACAGAACATGGTAAGATATTGTAAGGTAATAGTGGACTGAACTGTGAAGAGCTTTAAGAGACAGCAAATATTGTATATCATGCTGGAGATAATAGGGAACCAAAGGAGATTATTTAGAAGAGGGATGATGAGGTCAGAGGTAAGCTTTGGGAGGATCACTCTGGGAGCTGAGTGTAGGGTGGCTTAGAGTGGGCAGAGAGACTAGCCAGTATGATATTACAATTGTCCAGGTGGCTGTGAGAGACAACAGATCACATAGATGATAGATGATGTTAAGATAGGAAAAAAAAACACAAGACTTGGTTGGATTTGTTTGCAAATATTTCTTGGTAAAATGCTACAGCTTACTCATTTCATCCATACTTATTTCTATTGCCTTTAGATTACTTCTGATTTTGATCCTTCCAAAATCATGTTCTTCCGTGACTTCTATTCATATTGGGGAAAAAGTCATTATTACCAAGGTAAAGTTTAGTGGAGCCAGTGGACAGTTAGGAATCATAGTAAGTCCATTAAAATATTTCAATTAACACAGGCCAATATCCTGCTCCTGGACATGTGTACATCTAAGTCACGGCATATTTGTGGGTTATATCAATGGTATGGTCACTATTAGTCTAATTTAATAACCTTCCCATCTATCTGTCCATCTTACTGTATATGATTCAGATGTGTTTCTCATTCACTTTGATCTGTAAGAACAGATGATTAGATCAGTTTCTTCTATAATCATGCACTTCTGTGAAAAGGCTCAATGGTATTCTACCCACTGGTTCAGTGAATCCAATATACGATCAGAGAACAGAACTACTTGCTTAAAACAGTAAAATCTTTTTTCATTTTGGAATCTGTTCATAATATGTTCTTGGAAACTTGGAAATACTATCAGTGAGCATATGTGTCCATGTTAGGTCTTTGTGTTTTCTATAATCCTTATGAAGAGCAATATTTCTGAAGTTAGCAGAACCTGAAGTCAGTCATTGCTGGAATCAATTCCTGCTCTCCTTGACTCACAAGGATGGGACCTCATTAAACAAAAGTTCATAATATTGAAAGGGGGATATAACAATTCTATACCATAAGCTATTTCTCTTGAATTAAATATATTATAATTTTTAACTGTCCTGCCTTCACCTTAATTTATTAAAAACTTGTTTATTCACCCAGAAATTAACCCCTGAAGGATGACCTTCACCAAACGAGTTAGGGACAGAACCAGGAATACAATCCATGAATCTGGAGAAGGGGTGGGGAACCTGGAGCTTCAAGGCCACATGTGACCCTCTACATCCTCAAGTGCAATCCTTTGACTGAATCCAAACTTCACAGAAGAACTTCACATATGGCCTTGAGGCTCCAGGTTCCCTACACTTGCTCTAGACCTTTATCAATGACACATACGAGCATATATGGCCTAGAACTATACCAATATGCACACATCTTTCTGATAACCCTCGATAACACACACACTCTGTGTGTGGGCCAAGGTAGACATTCACCACCTCTCTTTAAGATTAGCTTTGCTGTTCTGAATTCTGAGTTACCTAGGAGTGAGCAGGCATTGGGAGGAATTAGCCTCAGCCCACATTAGTCATATGAAACTGGCTTGCACTCTAAAGACAGTTTGATGGTGTAGAAAAAGTTAGACTTCCAACATCTTAATTAGGCAATTATCATCTCTGCCCAGTGGAGAGTCCCTCTTTGGATGTCAAATATACTTAGGAAGTCAAATATATTTAGAAGGTTGCTTTGCGGATGATTGTGTAATCAGAATTTTATGAGTTGAGCAACATACAAGCTTCCAAAATCTATTTTCTTATCCATTTATTTAATTGAAGAGATGGGATAGACTAGATTAATATCTCCAAGTTACCTTAATAAGCTAAGATTTCAATGAGTTTATGATTTGAAGGAAGGCACTATAGGGATAAGCCTGCCCAAGTTGAACTATTGTTTCATGCAAGGGAGCCCAGATGAAGAGAGGTTATGGCACACAGAACTACCTTTTATTGAACTTTATTGCCTCTCACAAGAAAAGAGATGAGAACAACTGTTAGTTGGTGTCTCAGTGTCTGATCCCTATACCTCCAAAAGGCAGCACTGCCGGATTGGGAGGTGAAGTGTCTACACTATGGTCAAAGGCCAATAGTTCTTTAGGGCTCAAATTTATTTGTTATTGTTCAGTCATTCAGCCGTGTCTGACTCTTCATGACACTAAGGACCATAGTACTAAGAATGTTTATCTTCTACTGTCTCTCAGAGTCCGTCCAAGTTCATGTTCATTGTTTCCATGACACTATGTATCCATTTAATCCTCTTCCATCCATTTTCTTTTGCCTTCAATCTTTCCCCACATTGTGGTCTTTTCCAGTGAGTTCCTTCTTTTCATTATACGGCCAAAGCATTTAAGCTTCAGTTTCAGTATTTGATCTTCCAGTGAATAGTCTGAATTTATTAATAAGTATTGACATATTTTACTTCCTCACTGCCCATGAGACTCTCAAAAGTCTTCTCCAGCACCACAACTGAAAACTGTTGATTTTGTGGTGTTCAGATTTTCTGTCCAACTCTCACAGTCATACATTTCTACTGAAAAACAACTCTGGCTTTGACCATATGGACCTTTTCCAGCAAGGTAATGCTTCTGCTTTTTAGTATGCTGTCCAGAGTTGCCTTTCCTTTCCTTTCAAGGAGCCAGTATCTTTTAATTTCATGGCTGTAGTCACTGTCTGGAGTGTTCTTTGAGCCCAAGAATAGGAAAATGACACTGCTCCCATTTATTCTCCTTCTATTTGCCAGGATGTGATGGAACCACTTTCTAAAGTCTTGGTCTTTTGAGGTTAAGCTTCAAGCCAGCTTTTACACTCTCCTCTTTTACCCTCATCAAGAAGCATATTAGTTTCTGCCACCAGAGTGGCACTGTCTGAATATCTGAGGTTGCTATTTCTCCCAGTAATCTTAATTCCTTCTTTTAATTCATCAAGCCCTGCATTTCTCATGAGGTACTTTGTATATAAACTGAATAAACAATGTGACAACATATAGCTTTGTCATACTCCTTTTCCAATCTTAAACTAATCAATTGTTCCATGTTTGGTTTTAACTGCTGTTCCTTGGTCCAAGAAAAAAGTTCCTTAGGAGCCAAATAAGATGAACTGGTATCCCCATCTCTTTGAGGGCTTTTCATATTTTGTTGTGATCCACACAGTCAAATGCTTTAGTGCAGTCACTGAAGAAGAAGAAGTTTTTATTTTTCTTTCTGGAACTCCCTTGCTTTTTTCCATGATTCAGTGAATTTATTTATAGCTATAGACAAATGCCCATGTGATGCTAGTGAGAAACTGCCCTTTATCTATAGGACCATTATAGTGAAGGTATTTTCTCAATTGTCTAATTCGGAGTGAGGATTAAGGAGCAAGGCCATAAGGAAATTAGTTCAGTAAGAGGCTAAAAGGGTAGGAGTATAATACCAGTCTCTGGATTTCTTAGTCTTGGGTATAGGCATCATGAGGAGTCAAAACAGTTTTCATCAGTTGAAACTAAGAATATTGTATATAAGCTCCTTAAGAGCAAACACTTTCATTTTGTCCGTGTGTCTCTAGTGCCAAACCAGAGCCTTATAGATGTATTCCATTTAAGGCTCCTGTAGTTTCATTGGTATTTAATGTGGCCTGACTACAGACTGAGATAAAAGGCAACCAAATCCACTTTGAGTAAAGAACTAGCTAGCAGTTTCTCTGTATCTCTTTATTAGTTGTCCTAATGGTTAAGTATGAGGCCATTTTACATCAGTAAAACAATTCAAAATAAATTTTCTCTCTACTTAGCTGTGTGTCCTGGGGCAAGATACTCCTCTCTGCTTCTCAGTTTTCCCATCTGTAAAATAAGGTCCTTGGATTAGGTGGTATCTCCAAGGCCCAGGGGGAGGGAGGGCTGCAGCCTGGAGATCACATGTGGCCCTCTAGGTCCTCAAGTGCAGCCCTTTGACGGAATCCAAACTGAAGGATTCCATCAAAGGGCTGCACTTGAGGACCTAGAGGGCTGCTTTGGAGATCTCTGAGTTGATCCAATTTATAAAGAGACTAATCTTCAGAAATTATATTCTAAACTCATCCAAACCAAGGTCAAGTCAAATACGTGCCATTCAATTTCCCCCAGTTTTGGAATATATTTGATAATGATGATGATAACTATAACTAATATTTATGTAAACTTTAAGGTTTCAAAATGCTCTTAAAAACATGTCATCTGATCCTCACAACAACCCTGTGAAATAGGTCCTTTTATTATGCCCGTTTTCCAATAAGAAAACAAGAAGATAGAGATTTAATGACAGCTAGGGTGTTTTAAGTCTAATATGAACTTAGTTCTTTGTGCTTCCAGTTCCAGAACTTTATTTACTGCTCCAATTAACTCTCTCTGTTGATTTATCCTTTAGATCCAAAGTTATTAATGTTCTCCTCCCACCCGCCAGCAGTCTGTGGAAACCTATAGAACCCTTCTCAGAATCATGTTTTTAAATATATACAATAAAATACATAGGATTACAAATGGAGGCAATTATATTGAAATGCAGTTAGAAAAATATTTTAAAACATGCCACAACCACAAAAATCACAGGCACCGGGTTAATCATCTTAGATAAGTAAAGGATAGACTGGTCCTACTAGCTTTTTAATCCACTTAATTACTTGCACGTTTGTTGCCTTAGACTTTGAAAGGAAGTAAAATAAGGCCACAACATCATGAAATTTTAAAACCAGAAAGGACCTCAGTGGTCATCTGGATAATTTGAGAGGTGGGGTTGCTCAAGTTCAGTGAACTTTGTTGATTTGCATAATAATATATAATCCTGGCAGCAGTGGGAAGATAAGACACCAGAAAGGCTGTAATATCTTAATCAGGAAAGAAAAAGGCATCTGTTATCCTCATGTAATGTATGTTCTCTGAGACTAGAGGAAGGAGCAGAGGGACTGTATGGGATGGATTCACACCTGACTCTTCCCATGCTGCAGGGAATGTTTTTTCCTCCCCATCTTAAATAGGGCAGATCTTCTGAAGGGCTCATAAGTTGCTTTAGAACTGATACACACATGTGTGTGTGTATATCTATATGTGTGTGTACCCATGTATGTATGTATGTGTGCATATGGATGTGTATGTATCACAGTGTGTGTGTATATCTATAGGTGTGTGTACCCATGTATGTATGTATGTGTGCATATGGATGTGTATGTATCACAGTGTGTGTGTATATCTATAGGTGTGTGTACCCATGTATGTATGCATATGTATGTATGTGTGCATGTGGATGTGTATGTGTACACAGTGTGTGCATATCTATATGTGTGTGTACCCATGTATGTATGTATATGTATATGTGTGCATATGGATGTGTATGTATCACAGTGTGTGTGTATATCTATATGTGTGTGTACCCACGTATGCATGTATATGTGTATGTGTGCATATGGATGTGTATGTATCACAGTGTGTGTGTATATCTATATGTGTGTACCCATGTATGTATGTATGTGTGCATATGGATGTGCATGTATCACAGTGTGTGTATATCTATATGTGTGTGTACCCATGTATGTATGTGTGCATACGGATGTGTATGTATCACAGTGTGTGTGTATCTGTGTATTCTGATCTTTTTCTAGATGGCTTTTTATCACCATTGTTGTTCTATTTGTAGTTTTGGTGATGGTTCTTGTGTTAAAAGAAAAATTCTTTGTTAGGGCTTTTACCCTAAATAATGATGCAAAACTCAGGACAAATTAAAAGGACTTTATTAACATACATCAAGGTAGCATCATGTTGATGGGCTGGTCACTGAAGATCAACAATGGACTTAAGATGGAGCCTGCTTTTATTGATAATTTTCATAATGAGATAGAGACAATTTGGATCAGTTTGCATCAATACAAGGGGATGGGCCATTTCTTCTCAGCATCTTGCCAACTGCCCCATGTGTGAGGGCTAAGTAATGTTTAATAGGCACAAAGAGGTGGGGTGGAGGGAAACTTGGTACATGATGAATAGCACCTAATCCAAAGGCTTCAGATTTTGGGATGCCTCCCCACCAACATTGATTGTAAAGCTGGTCGGGGTACAATTGGTTGCTGAGTCAGCATAATTTTCAGTATTTATCCTGGTTCTTATTTGTTTATTTGACTATCTTCTGGTGCCAGTAAAGAATTGTCTCATGAGTGCAGAGAACTCTGGAGTGAATGTTAAAGCAGAGATGTTAAACAAAGCAGCCATGTGGGACATACAACACTCTTAAATACTCCCTGACCCAAATTAAAATGAAATGGAAATATTTAACAAAAAATACAAGAAAATATAGATAACATTACATTTTAAAATTAGATCAATACATAGCCTTCCAGGATCCTTATGTACAGATTAAAAGCCCCCATTTCTATTTAGGTTTGACACCACAGTTCAGGCCAAACTCTATTCTACAACCCTTTAGAATGTCTGTCAATTTTACTTAATATTTTGCATTTAAATGACTCTGCTTTCGTTTAACTGAAACACTATAAATAAGCCTGCAAATTTTGACCTCATGAGCTCTAACTTGGAAAATTAAAAGGACAGAGCTTGGAGAAAATGTCAACTCATAAGCAAGCCTGAAGGGGAAAAAAAAAGGAAGAATTGTAGTAATAGCTTAATTTATTGTTGAAAAAAGGTTTCAAAGATATTTGGGAGAAACAATGTCAGAATCCAGCTACCTCGAATGTCAAAAGTACCCCTTTTTCTTCTGATAGCCCGGGCTTGTCCACAGTAAAATTAAGGTGTCAGTTGAATTACCCTGTTGTGTCCTTCCTGTTCAGTGTCTCTTTCTCTGTTCTCGCCTCACCCCTTAAATCCTCTCTTTATGTTTCTATTGTTGTTTTGCTTTCCCTGCATGGTCCTCTTTTCCTCTGAGGTAGCTGTCAAGGTGAAATGGGATTCATCTGAAAACACTAACTTCATTCATCAACAAACCCATCATCATTGGACTGTATTACAGCTACTGAAAATGTCACAGAATGTCATTACCTTCCACTGGGGGTATATGTCTTCCCAGAGGGGTCTCTTAAAGACTGATGAAAACAAAACAGAACATCAACATTCATCCAAATAAATGAATGTCTAACAGTGAGAGGCAACCTAGTATAATGGACATAATGTTGGTCTTGGAGTCAAACAACTTCACTTAATTCGCTTAAAGTTCTGCCTTTGACATTTTCATAAGACCCCTTTCTTTTCTCTGTACACTATTTTCTTATCTATAAAATGAAAGGAATGGAGGAGATGATCTTGTAGGTTTTTTCCAGTTCTATGAGTTTGTGACATTTTTATATTAGCATGTTGTATGATGATAGAACAATTAGGAAGTACCCTTCAAATTGGATTCAATAGTTGCTGAGATTCTTTAAATCATTTTATTTCATATTATTTGAGTCTTTTGCAGTCCACTCTATGGAGTGGTATAGAATAAAATGGAATTAAAAATCACAAGACATAGTTTTGAGAGTGGATTTTACATTTACTGCTGGTAATACTATAAACAAATCATGTGCCTTCTCTGAGACTCCATTTCCTCTTGTAAAATGAAGAGGTTGGTAAAGAAAACTAACTAATATGCAAATAATTATTTTCTATTCCATCCCATCCCATCCTACCTTATTCTATTTGATCGATTCCTTTCAATTCCTATTCTATCCTAAAGAATTTCAGTTGCTGTCCTATTCTGTTGATTCATGTCCACCTTATGTTAACCCTTGGTCCACAAATGATGGAGTTGCAAAGACTGTAATATTCACAATAGTAGGCACAGTTCTTACCAGCTGTGCCAGTCTAGACCAGTCTATTTCAGCAAGTGTGGTCTCATTACACTCATTGAAAATGCTCTGGTTTAGCCTTTGCATTGTTTTCTATCTCTATGAAGTCTATAGCAATTAGATGGTATTTGGATGGGTGGCTCATTGATGTGAAAAATCAAATGTTGATTTAATTCCTGATAAGATCATTCAGGACTGATCATTTCTTGTAATGCTCTCTTAATTTGCAGCTGGGAAAATAAAATCTCTTAATGAAACTTGTCATCATAAAAATCAGTAATTCAGTCAATATGACATGGGAATCACCACCCTAATTATCTCTCATTAGATTGGATAGTTGAATTTTTCAAAATGGACAGTTTTTTCCCCTTAGGCAAATGGAGCTGTGTCAGTAAAAAATCATAATCCTATACATTGCATTCTCACATATTCAGCAAGCAGAATCACTGGGCTACTAAATTATTGTAAAAATACTATCTCAATATGAACAGATTACTAGCAAAAACTTATACTAGAATTAAGATAAAACCCATTCTTGCTACTAGAATTTGAAATTGGATTTGTTTTTTCTAGACATTAAGTTTTCCCTGTAACTACAATAAGTAGCTATAGTCCTGGTTTCTCCAGTTATAATTATCATAAAGTGCAGACAATTAAGTGAGTTGGTGCTTTCCAAAGATATGCCTCTATTGATCTAAGCTCTTGAAGCCTTCTCCAATTTGCCCTGCTTGGTTTTAAAGCACTGTGTAATAAATCATGGTCTAAATGAGCTGTCCATTTTAATTACTTAATTTTGCTGCTGCTGGGTCACATCCTAATACATGTGCTATCACCAGGGGCGAAAAATGAAACTGAAAGTGCCCAGGTGAAGTTGTTTTGCAGGAAGTAGTTTTCTTTTACTTTTCTTAATTAACTCCAAAATGTACCTGAAGTTCAGCTCCCAGGAATGGTTCATAGGATCATAAATTTTGAACTGGAAGACAAACTGGATGTTACTGAACCAAAAACTCTCATACTATAAATGAGGAAATTGAGACTTAGAAAGGTCAAATGAATCATCACAACATAGCACTAGTAAGTTTCTGTAGCAGGATTTGTACTCACTTCTTCCTGATTTCAATAACTGATCATTATAGAGTTATAATTTAGTTCTTCAACAAATCTATGATCTCATAAGTATGGCTATTCTCTCCATTGGTGAATATTATGACTCATTCATTACTTCTTGGCTATTGCTACACTTAGATATGTCTTTTTATTAAGTCACTGGGCTTCACTGAATCACATGTAAAATGAGACCAATAGCTCTAACAAATATCTCACTGGATAGTTCTGAGACTTAATGGATGTTATGTATGTTCTTCCCTCTGAAAACCCCACAAATCACTATGTACATGGGGATGGACATTTTTGCTGCTGCTGCTGCTGCTGCTGCTGCTGCTGCTGCTGCTACAAGTGAGACAGTTAGGTTGCAGAGTGGATGAAATGTTGGGCCTGGAGTCAGGAAAACCTAAGTTCCAATCCAGCCTAAGACACTTAAAGCCTGTGTGACTCTGGACAAGTCACTTAAGCTTTCTCTGCTTCAGTTTCCTCAACTGTAAACTGGATATCATAATAGCACCTACTTCCCAAGGTAGTTGTAAGGTTAAACTGAGAAAATATTTGTAAACTACTTGGCATATAGTAGGTGCTGCGTAATTCTTTGTCTCTTTTTTGTCACCTTAGTTATCATATTGATTTTTCTCATTTCAATAAAGTTCAAATAAAAATAGTTGTAAGAGAGAGTGCTATACTATGATTTCCTTATATTTAATATGCTATGCACTATTGCATACGTATATGAAATTAGTACTTTTGTGGTTTAAAAATATTTTATTACTATAGTATACATTAATATAGTAAACAATAATTCAATTAATATTATCATTGCTATCTTTTATGGTCTTTGTCTCACTACTTATTTTAAAAATGAGATTCAGACAGAAATGTCACTGGCATAAGTTATTATCTGACTATTAATTTTTATATTTAATGTTCTATAGAATATGGCATGGGTGGATACAATAGATGCTTTTTGTAATTGAATAGAGGTATTGGGATGTAAAGTCACTTTTTTGGCTCACTGAAAACATCTTGATGTAACTGCAGTAGCTGAATGTTACATTGGAAGGACATGAAATGGACCTCATATTTTTCCTAGATGATTTGATCCCCTCTACTAGATCTCTATATTTTGATAGCTTCTTACACCATGAAGCTTGAAGATTATGAGTGTTGGGCATGGAAACATTTATTACAATAAAATTATTTGGTTCTTTTTGTTGTATTGTTTTTTATCATAGTCTCACTTTCATCTTTTCAACAGATTTCAGAATAAACTGTCCTAGAAAAAGTAGCTTTCCTGTTGTCTTTTTAGCATTTAGTTTTCTGCAAAGTATTGTACACATGGGTAAAATGATAACTTTTGTCATGCAGTAAATTGGGAAGTATGCTCATTCTCTGGAGGCCAAGTGAAAGTATCGTCAGGACAACTTCTCAAACAGATAAAATGAGGCACAGCACATCTACTCATTCTGTGTATGATTCTGTTATTGAAATCATTATCATTATTATCATTTCTCTAATTTGAAAACTTTTCTTTCTAAACCCTTGGGCTTTCTGAGCATTTGTTATGGTAACATCTATTAAAAATACCATTCTCAATTTTCCCCAGGGATCATTGATATGAATATCTGATTGTGGACAATACTATGGCTTATAATCATGCTCTCTTTCCAGCAGAGTTTGCTACTCAGATCTCAATGATATTTTCAGCTCTCTATTGGCAGAGTTAAAGATATGACTGAAGTCATCTATGAACATCAAATGAAACACAAGATATATGGTACAATTCTTTCTTTGACTTGGAAGCCATGATCCACTCAAGTGATGAGAGATAATGGGTTTTGGAGTCCAACATTATAAATATAAAAACAAATATATAAATATTCTCATAGTTGTTAATATACTATAGATTCTTCTTAGGAGATCCAACTAACATGTAAAAGGCCTTCTATTGCTTCTTTTAAATATACAGTATCTCAAATATATATTTCATGTGTACTATGAAATATGCAGTGGAACTTTGAACATTGTCACAAAAGAAGTCTTGTAAATGGTCTAGATAGGAGGCTTCCCTATAGATGATGAGGTCCCACTGGTGTTCCTGTGACACTGCAATGGCATTGTGGTATTGTGTCAAGACTCAGGATACTACTATGCAGATTCTGTGATGAGGTACATAACTATTAAATAAGAAATCAGTCTAAAAATTCTTAGAAGAAACCTAAATGCATGAAAAATGTCTATTGTCCATACCATAGCATGCAATTTTATGGGGAGGACATTGAGCAAGTATATTAAGCATAGATGCTTGAGGTAGGCAGTGAAATTGAAACAGAAAGAGTTGTACACAGAATCAAAGAGAAAGAAAAGGGCAGATTGCGCAACATTTTGGATTAGCCCTGTTCCAGTGCACTAGAAATGGGAAAGAATTCACAGGAAGAGGAATAATGGAGGTCTCAGTGTGTGGATGGAAGTTGAACACTGTGTTTAATGAGTTGACTAATCAGAATGACTCAGAGTTGTCAGTAAGGGACATTAGGGGCTCACTCATGCCTGACCAAGAATCTTCTCTTCAACTTCTTTACCAAATGGTCATCAAGTCTCTACCTCTGATGATATCCTACTTCTGAATTCTAATGAAAAATATTTCATTACATCAAGCTATAATCAAGCTATATTGTGTTCTGAGGCTAAGCAGAACAGTTTTAATTCATTTCTACTAGTGAATACTGTATGTACTTGAAATATGAATCTTATCTCCTTTTATTCTTCACTTCTGCAAGTAAAACATCTCTAATTCCTTCAAAATATCCTAGTATCATATGGTTTCACCTTCCCTTTCTCATTACCATCATCTTCTTCTGAATGTGCTCCAGTTAGTCAAATTTCCTCCTAAAACATGGTCCCTATAATTGAATATGTATGATCTGACCAAGATGGAGTTCACTGGAGATGGTAGAGTACTAGAGATGAAGAAGATGGTTGGAGTATATGCAGTTAGTTTTAGAGATATCTGGGAAGTGATGAAAATCCATGACAGACAAAAAGCAAAACCATTCAGTTCCATATGATTTTGCTTTTGACTGGCAGCCAAAATGTTCTCATCATCTTTAGTTTAGGATAGACCTCAAATAGCAAATGGAGAGATGGTGACCAAGGTAATGGCTAGGTTATTAAAAGAAAAATTTTCTTTCTGTAACAAGAGCAAGTCACTCATTCCAAAGAAACTGCATTTTCTTGGACTGAAAAACAAAACAAAACAACCTGGTAATTGTAATTTCTGAGCCAACAAAGGATCTTTGGAAGATTGTAGAAAAGGAGGCAAGATTGGAGAATCACAGATGTGTTAACTATCAAAAACAGAACTGGGATTTAAATGCTCAGAAATTTTTAGAACGTAATAGTAAAGGGATGATGAGTGAACATCTAAAAAAATGAAACTATTCACAAAGAGTCAAGGCTTAATTAAGAACAAATTAAATAAAAATAACCTTATTTCTTTTCTTGATTCAGTTATTAGAATATTATATTAAGGGAATGTTAAAGATATGGTTATGTAGAATTCAGTAAAGAATTTGGTGATGTATCATGTTTTCTTATGGGAAAAAACATATGAAAAGATATAAGCCTGATGTTATGGACAGTTAGGCAGTGTAGTGAATAGAGGGCTTGCCGTAGAGTCACAAAGGCCCGAGTTCAAATCAGGTTTCAGAGACCTACTAGTGTGTGACTTTGGCGCATTGGTAATTAAGATGGACTTTTAATACTTATTCAATCAAGTGCCCTTGAAAAGTTTGGCCTTTGTTTCCTTGATGACTTCCTTGCCTCAAGGGAAAGCCTAATTTACGTGGTTTGGAGTGACATTTTTGTGACATCAGAGGCTTTTAGACCACATGGGTTTAAGTCACATTTTTGTGATGCTTTTAGGTCATGTGGGTGAGTTGCATGTGTGACTCACTTTTGACCCTGAACAAGATATATAAACCAAGAGGTTGGCGTTATCCCTGGGGGCTCTCTCACTCTGGGAGGAGTGTTGATATGGAGACTCTGGGCAGCTGTAGTTAAGAGCCCTCCAGCTTGTGAACTCAGATGTTGATGTCTTTCTGGTAACTATGAATTGTACTCAGTCATTTAATAATTTGTAATTATTGTAATTTGTAATTGTAATTTGTAAATTGTAATCTTTGTAATTTGTTTGTATTTGCTCTGAAGTTCAAGGTGCTGCCTTTTTCCCCTGAACTAAGTGAATGATATTTGTATGTTGGATTGAAATAAGATTGTTAATCCCTTAACATTACTTTCCTTAGTAAAGCAGATCAAAAGAACCTGTTCTGGCAGCATTCTTGTTGTTGGGCTTGTGTTGGTCTTTCACCTCCACAGCAGCTGTGAACCGGATTGTTGCAACACTTGGGCAAGTTGCTTAACCTCTGTTTGCCTCAATTTCCTCATCTGTAAAATGAGCATTATAATAATACCTTCCTTGCAGGGTTGTTGTGAGGATCAAATGAGAAAAATTATAATATGCTTAGCATGATGCTTGACATATAGCCGGTACTACACAAATATTAGTTCTTGTTATTATTCAAACAAATATCTAATTAAATAGATTCTGTATTTGTAAATGGCTTGACCCCAACAGAAGTCATTAATAGTTTAATGTTACTCAGAAGACAGTTAAAAAGAGAGCAGTCCAGTGCCCTATACTTAGCCTTTTCAGTCTTCCAGTATCTAACCTTTTTATCAGAGGCTTGGATAAAGGAATACATGGCATGAATATGGAATTAATAGGACATGAATAATGGGGGGGTAGCTAACATCCAGAATTACATACAGGATATAAAAACAAAACCATGCTTTAGCAGATTGGGCATCTGGTCAAACTGAAGAAGATGAAATTTAAATAAGGATAAATGTTAAGTCACACTTTTATTAAAACAAAACTAAGTTTCAGAAGCATAAGCTAGAAGATGTGTGGCCAGGTTACATTTTACCTAAAATGAATATGGTCGGTTTAGTGGATAGAAAGATCAATTTGAGTAAAGACTTTTATATGGTAGACAAAAAAATAACCCAAAACAAAAACCAAAACATTGATGTGATCTTAGGGTATGTTAAAAGAGATCCTGTGTTTTTCTGCCCTTTGTTAGATCACACCTTGAGTATTGTCTTCATTTCTAGGAGCCACATTGATCATCCTGAAAATATACAGTGGAGTTCAACTGGGATGGTGAAGGACTCCCTTGTAGAATATCCCTCTGAAGGAACTGGGGAAGTTGAGAAGAAAAGGCCTCACCTCATGGAAGAGAAACTAAAGTTATTCTACTCAGTCCCAAAGGGAAGAATTACTTGGTCTCTGAAGACTAATGGGTGGCTATGGCAGATTCTATCTTGAGGTAAGGAAAGACATTGTAATTAACAGAGCTGTCCAAAAGTTGAAGGGTCTCACCATCAGCAGACTGACCCTTCTCCCTCGCTAAAGATTTTAAAGAGCAAGCTAGATGATTACTTCTCTGGTATGGTGCAGAAGGAATTCTCATAAAGCCTCTGGGATTCCATCTATCTCTGCTTTTCTATGATTCTGTAACCTGCATGAGGCTACATCAATTGTTGCTTTGGCTGACCCTGTGCTGCTGAATCCCAGGATGCCCTTGCTTCATTCTGATTCATTTATGGGACATGGTTGCTTTAGTTACCAGGATTTCAAAATATTATATCACATAGCAGTTTATTTGTTTTTTCCCCATTCATGTTGCACTAGTAAATAGACATGTTTTATTAGGAATTCACAAGCAGCAGAGTGCCATTGGCAAAGAAACAGCTGCATGACTGCTTCTCAGACTCTCTGGGGCCCACTGATCTTGGCTCAGGTGAGCCCCTCTTGCTGGTGTCTGATACTAATTGCACTCAACTCCAATCTGTAAACAACTGATTGCCTTAGGTAAGACAAAAAGCAGTCGAAATGACTCAACATTCTGCCTCCTTGGCTTTCCCAGGCATTAATAAAGTGAAGGAAAATAATTACCCTCATTTCTGGTATAGCTTCCCTTTCGAATTCAGTCACTCACAATATATCACTATTCTCTTCACTGTGTATTCTGGTCTGAGGTAATGATACTATTCATAATAACTCAAAAATCTGCCAAGTTCTCTCCTTCCTACAGCTCTGTGAGGCATCTTCCTCCAGCCCTTATTCTCTATTTTTTTGGTTGCTCTTCAACATCAATGACGTTATCAGTTTAGATAGATATTAGAGTACAAACTCCCTTGACTAATGCATCCTACAAACTTGTAGCTAACTTCAGTTTCAAAACGTTGTCTGAGGAGGAGACGTTAATTAGTTTGTACCTGGTCACACAACATGGCAGGGGGCAGGAACTAAACCAGAAGCTTCTTGACTCCAAGGTCAGCCATTTATCCAGTATATCATGTGTTTTTTTTTCCATTCTAATTTAAATTGATAAGGATACTGAAATTCAGAGACATTCAAAGACTCACCTGCAGTCAGCAAGTGCCTGAGTTGAAACTTGCCCCATTGTCTTTCTGGATTTCAAGGTTAATGGCCTTTCTTCTATACTACTTTGCTAGAACCGAAGTCAAGTTATTGGGCATTCACTTAGAATAATTTATTCATGAATAAATGAATAAGTGAATATATTCATGAGTGAATGAATGAGTACATAAATCAATGAATTAAAAGACATTTATTAAGCAATTACTATATGCCAAGCAGTGTGCAAAGTGCTGGTAATACAAATACAAAGGCAAAGACTGTAGCTGCCCCTCAAGAAGCTTACTTTTTAATTGAAGAAGAACATACATAGGATGGTGTTGGCCAACAAGAGCCAATGTATAGAATTAGTCAATGGAGCCTTAGAGGAGTCAATGGGCATACCTTTGTCAGGTGCAAATAGGAAAGGAAATGATGAGAGGGTGGCCTGGGACTAAATTTGATATGGCTGGAATGAGCTTTCATAGAGTAAGGCACTCACTGAGCAGGATAGCAATGTCCCAGAGGAAACAAAAAGATCGTAGGGCCCAACATTCAATAAACTTACAATCTTCACAATGACTTCCCAACTGACTGTCAATAAAATGGAACCTACTATTTTGCAACCACACATAATAATAATGACATTTCTGGAATTCTTTGCATGACTTCCTTGCACCTCTCTACTAGGCGAAGTAGCTACTGTAGGTATTAGTATCCCCATTTCAAAGATGAGAAAACTGAGGTTCAAAGAAATGAAGTGACTTACCTATAGTTCCATAAAAGGCAAGCATAAGAAATAGGATCTGAACCCAGGTCTTCTGATTTTAGGCCAAGCATTCTATCCACTACACCATATATTCTCATAATAGTTGGGGTCTAAGCATAAAAAGGGGTAGCTAGGTGGCACAGTGGATAGAATGCTGGGTCAGGAGGCAAGAAGACCTAAGTTCAAGTCTGTCTTCAGATATTTACTAGCTGTGTGATCCTGGGCAAGTCACTTAACCCTATTTGTCTGTTTTTTCATCTGAAAAATGAGTTGGAGAAGGAAACGTCAAACTAGTCCAGCATCTTTGCCATGACCTCAAAATGAGGGTCATGAAGAGGGACATGACTGAAAACAGCTGAACTACAACAAAGAAGAAAAAGACAGGGCATTGTTAAGAAGGTTTCAGTAGGTTATTATTCATCAAATAAAAAGGGTTTTTATTATCTTTTTAAATATTTTATTTTTCCCCAATTACATGGAAAAAATGATTTTAACATTACTTTAAAAAAATTAAATTAATTAATTTTTTAAAAAAAGTTCCAAATTGGCTCCCTCCCTTCTATTTCTCACCCTTCATTGAGAAGGCAAGCAATTGGATATAGGTTATTCATGTATAGTTATGCAAAACATTTCCATATTAGTCATATTGTGAAAGAAAACACAGACCAAAAGGCTTTGATCTTCATTTAGACTCCACCAATTCTTTCTCTGGAAGTGCATAATATTTGCTGAACTGAGCCCTTTGGCATTGTCTTAGATCACTGGGTTGCTGAGAAGAGCTAAGTCATTCACAATTGGTCATCGTACAATATTGCTGTTACTATTGCAATGTTCTGGATCTGCTCACTTCACTCAGCATCGTCTCATGTCTTTCCAGGTCTTTCTGAAAGCATCCTGTTCATTATTTCTTATAACAAAAAGTATTCCATCACAATCAAATACTGCAAATTGTTTTTATTCCCCAATTGATAGACATCCCCTCAATTTCCAATTCTTTGCTCCAACAAACTGCCTTAAATGTTTTTGTACATTTTCAAACTCTTTGGGATATAGACTTAGTAGTGATATTGTTGAGTCGAACGGTATTCAAGGTTTTGTAGCCCTTTGAGGATGGTTCTGAATTATTCTCCAGAATAGTTGGATCAATTCCCAATTCCATCAATAGTGCTGTAATGTCCCAATTTTCCAACATCCTCTCCAACATTCATCACATTAGCAAAACTGAGAGGAGTGAGGTGGTACCTAAAAGTCATTTGAATTTGCATTTCTCTAATCAATAGTTATTTAGAGCATTTTTATATGACTATAGATATCTTTTATTTCTTCTTCTGATAAGTGTCTGATCATATCCTTTGGCTGTTTACCAATTGGGGAATGAGTTCTATTCTTATAAATTTGACTTAATTTTCTACACATTTGAGAAATGAGGCCTTTATCAGAGAAACGTGCTGTAAAAATTTCTTCACAGTTATGATTTCTGGTATTTCCTTCCATCCTATTCCTCTCTCCCCATTTCTCCTTCTCTCTTCTTTCACCTTGTCTCTCATCAAACATGTTTTGCTTCTGACTATTGCCTCCTTGTAACAACAATGTGGCTAGCAGCAGCTGTTGAGGTGTAAGACCCAACAAGACCAACAACAATAGCTGCCAGCACAGATTCTTTCGATCTGCTTTACTAAGGAAAGTAACTTTAAGGGGTTAACAATTTCACTTTAATCACATACACAAATATCAATCACTTAGTTCAGGAGGAAAAGCCAGCACCCTGAACTTCAGAGCAAATACAAATAAATTACAAATGTCAACAGACAGACTTTGATTCAAATTTCAATTCATAGTTACCAGGGTTTAATAAATTTCCAGGGTTTTCAAGCAGGGGGGGCTCTTAACAGCAGCTTCCCAGAGTCTCTTCAAGTCACATGCCACTCTTCCAGTGAGTGAGATCTTCAAAAGTCAAACACCAACCTTGAATCTTACATACCTGTCTCAGGGCCTTGGGGCACTTGATTACCTCAATGCTGAGAAGCACTCAAACAAACAACAGTGAAAAATCCCATTTTACTGGCCATTGCATTTGAAAGGCAAGACTCATCAAATGTACTTAACTAGCTCAGCATTCCAAAGGAGAAGATAACTGAAAGTCCTGCTCTGATTACTATGGTATTGTCTTAGTGCTGAGATACACTCCAAGACAAAAAAAGATGCCATTTTACCTGCCCCATTCAAGCCAAGGCCAGAATCATTAAGGGTACTTAAAAGAAGAACAGCAAAATGCCCCACCTTAATTACCAATATGCTCTCCTTTCCATCAGTGCCCTCTTCTCCTTTTGTTGTCTCCTTTCCTGCTGCTTCCCTCTTGAAGTCTTCTAAACCCAGCTGAGTGACTATGTTATTCTCTCTTTGAGCCAATTGTGATGGGAGTAAGGTTCAAGCATTGTCCACCACTCTCCATTTTCCTCTCCACTGTAAAAGCTCTTTTAATCCCTCTTTTATGTGAGATGATTAACCCAATCTCACCTCTCTCCCCCTTTCCCAGTTCATCCCTCTTTTCCACCCCTTAATTACATTTTTAAATATCATTACAAAATAGCCATCCCTTTCCCCCACTCCTTTATCTAATTTTTGAAATATCATTTCATCATAATCAATTCACAGCCATGAACTCTATGTATAATTTTTCTGACTTCCCCAATAATGATGAAGTTCTTAAAAGTTACAAGTATCGTCTTCCTGTGTAGGAGTGTAAACAGTTTAAACTTGTTGAATCTCTTATGACTTCTCTTTCCTGTTCACCATTGTATGCTTCTTTTGAGTCTTGTATTTGAAGGTTAATTTTCTGTGCAGTTTTGGACTTTTCACAGGTCTTCTATTTCATTAAATATCCATTTTCCTCTGAAGGATTGTACTGAGTTTTGCTAGGTAGGGATTATTAGTTGTAATCCTAGCTCCTTTGCTCCATGAAATTTTATATCCCAAGCCCTCTGATCCTTTAATGTTGTTGTTGTTCATTCTTCATTTTTGAAGAAGACCAAGAACATCATGGGGTGGTATCTTTATTTGATCCTGAATTAGGTTTAAGTGAGGCGGAGTTGCACAAAGATGTCATCCTCATTCTCTTTTTCAGAGTTATTGAAGTCCAATGTCAGGACAAAAATTGAGATGACTTGTAATGGCTCAGGATGCAGTGATTGACTTTGCTTCCTTGATGTCTGACAAAGCTCTAAGCACTCCACAGTACCTGCTTCATCCACCTTCAAGACCTTTGGAACTAATTGTTCTCATATACCCATTCCTGTAATGACAACCACACTGGCATGCCCAGGATGACTGCGACTGCAAGTTCTTTTATCTGCTTTACTAAGAAAAGATAGCTGTTTTGGGGGTCAACGATATTTTTTAATTACATAAAATACAAACAGAAAATAATATAGAATAGAGAAATAAAGACCAACAGACAGGGCTCTACTGCCTGAATCAAAGCTTTACATCCACCACTTTATCAAGAGATCTTTTAACTCTAAGGAGTCAGGGAGCTCTGAACATATAGCCACTCAGAGTCTCAAGCAGGGAATCACATCTTTCCCAGAGGTGAGCTCCCAAAGCAAAAGCTCACATCTCAGAATATATACTCTTTCAACTAATAGGCTCAGAGCCAGAAGGTGTCACAATGTGACTCATGGCCCAATTAGCTTATTAACAAAAGGTGGGCAAGCCTTCCTACAAGCAAGCTTCTCTTAATGTGCTCCATATGAGGCCTATTGATGGGCAGGGAAGATCTTATACCCCATTGACCTTACAATTCCACCATGGGAAATCTTTAATAGCTTAGGGTTGACATCCCCCCTGACTCACCAACAGGCTTGAAGCCTGTCCATTATTCTAAATCTGATTTAATCCATCTGCTTAGATGGTTTTGCTGGGATTTGGCCAGTGCATATACACCAGTTTCCTAGAGACACTGGTGAAGTTGGATGAGAGTTGGACACCAAAGATGGAAGAGCAGTCCTCAAAAGCACTTGGCAAGCCCTCACACCAGAGGCACCGGTCCTAACTAAACACCTACTGAATTGTGTGTTATACTGACTGTGGTTTCATGATATTTGAATTATTTCTTTTTGGCTGCTTGTAATTTTTTATTCCCTTAACCTGGGACTTCTGGAATGTGAACGTAATATTCTCAAGAGTTTTCATTCTGGAATCTCTCTCAGGAAGTAATCAGTGGAACCTTTCTATCTAATTTACTCACTTGTTCTAGGATGTCAGGGCAATTTTCCTGTATAATTTCTTTCTTTTTTTTTAAATTACTGTTTATTTATTTAATATTTTATTTTTCAGTATTGATTTTCACAAGAGTTTGAATTACAAATTTTCTCCCCATTTCCACCCTCCCCCCCACTCCAAGATGGCATATATTCTGATTACCCCATTCCCCAGTCAGCCCTCCCTTCTGTCACCCCACTCCCCCTCATCCCCTTTTCCCTTACTTTCTTGTAGGGCAAGATAGATTTCTATGCCCCTTTGCCTATATATCTTATTTCCTAGTTGCATGTAAAAACTTTTTTTTGAACATCTGCTTTTAAAACTTTGAGTTCCAAATTCTCTCCCCTCTTCCCTCCCCACTTCACCTCCCTAAGAAGTCAAACAATTCAACAGAGGCCACATGTGTATCATTATGCAAAACCCTTCCACAATACTCATGTTGTGAAAGACTATGTTTTACTCCCTCCTAGCCTATCCCCCTTTATCCAGTTTTGTCCCTTGACCCTGTCCCTTTTCAAAAGTGTTTGCTTTTGATTACCTCCTCCCCCTATCTGCCTTCCCTTCTATCACCACCCCTCACTTTTTTATCTCCTTCCTCCTTTTCTGTGGGATAAGATACTGAATTGAGTGTATATGGCATTCTCTCCTCAGGTCAAATCCAATAAGAGCAAGATTCACTCATTCCCCCTCACCTGTCCCCTCTTCCCTTCCTACAGAACTGCTTTTTCTTGCCACTTTCATGTGAGATAATTTACTCCATTCTATCTCTCCCTTTCTCCCTCTCTCAATATATTCCTCTCTCATCCCTTAATTTTATTTTACTTTTTTAGATATCATCCCTTCATATTTAACTCACTAACTCACCCTATGCCATCTGTCTATATATATATATGTACGTATATTCCCTTCAGCTACCCTAATACTGAAGTTTCATGGATTATACACATCACCTTTCCATGTAGGAATGTAAACAAAACATTTCAACTTTAGTAAGTTCCTTATGATTAATCTTTCTTGTTTACATTTTCATGCTTCTTTTGATTCTTGTGTTTGAAAGCCAAGTTTTCTATTTAACTCTGGTCTTTTCACTGAGAAAGCCTGAAAGTCCTCTATTTTGTAGAAAATCCATATTTTGCCTTGGAGCATGATACTTAGTTTTGCTGGGTTGGTGATTCTTCGTTTTAATCCTAGCTCCATTGACCTCCAGAATATCATATTCCAAGCCCTTTGATCCTTAATGTAAAAGCTGCTAGATCTTGGGTTATTCTGATTGTGTTTCCACAATACTCAAATTGTTTCTTTCTGGCTGCTTGCAGTATTTTCTCCTTGATCTGGGAGCTCGGGAATTTGGTGACAATATTCCTAGGAGATTTCTTTTTGGGATCTATTTGAGGAGGCGATCTGTGGATTCTTTCAATTTCTATTTTACCCTCTGGCTCTAGAATATCAGGGCAGTTCTCCTTGATAATTTCTTGAAAGATGATATCTAGACTCTTTTTTTGATCATGGCTTTCAGGTAGTCCAATCATTTTTAAATTATCTCTCCTGGATCTATTTTCTAGGTTACTGGGTTTTCCAATGAGATATTTCACATTGTCTTCCATTTTTTCGTTCCTTTTGTTCTGTTTTATAATATCTTGATTTCTCATAAAGTCACTAGCTTCCACTTGCTGCAATCTAATTTTTAACATAGTATTTTCTTCAGTAGTCTTTTGGACCACCTTTTCCATTTGGCTAATTCTGCCTTTCAAGGCATTCTTATCCTTATTGGCTTTTTGGAGCTCTTTTTCCATTTGTGTTAATCTATTTGTTAAGGTGTTATTTTCTTCAGTATTTTTTGGGTCTCCTTTAGCAAGTCATTGACTTGTTTTTCATGATTTTCTTCCATCACTCTCATTTCTCTTCCCAGTTTTTCCTCTACTCCTCAAACCTGCTTTTCCAAATCTTTTTTGAGCTCTTCCATGGCCTGAGACCAGTTCATATTTTTCTTGGAGTCTTTTGATGTAGGCTCTTTGACTTTGTTGACTACTTATGGCTGTACGTTTTGGTCTTCTTTGTCACCAAAGAAAGATTCCAGAGTCTGAGCTGAGTCTGAATCTGAGTCTGTTTTGCTGCCTGGGCATGTTCATTGCCAACTAATTGACCCTTGAGAATTTCCTCGGAGTATAACTGCTTGTAGAGTAGAGTACTTTGTCCCAAGCTTGAGGGCCTGTGCTGTTGTTTTCAGAGCTATTTCTTCACAGCAAGCTCTGCCACACCAGCACTCCTCCTCCCCCAAGAACCACCAACCCAGACTGGACTCAGATCTAAGCAGGTTCTGCACTCCTGCTCTGATCTGCCACTTAATTCCTCCCTCCAGGTAGGCCTGGAGCCAGAAGCAACTGCAGCTGTAGTTCTGTAGCTGCACCTCCTCTGTTGCCCTCAGGGTGGTGGCCGAAATGGGAGCTCCTTTCACTCTGTCCCAGCAGCTTTCCCAGTAACCTTCTCTGTTGTTTTTGGTGTTTGTGGGTTGAGAAGTCTGGTAACTGCCACAGCCCCCTGATTCAGGGTGCTAGGGCCTGTTCCACCTGGCTCCTGGTCTGGTTTGTCTGGGCGCAGCCCTTGCTAGGCTCTGCTTCCCTCTGCTCCCAGCTCAGTGCACTAGACCCTACCCAGTGACCATCCAGGCTGTCCTGGGCTTCCCTCCACTATTCTGTAGGTTCTGCAGTTCTAGAATTTGTTCAGAGCCATTTTTATAGGTGTTTGGAGGGTCCTCTCCTGTTTAACTTCTTGAAAAATGATGTCTATACTCTTTTTTTTTATCATGACTTTCAGATAGTCCAAAGATTCTTAAAATATCTCTCCTCAATATATTTTCCAAGTTAATTGTTCTTGAAATTAACATTTCACATTTTCTGATATTTTCCATGCTTTTGATTTTGTTTTATTGTTTCTTTATATCTCATGAATTCATTAACTTCCACTTGTTAAATTACAGTGGAATTTTTTATTATTTTTTTTTGGTGAGCTTTTGCATCTTTTTTCCCCCCAATTCCACCAATTCTACATTATAAGTTCTTTTCTCCATTGATTTTTTTTAACCTGTGCCTTTTTTACTAGTTGGTATACTGTCTTTTTAAAGGTATTATTTTGTTCAGTACACTTTGTGCCTCTTTACCAAACTGTTGACTCTTTTTCATCATTTTGGTGCATCACCCTCATTTCTTTTCCCAATTTTCCCTCTACCTCTGTTATTTGATTTTTAAAATCCTTTTTGATTTCTTTCAGGAAAGGATTTTTGGCCTGAATCCAATTTCCATTTTTGTTTGAGGCTTTGGACGTAGCTGTTTTGATTTTATTGTCTTCTTCTGAGTTTGTACATGGATCTTCCCTCTCATCATAGTAACTTTCTATGGTCTTGTTCTTTGTTGTTGTTATTTGCTCATTTTTCCAGCCTCCTTCTTGACTTTTAGCTTTATGTTAAAGTTGGACTCTGCTCCCTGGACACAGGAGGCACTGTACTAAGATTCAGGATATTTGTGGTGCTATTTTCAGAGATATTTCTGAGGTCTGTAAATCTTCAGTACTTCCAAGATGGTATGATCTAAGGAGAGCTGTGTATTGGTAATTAAGATGGGCTTTTAACACTTATTCAATCAAATGCCCTTGAAGAGTTTGGCCTTTGTTTCCTTGATTAAATTAGGAGTCCTTGATGACCTCCTTGCCTCAAGGGAAAGCCTAGTTTACATAGGTTTCAGTGACATGCTTGTGATATCAGACGCTTTTAGACCAAGTAGGTTTAAGTCACGTTTTTGTGATGCTTTTAGGTCATATGGGTGAAACGCATGTGTGACTCACCCTTGATCCTGAACAAGATATATAAACCAAGAGGTTGGTGTTCTCCCTTGGGGCTCTGAGCTACAGGAGGATTGGCACATGACTCTTCACCAGCCATCGTTATGAGCTCCCCATCTCCTGAACTCAGATGTTGGTTTCTTGGTAACTATGAATTGTATTTGGTCTGTTTATAATGTATCTTTGTAATTTGTTTGTATTTGCTCTGAAGTTCAAGGTGCTGGCTTTTTCCCCTGAACTAAGTGAATGATATTTGTATGTTGGATTTAAATAAGATTGTTACCCCTTAACGTTACTTAAAGCAGATCAAAAGAACCTGTGCTGGCAGCATTCTTGTTGTTGGCCTTGTGTTTGTTTTTCACCCCCATGACAGCTACTACTGGATTGTTGCAACAAGCTGTGATCATTGCTCTTGTGACTTGCACTCTGCTCTATGAGTGACCATAAGCACTCTTTTCCACCCTGAAAGTGCAACCAGGGTACCCACTCCCCTGTGGCCACATGCTTTAGTGTGCTAGTATTTCTCCTCACCCTGGGACTACAAAATGGAATTTCTTATGGGCAAAGCCAAGAGTCTTCCACCTAGCATTAGCGAAGGCTCCCCTATAATCTCCTTCTAACCAGTTGTCCAACCATCTCTGCTGATTTAGTTACTCCCAGGCCTGCTGCTGGCTTTCCAGGGTATAGCTTGCAGTGGACTACACTCCACTCACCCAATGAGAAAGATATTTCCTGCCAACCTTCTAAGTTTTCTTAGGCTGGAAATTTTTTTCACCCCATTCTTCTGTTTATTCTGATGCTCTAGAATTCATTTTGAGACATGATTTTAAAAATTTTTGAAGGGGAATTGGAGAGAGCTCAGATGAGTCTTTACCTTCACTCTGCCATCTTGTTGAAAGGCCTTCTGATAATTCACTTATATATTTTTGACATCTATTTGTTTCTTTCCTCTGACTCTTCATATTTCTGAAACCCAAGTGAATTGAATGATGTTGTGAGCAGCTCATTACCTGTCTATTCCCCTTCTTCAACTTTCAGACATTCTGTCTTTTATGTGACACACAGCCATCAAAATACAAAATCTGAAATGAGATAAAATTTATACTTATCACAGTGTCTGGCATGAAAGATGTCCTTAATAAATACCTTTTCTCTTACCCCTCCCTCCTTTGCTCATGTCGCCTTACCTAGCTTTTGCTCCAAGGTTTCAGTGCTTTACTCTGAATTCTGAATTTGTTTGTTTGTTTGCTTGTGTTTTGTGGGTAGGGGGCAGTGGAAAGCTTATACTATTGATAGAAAGAAAATAAATCTGGAAAAAAGTTAAAGGAATATATTTTTCTAGGGTCGGGGAGAAGACACAACTCAGAGTTAGAACATTTGGATCCAAGCCTGCTTTCTTGTTCTGTGAGCCTCCCCCCTACACACAGAGTTACAATAAGATAGCAGAGATGATGTGGGTATTATAAAAAAGAGCATTGGACATGAACTCAGATGGCTTATGTTTTAATCTTGCCTTGAGCACTCATTGACTCTGTAACTCAAAGAAGTAATTTCACCTCTAAATACCTCCTTTTTCTCATCAATAAAATGAGAGTGTTAAACTAGATAATTTACCATGTCCCTTGTAGCTTTGAATCCTGGGCTTCTGATTCTTAACTATTCATGCTAGTAGAATTTGCTTGAAGGTATGCATTTTTTGAAGAATATTAAGGTTTCCCCAAAGGACTTTCTCCCTACATCATGATCTCACAATGCACAGTACAATCGTGTGTTTTCTCTAGAAAACATGTAGATGCACCACCTCTGAGCTGCTTGTGCAGACTCCCACTTGAATTTCCTTCTTCATTTTCTGTGAAGTACATGTTTATTTCTTCCTTTTTAGTTCAAGGGATAACATACATAAAGACTGGCAGTATTAATGAGTCCCCATTGATGTTCTCCACATTGTTGTCCATTCTTTGTCTTGGGTCCTTCTGTTCTCAGATACCAGTACTTTCTGAGAACTGCTTCACCATGAGATAAAAGATGTCTTTCTGCTTTTGGCTTTTATCACACCATGTTTTCCACTTGCTGATGCCATTTTACAATCCTGATTTTAAAAGAAAATAGCCAATGTGAGACTTGGCATGGCTTTCCACAAGGCTTTACTTAGGGTCCCAATCCTGGATGAGATCCTAACAAAAAGCCACCAAATTTCATCAAACAGATTTTGGTATCTTGGTTATTTTAAATGATGAGTGTGATTCTATTGGTCATCCCAGCAACATTAACTCTTGCCTGAGTCTATCTAGGTATGAAAAGGCTTGCGACAATAGGGTAGCCACTTGGTTGTTATTTAATGTAGTGTCTTTGTCCAATGACCAATGGGTGCACCTACTTCTGAAGGAACTGAGCCATATTATTATTGACATTTTCATTATAAATATTATTATTTGTCCTTTGTTTTCAAAAAAAGCCCATGATATCATGGGCTAATATCTTGACTTGTATGTGAATTGGATTTTAGTGAGGCAGTGTTGTGTGAAGTCATCAGCCTCAGTTTCTCTCTCAGAGCTATCAAAGTCCAGTGGCAGGAAAAATGTCACAATGACTGGCGATGGCCTTGGATATAGGGAATGACCTTGGTGTCTTCGATGTCTGACCAAACTCTAGGTGCTCCACAGTCCCTGCAGCCTGGGATATGTGGGGTGTTAAGAGAAGCCTAGCATATCTGGTGTGAGTGCTTGCTACAACGTTTTCAGGGCAGCCCATTCACCTTTGTAGTCTACTTGTCACCCAACTCTCACCTGTAGCTCCAAGATGATGCAGCATGTGCAATGCCCAATCCCAGGAAAAAAGTCTTTCTATTGAGATAAATTAGATTGAGAGTAACCAACAGGCCTCAAGCCACAAGGTGTTAGCCAGAGGAATAGCTGCAGGTCGGCTTGGCTCTGGACCTCAAAGAAAGTGTGTATATGTATGTATAGCCTATATCAGATTGCTTGCCATCTTGGGGAGGGGGGAGGAGAGGGAAGGAGGTAGAAAAAAAGTTGGAATTCAAAATCTTATAAAAGTGAATGCTGAAAACTAAAGTAAATAAGTAAATTTATATAAAAAACTAAAAAAAAAGGTGGGAAAAAAGAAGATTTGGTAATTGTATGAAGAACTTGATAAGAATGACCACATGAAATCAATATTTAGTTTAATATTTACTAACTTCCAAACAAGGTGGAAAAAAGGGAAAGTGATAGGTAGGAAAGTAAAAGAGACTGGGAACGCGATTTCACAAGTATAGGAACTACCAAGTTGAGAAAAATCAGTCTAACAATGCAAATTGGCTTTTTCCGTACAGCTTATACTCACAAGGACTTATTATTTTCTTTGTTATAGTTATTATTATTTACAAACTAGTAAAAAAAAAAGAGGGAGATCTTCCGGATACTGGGTTTATCTTTTATAGAGTGCTCAGAGAAAGACACATCTAGTAATGACCTTGAACGATTATAGACTTAGAGTTGGAAAGATCTTTGAGGCCATCTGGCAAAAATCCATCATTTTGCATCTGCTCAATGACATTATGTACCTTGGAACATGCATATGGTCACAGGTACAGTAGTGAGTGGCAGAAGCATTATTGAGCTTGGTTCTTCTTGACTCCACATCCAGCGTTCTACACTTCTGCCGATATTCTATGAAGAGTCAACAGTTTGCAGTCTCAGTACCTTCGTTAACCGTAGCTCACATTTCCATGGCGCTTTAAGTTTTGCAAAGTCTTTTGCATAAATCATTTCATTACATCTTCAAAACAATCCAGTGATGTAGATGCTATTGTTATCTCTCTGTTATAGATGAAGAAACTGAGGCTAATAGGGCTTAGGGACTTACTGATAGTCACAAAACAAGTAAGTGTCCAAGGCCAGATTTGAACCCAGGTATTTCTGACTCAGAGTCCAGCACCACACCCACTAAACTATATCACATTTCTTATTCATGAGCCCATAGATTGATTAAGCTGCTTGAGAGTCCAAGATGAGAAACAGCTTGCTGATTCTAGTCCATGTCATGTGACCCTTCCCCACTCCAAATGCTTCCTCTTGGCTCCCGAAGACCTTTTCTGCTTTGATGTGAGGCCAATTCAGATTGAGCAAGGCTTGAATCTTCCCTCTGTCTGTCCTCATTTCATGAGATTTCTATGGACCTCAGAACCTAGAAAACTGACAGATGATAGTAAGTTCAAAGGCCCTGTATAAATTATTGATTTATTCATTTGAAGAGATGAGTAACTATTAGTCTATCAACTCAGCTATTGTGATTCTGGGAAAAAAAAAAAAAAAAAAAAAAAAAAAAAAAAAAAAAAAAAAAACACCAGACACCTTTAGAAATGAGCCTTCAACTTAAACTCTTCCTCCTCCTGCACACGTTAGCTTTTCTTTTTCAGCATCCTGACAATAATCCTTTCAAATCACTTGCATGTTTGTTTAAATTGCTGACAGCTTTCCTCCATTTTGGAATAATAATGATTTTTAAAAAGGTCAAATCTATTTGACAAGTCCCTTTATGAGCTTCTACTGAAACAACCAGTGCTTCTGGATTCGACCTAAGGCTTCTGAACATTACATAACTGCTGCAGCCCTATCAAATTGGCGCTAATGTGAATATCCAAATACATACATTTTATCTATGAGTTCCCTAACTGAACTCTTAATGAAACTGAGGCAATCAATCAAAAGGAATTTATTATCACCTACTATGTCACAGGCACTGAGCCCAATTGGTACTGGGAATACAAATATTAAAGAGGAAGACAAAACAGTCCCAGATCTCAGGAAGTTTCCTTTCTTTTTACAAGGAATGCCAAGCTAACTTTTAATTACTATAAAAGTTTGTATAGATGGCAAAGTGGGATTATCGTCTAAGTGCTATGAGCTGCTAGTCTGAAAGATCTAGGTGCAAATCCCATCTGACACTCATTAACTGTGTGAGCTCCTCTGTCAAATGGGGATCATAATAATTATGAAGATACTAACAGCACAGAGATGCTTTGAGATTCAAAGAAGACATATGTAAAGGGCTGTAGTTATATCTCTTAGCAAATTACCTTAATCGATTTGACTTTAGTATAGGGGGTCTTAATTTGGTACTTGTGAACTTTAAGATCGATAGAGAGCTAGGATAGACAGACGGAAGGATAGATAGAGGTAGATAGATGGAAGGACAGACACAGGAAGTTAGATAGATAGGATAGATATATGGGAAGATGGATAAATAAATATAGATAGATAGATATACAGCTCTATAGATATATATGGATAATAAATATATAGATGGACAGAGATAGACACAGGACAGCTAGATGGCACAGTGGGTAGAGAGCCAGTCATGAAATCAGGAAGACTCACCTTAATGAGTTCAAATCTGGCCTCAGACACTTAGTAGCTATGGGACCTTGGGCAAGTCACTTAACCCTGTTTGCCTCAGTTTCCTCCTCTGTAAAATGAGATGGAGAAGGAAATGATGAACAACCCAGTATCTTTGCCAAGAAAATTCCAATAGGAGTCATGAAGAGTAAGATATAACTGAAAAAATGAGTAAAAAACCAGCAGAGATAGATAACTGAATTTCAGCATAGTTGGTTACCATTGTAATCCTATAAATTTTTATTTTAAGCATTTAAAACCATTATATTTGAAAGGAATCTGTCTGTAGGCTTTGCTAAACAGGGGAGTTCCATTATACAGAATAGTGCAAGTACTTCTGCTTTGATGAATTCTCCTCATCCTTTTGAGGCAGTGGATGCACTTAAAGTCTCTCAAAAGTTTGGTGAAATAATAGTGAGAAATATACTTTTTTAAGACTTTGCCCCTATGTTTATATTTGTAAGTAGAATTGTATCAGCAATGACTTTGGCCTCAGGCCTCTTCTATAAAAGAATCAGAAATTAAACAAAAACAAAAACAAAACAACTCCTGTTTCTCTAATCTCAATGCTTAACACAATGTCTGGCTTACATAGTAAGAAATGATCATTAAACTGAATCCAAGTATTATCTTTATTGTAGTACGATCTATTTTTCAATGCAATTGAATGATCACTCAGTGAAGTTCTGCTAGGCCAGGCACCATGAACGATGCTGGCAATGCGCTCAAAGACAAAAAACAGTCTCTGCCTTAAAGAAGCTTACATTCTACCAGGAGGAAGGGTTGTAGAACCTCAGCAGGTAATACCAGCAAATTAGAGCTGAGTACTGGCAGCCAGTGGGATCAGAGAAGGTTCCCTAAAGTCAGAAGTGCCTTAAATGAACTTCAAAGAAGCTAACTCTGCTAGGTGGCACAGCTGATAGATCAAAGGTCCTGGGATCAGGAAGACCGGAGTTCAAAAACAATCTTAAGCACTTACTAGCTATGGGAGCCTAGGCAAGTGACTTAACATCTTTTTGCCTCAGTTTCCTCACCTTTAAAATGAGGAAAATAGCATAAATGAGATGCAATTTGTAAAGTCCTTTGAGATTGTTGAAGCAGTATGCTAGTGAATTCTATCATTATATGTGGATGACAGCTAGGGATTCCATGTGGCAGAGGTGAGGAGGGTGAGTGATTAAGAATAGGCTGTGCACACAGCTCTTCCTGATTTCTGTGCAGTGGCCAGCATATCATAATACACAGATTCTTACTTAGAAAGGCTGCTAGGGGATACTGGGGAAATTGATAAATCTGTATCATGGAATCATAGGGAGACTTAGAACTGAAAAGGCCCCTAATGTACTTCTACTCCAGCTCCTAGATTTTGCAGATGAGGGAACTGAGGCCTATAGAATTTAAGGAACTCACTCAGAGTCACACTGGCATGGCAAACCTAAAAATTTCAAGTCAGGCTCTGTAACTGAAAATCCACAGCTTTATCTACAGGCTCACAAGCCATAGACATCTCCCTATTGGGTACAGTTAATTACAAACTTGCCCAGGCACAGGAACCTGATGGCTACTTGTGGCTTCTCTCTAGCTCTAGGAGTCGGTGGCTCTAAGGTATTTTTATGAAGTCATGAAAGGCTTTTTTACGAAGCTCACGTTATACATTCCTGAACCTTCTCTCTGATGACCAGTCATATTTTAAAGTATTTCCAGGCTTATAAACACTTTTCCTTGAGGCAGAAACACAGATCCCTTAAACAACTGGAAAGGCCATTAGAGATCATCCGGTCTGGGGATTCTTAAACTGGGGTTCCTGAACTTAAAAAAAGAACTGTAATGATCACAATTGATTTCCTTCCTAATCACATGTATTTTATTTTATTAATTTAAAATATTTATTTGAGAAAGGTTTCATAGGCCTCAACAGACTACCAAAGGGATTCATGAGAGTCAGTCAATCAGTCCAAAAGCATTTTTCAGTCAGTGGAATAACTGCTAGGGGTACAAGGAAAGGCAAATTCCTTCTCTTCAAGAAGCATGCAGCCTGATGGGGGAGCCAAAATGCCAACAACTACATACATAGAATGTGTCACACAAACATGGTTAGGTTGTGCCACTCCAATTCTCTCATCTGACAGGAGAAAACTAGGGATGAGGTAGGTGAAGTAACCTGTCCAAAAACACACAGGTTGCCAGTGAAAGAGGTTGGATTTGAACACCAGTTTTGCTGGTCTTTTCTCTCTTAATATTTTTTAAAAATCTTGAGTTCCAGATTCTCTCCCTCTCCTCCCTGCCTCGCCCACTGAGAAGGCAAGCAGTATGGCATCAATTGTACCATTGTACGATATTTCCATATAACCATGTAGTCTTTCCTCTTCACCATTATATTCTCATCCTTGGGTCACCACGTTGGCTGTGTGGAATCAGACAACCCAATTCCTCTCCGGGCCTCTTTTTTCATCTGTTGAAGGAGGTTGGCATAGGTAACCTGAAAGATCATCTAGCACTCATGTTTTCTTTCTCTGTAGGTCTTCACTGAAGGGAATTAACAAACCGACATGTTCTGGCAGTGATGCAGTGAATGGGCTGACCTCACTCCAAGTGACCCATCCCCAGGCCAAGACAAAAAGACTATAAATATAGAGATATATTTCACTTAATTTTAACAGTATAAAGCAGAAATGAGTAACAAAGGAGACACACTAAACACGGACAGTATTTGAAGAAAACTTCCTCTGCAACAGAAACGAAAAGGCTGACTGGATTTCAGCTGCCATTTGGAATCAGAAGACAGTTGTTTAGCACTGTTAGGGAGGTTTGAAAAGCAAGGGAAGTGAGGGCATCTTGATTTGCATTAGGCAGCCTAACAAATATCTCCTTGTTTTCTGGCCATTTCAAAGGTTTCTTGGGAAGAGAAAAAGTCTCAGAAAGATTGATAACAAAAGAGGGGAAAACGGGATCCAAAGGTGCTTTCAACTAATTGCAAGATCCTGAGATATTTTACACAAAGGCATGTGGAAAGATAAAGCTTTATTATCCGAACAGTCATGATAACTTGGAGTACACCATATTCTGATTAGGATTCCAAGCAGCTTGTCACCTCCCCAAACTTCTTTGTGCTTCATGCAGCCTCTCCCCCTGGGCAGGCCCCCACTTTTTAATCAATAGTTCGAAGCTGGCAGATGGGTTTCTACATTCCCAGACGAATAATGGATAAGTAATTTCAAATCACTGTGTTACAAGCAGCAATAGGGTTAGTGAACAATGGACCCTCTTAGACATGCCATGCCATAAACTGGCGTGGGATCTGGGATGGTGGAATGGGCTGAAGGATGAGTCTGATCAAGGAGACTTACAATGACTCTGGCTCTGGGGTTGGAGGAGCCCAGTTTGTCATAGGGATAGTGTTGGAAGGTGGTTTGGGAGATGACTTTAGAGTAAAGAACCTCTGGTGCGAAACACATGTCAGACAATCACTAGCTACAATCCTGGGCAAGTCACTCAACACTTCTGAAATTCAGTTTCCTCAAACATAAAATGGGGAGAAAATATTCTAATATGGACCTTACAAGCTGTTGTAAAGATTAAATGAGATTTTGTATGTAAAGGCCATTTCAACATCTGAAATATTGCAGGCTCTAAATAAATGCCTGTTGATTGCTTGATCAATTCCCCTCTGTTCATGAGGCTGACAAACAAACACAACTTCTCTATTACTGACTATGGAACAGCATGCATATGTCTCTGAATTTCTGATGGCACAGTTTTTAAACAGGTCACTACTATATAAATCTGCCAAATATTTTAAACTAATGTAGACTAAGTAGTATTTAGAATAACATGCTTAGAATAGATAATGTCTTTTGATTTTTGCACATAGTGGATTTTTGTTAAAATTGGTTGCTGTCTTTTAATCTCAAAGAGGACATCACAATATTAGAGTCAAGTTACAATACATCTGATTGTGCCTGATCAGACCAATATGAGCTTGGAATGCTCTACCAGGGGTTAGACACAAATAGTCCATGTGAACATTTGGGGTAGATTCTTTAAATTCACATGTCTCACATTTATTTTGAACTACTTCCATTCAGTGCTAAAATTAGGCAATTAGGCATTCCTGGTATGAGTCATTGAGTAAAGGGACAATTGAAATAAATGGACTTGATAAAAAGAATAACACCATGCATGCTCCCAAAGATGGACCTACATCTTCACTCATTCTGAAGTGCCACAAGCCATTTATTAGAGACCTTGTTCCACTGAATCTTATACATGTGTGACCTTGGGGCAGTCACTTCATCATCTGGGCATTAGATTTCTCATCAGTATATTGAAGGGGCTGGACTATATGGCCTCTGAGGTCCCTTCCTTCCTAGATCTATGATCTTATAACCTGTGGATCATTGGACAAATCATTTCACATGGATAAGCAAAAGTTTCCTTGTGGATATTATGATAGGGTTGGACTAGGAGTCTCAGGGACCTCTTGCATCCCTAGATGTATTATTCTATGCTCCTGTGGTCCAAATTTCCAAGGATGGTGCAAAGTTACTATATTAAGTAAAGAAAGGACAAAAAAGGATACAAATCACATCTCAGGCTCACTCTATTTGGGGCTCTGTTGAGTATCCACAACATTGAGTCACAGAAGCTGTGACTATATTGGAAAAAAGAATCTCTCTTCTTAAGGGTATTGACATTTTAGATAGGGTGTTGGCTTTGGAGTCTGGATGCCTTGGGTTCTAATCCTATCTCTGATATGGAGTGACCATGGGAAAATCACTTAACTTCTCTTAGTTTTAGTTTGTTCATTTTCAAAATAAGACATTTTGGACTAGATGGACAATAGAGTGCTTTCCATCTCAAAAGAATGGCATTATAGTCCAACAGACAGAGGTAGTTGTGGCACTAAGTAGCTAGCTCTCAGCTTTCTATCTTAATCAAAGTTACTGTACTTTTCTCCCCTCTACCCATGATCCCATGATTTCTACTGGTAGACTCATCACACACACTCATACACACATATACATACATATGTATGTATGTGTATATATATATATATGTGTGTGTGTGTGTTTGTATGTGTATGTACATATATATGTATACACACACACACACACACACACACACACACACACACACATATATATATATATATATATAATCTATCTATCTACATCTCTATATCTACCTGTATCTCTATACCTGTCTACCTACCTATCTATCTATATGTTTCCCCAAAGACAATCCTTGGAAGTTAGATGTTATTTGTTTTTGCTCATTGGTATAATATGAGAATGATTAAAAATGAGAACTGCCACCATTGTGGCATTAGTGAGCTTTGGTGAGCACATAGCTTTTCTCCCCCAGCTGATTGCATTATGATCAACCTTGGAGCCTGGGCATGCTAGATTGATGGCTCAGAATGTGAAAGTTAATTTGACATAACAATGGGAATAGTAAATTTAGCTGGAACCTCTAAATTCAATTAGGAAAGAGCTATTCTTCTCCTTTGATATATCAATTCAATAAAGTTCTGTGTTGAGGGGGAAAGAGTGACCATAAAAAAAAGCTGTATCAGCTTCTTATTTATTTATATGCTCAAGTTGTTTCATTACAGTCAGGTAACAACAAATTTACACAGTTTACTACAATTTGTATCAGGTTGGATAAGAGCGATTGTAGGCCAGGTTTCTAAGCCTGTAATCCAGGCCTCTCCTTAAGAATGGCTACCTGTGTCCATCTTCACTGAAATAACAGTGCAGGGGGTGGGGAAACAGTGTTTTCTTTCCGGATAAAATTTTTCTAGAAAATGGTTTATAATTTCTCTTTCTAACTAGTTCCCATTGACCCTTGATCATACCAATGTGAGTGGTAGAAAAGGCTGAATTTGGAGCTTTAAGACCTAGTTTCAGAGGACCAAAGAATCACAGAATTTCGGAGTCAGGCTGGAACTAAGAGGCCAACCCACCACTATATTACCAAGAATAGCCTCCATAAATGTAACTACAAACACTCCTCCAAGCATGCAGAAGTGAGCTTTCATTCTTCCCCAAGCCTCTTTCCTTCCTTCCTTCCTTTCTTCTTATTTCTCTTTCCTTATCACTAATTCTCTCTCTCTCTCTCTCTCTCTCTCTCTCTCTCTCTCTCTCTCTCTCTCTCTCCCCTAAGTAGTTTATATTCACATATCTTGGGGATTGGATAAATGTGTTTGCCTTCTTTAGGGGAAATCATTTATTTCGGTTCTTCAATTTTACATTTAAAATTTATTTCAATTATTTTATTTCAATTTCAATTTTAATTTAAAAAATGGAGGTTCTCCTTGGATATATAATAAAGGAGGTTTATAGAAATTTGGCATTACCTAAAATTGACCTAGAAATTAGTCATTGTTCTCTCACTATGCAACCCAATTTCTGACAAGGGAGACCTTTAAAGAAGCATTTTTGGCCCATCCATTTACTCAGAGTGGGAATTGAGTAGAACAAATTGTCCATTAATCACATGTTCTCCTCCTGAGATGACTTGATTTTTAAAAAATCATGATGTTTTAGAATTAGATGTTAGCAGACCATCTAATTGCAAGAGAGAGAGAGAGAGAGAGAGAGAGAGAGAGAGAGAGAGAGAGAGAGAGAGAGAGAGAGAGAGAGAGCAAGAGAGAAAGAGAGATTGAGAGAGAGATTCTCCACTAAGGAACAATATCCTTGACAAAGGATTATCTAGTCCTTGCTTGAAAACCTCAAATGAGAGGGGACTCACCTGAAGCTCATCTCACTTTGGGGTTGCTACAAATATAATTCCTTCCTAATAAGCCTAAATTTGCTTCTAACTCCCAAATAAATCAATGAAAGAGGAAAGTGCCAGACATTGTGCTAGACACTGATGATATAAAGACAATTGTGAAGCAGGCCCCATCTCATACGTCACTTGGATGGGGAGGGAAGAACAACATGCAAACACATTAGACGATACAAAGTCTATACAAAACAAATGCTAAAATAATTTCATTATGCATTATAGTAAAAACTGAGGCAACCAGGGAGGAAAAAACCCAACCTTGTAGGAAGTTACAATTTAGCAAATCCTTGAAGGCATTCTGAAAGGGTTGAGTGAGAAGGGACGATGCTAAAAACATGAGATATAGCCTCTCCAAAAGGATAGATGGGAGGGATGGAATATTAAAAGTATTGTATAGTCATCTGAGAAAGATAGGCTTGAGCCCGATTTTGATGGGCATTAAATGCAAAGTTGAAAAGTCTTTACTTGTGATAGTTATCCACTGATGGTTCCTAAACAAAGGGCTGGCATTGTCAGTCTTGAGATTTCAGATTGCTTTCTTTGTGGCTGAGAGAAAAAAAAAAAAACTGAAGAGGCATAGAGGATGGAGACAGAGAAAACAGTTAGCAGTGTCTTGTCATAGGCCTTCAGAGACATGACAAGTTCCTAAAATCAAGTGGCATTCATGGGAGGAAAGAACAGGGAATCAGTACAAGATCAGTTACAGAAGAGGAATTAACAATTCTTGGAACTGATTTGATATGCGGGTGAGAGAGAGGGAAGTGTTTGTGAGTACACCGAGGAAAACAATCTATATGAAATCAAGAATGGTAAAATTCTCAATAATAAAGAAATTTGGATGAGGAGATGGTTTAGGATGAAAGTTGCATTTTGGAGGAATGGTTTTGAGATGCTTAAAATTCATTCAATCATCTAACACTTATAGAAGTCCTACTAAGTGCTAGGAATTACTGGAGATGTCCAGCAGGAAGTTAATTATATGTATATGGTACTTGCGAGAGACTAGAAGAAAGTATATAGATTGATGTCATCTGTAAAGAATGAGATTTCAAGAGATGGAAACTGATGAGATCGCCCAGGCAGGGGATATAGATAAAAAAGAGATGTCTCAGGACTGAGCCTTAGGAGACATCATGGAAATTCAATTTCTGATTTTATTATCCTAAATGACAACCAGTAACAGATTCCCAGAGAATTTAATTTGGAATACTTCACTGACATCAGAAAGGACATTTAATTTTGTCTACCATGTTGGAATGAGGGAGCCAAGAACAGGAACGCTTGTGAGCGCACAAGGGAATGTTAAGAAAGACCAGAAGGTGGGAGATTAGTAAACACACTGGGACTCAGCCTAGTGACCATCCATCTTGTTGGTAAACAAATCGTTGGAGGACATTCCAAATTACTTAATTGAATCCTGTGGAAAGTTCCCAAAGTAAATCATTTCTTTTCCCACTACTGATCATGTCAGAAATGAAGGATGAATTAAATGCTTTGAAATGAATCTGAAATCATTAGATTTTCAGTCATGTATCAAAGACAAATAGGATTTAGTTAGGGGGAAAAAACCCTTCAGTGAAGGAGATGGATAAGAAGGAAGTTTTGCCTTTATTTGGAGATTGGGTAAAAGAGGAATCAAACTAAAATATTGTGGCTTGGGGCAGGACTGTTAAAGTGAAATCCTTTTGTTTTCCTCCTTTAAAGCACTTAGTTGAGCACTGACTGGCCTCCTGACCTTGGCACAGCAATCCTAGAGTTATAGATAGGTTTGACTGAAGGAAAACAAACATTTAACTAAAGTGTACCTTTTAAAGGTAGGCTAATTTTTATACCAAAGTACTTGGAAGATGAGAATCATATTAGTGACCATGAGGAACATCAGTGGAACTTAAATCTAAATATGAATTCTGTTTGTTTCTTTTTGAAACTATGAAATACTAGAGCTTTTTTCAAATATTTGAAAAGCTTTCCTATGAGAGGGATTCCATGGGCTTCTTAAACTTTTTCCGTTCATAGACTCCTTCAGCACTTCTTAAACTGCAGGTTGTACTGACCCATAGTTTAAGAAGTATTCTGTTTGGCCGAAGGGAGCAGAACCAGGTATAGGAGGCTGACTGATATTTTTTGCTCAATATGAGGAAAAAACAAAAGAAAAAAGATAAACAGATGAAACATATATTAAGTAAAGTGCTTACTATATGGAACGCACTGTGCTAAGTTCAGTAGACACAAAGAGAAAAAGTTAAAAAGTCTCTGTTCTCCAGGAGCTCACATTCTAAGGGGGGAGATAATACATAAGAAAGATTTTAGTTGCAAACAAGATTGAAAGGTCCTGTGGTCCTTAGGGTGCAATGGCAAAGCAGATGGTGATGCCTTTTTTATTTTTATATGTTTTTGAATGTTTATTTAATAGTTTATTTTCCCCAGTTACATGTAAAAACATTTTAACATACATTTTTAAAACTTTGAGTTCCATATTCTCTCCCTTCATCTCTCCCCAACCCACCCTCCACCTTGAGAAGGCAAGCAATTCAATATAGGTTTATACATGTGTAGACATGCAAAACATTTCTATGTTGTGAAAGAAAACATAGGCAAAAAATTCAACAAAAATAAAGACAGCGAAAAAAAATATGTTTCAATCTGTATTCAGACACCACCAGTTATTTCTCTGGGGATGGTTAGTATTTTTCACAAGTTCTCAAGAGTTGACTTAGATAATTGTATTGGCTGAGAATAACTAACTCATTCTCAGCTTATCATCTTATAATATTGTTGTTACTTTGTACACAGTACATTTAATTTTGCATCAGCCCATGAAAGTCTCCTCAGGTTTTTTTTGAGAGTATCCTGCTCATCATTTCTTATAGTACAATCATATTCCATCATAATCACATACCACACCTTGTTCAGCCATTCCCCAATTGATGAGCATCCCCTCATTTACTAATTTTCCTCCAGAAAAGAGCTGCTAGGAATATTTTTGTAATTTTTCTTTTTGTTTTTTACCTCTTTTGGGATACAGCTCCAGCAGGGGTGGATAATTTTAGGTCAAAGGGTATGCATGGTTTTTATAGCCATTTGGACATAGTTCCAAATTGCTCTACAGAATGGTTGAATCAGTTCTCAACTCCACCAACAGGGTATTAATGTCTCATTAGCCAATCTAAAAGGTATGAGGCAGTAACTCAGAATTGTTTTAATTTGCATTTGTCCAATCAATATTGAATGAGAGTATTTTTCATATGGCTGCAGAAAGCTTTGATTACTTCATCCGAAAACTGAGCCACCACTTGGGATTATTATAGGCTGCATGTGGCCCACCAGCTGCATATTTGACAACTCTGGTCTAGAAAGCTTTCCACAAATATAAGTTGCAGAGAAGGTGTTGACCTGCTTTGGGAGAGAGAGTTTCCCATGCTAATGAATGTGCATGTTTAATGCTTATCCCTATAAGCACTTTATAGTTATCATATCATTTGATCCTCACTCCAGCTCCTCATTTTACAGATGATTAAACTGAATCTGAGAGAGGCCAAGTGATTCCCAGGGTCAAACAGATCATTAAAATATGAGTTAGGATTTGAGGCTGTCTCTTCTCTGTTCCATATTCAGCAGTCTAGTCTTTAAATCACACTATCTCTTACTATGAGAGGAAAGAGCTCAGGAATGTGTTCTGAAAGTCAGGTCCTGTTGTTGCTGGGTGGGGCTGGGAGAGTAAGCACCAGGCTCTTTGTGCTTCATAATCATTGGCAATTGAAGCCTTGTCTTGCTCACTGGCCTGCATAAGGAGTGATTTGCCTGCACAGAATTTGCTGTTTACCTGGATATGACTTTGGGCTATATTGTGGGACTTTATGAAATGATCCCCTCTTTGCTCACCTGTCTCATTGTTTCCTGACCACCTGGCATCACTTATCCTCCAGAGTTTTCAGCTTTGTATAAACCTTTTTTATTAAAAAAAAAAAAAAAAAAAAAAAAAAACCTCACTTTTAGAAGATGTTTTGCCTCCAGAAAAATATAAGATGATTTTTTTTGCATACTAAACAAGTGTTTGCAATAAAGGAGAGGCCCACTGGAGGAAGGGAACCTGTGATCAATTGCCTTAAATTGAACAATCAGGCTGTTGTCCCCAAGGAGGGGTTCATTTACATAGCCCTCTAAGGTTTACAAAGCGTTTTACACATATTATTTGATTTGGGCCTCAAAATAACTTAATGGAATTCATTCTGCAGATATTATTACCCCTCTTTGAAGGACTGAGGAAACTGAAACTTAGGGAGGTTATGGGTCTTATCCATGGATCAGAAGAATTTTGATTTAAACCCACCTCTCACCTCACCTCTAGGTCAGGTGCCTCACAAAGTCAAGGCCCACCATGTGGAACACATTAATTAGAAGTTTAGAGGGAGACACTGAGCATTCACACTATGGTATGAGAAGGTAGTAAAAATGGGGAAGAGATGCTATAGGTGAGATTGGAAGACGCTGAATGCTGATAAAGTGATGATGATGATGATATAATGATGATGACTTATTATGATTATTCCATCTTCTATATTAAAATATGCTTTACTAGTTACAGTCATAACACACATCTTTGAAACACAAAAATGGATCATCCTGAGCTCAGGATCTCTATCCTTATCCGAAAAACGAGACCATTGGCTCATAACCAACACATATATATTTTTTAAATCTTATACTCCAATCGAATCCAAAATGTGCTTTGAGCAGCTTAATGACCATCAACCAGCCTTCAGATATATCTCAGCCAGTGTCTATTTCCCTCCTACTCTGTATATAATAATCAGTAGATAATTCAAATTGATATAGTACTTTAAAGTCATAAAGTGTTTTGCATTCATTACTTCAACTAATCTTCCCAGAATCCCTATTAGGTTATCATAAGTAAATGAGGAAACTGACTCACAAAGAGAGTAAGAGGAATGTCCTACTTCACAGTGCTAGTAAATGATGGAGTTGGGTCCCACCCTAGCTCTTTAGACTTCAAAACCAGTGCTAGTTTGGTTTCAACATGCTGCTGAAGACAAGCAGGGCTTACTTCATGATTTGCTAAGAAATGGTCCTGTTTGTTTTTGTCCATATACCAAGCTCTGTTTGCCATAAATTGTATGAAACATGAACTTGAAGCTCATGAAAGAAGACAATATTATTTCATACTACCAATACCCAGGAGGAGAATAAATTTGATAGTACTGAAGTTAATTTTCATAGCCGTTTTCTAGAGGTGCTTAAAATTAAGTCAGAGAAATGAACTACTTAGTCATAATTTTATTGAAAACCAATGAATTTAAGCACTTAATTTTAAAAGTTTGCATTCTTATTCAAATAGTCTTTCATGAAAAATCCATATGAAATGAGATTAAAAAGTCAATGTTAAAATGAGTGATTTTTTTTCTTTTATCCATTGCCACCAATTTTCCCTATAATTCTTCCTTCCCATCATATTAATTGCAATAATTCAGTCAGCCATTCATTAAGTTATTTTGAAAGAGCTTTCCATAAATTCATTCTAATTATCATCCAAAGTTAGGTATTAGTTTTTTAAGAGGGGCCAAAGTTTCACTTTTTTCTTAAAAAAAAACCTTCTCCTTCTTGAAGGTGAAGTCGCCAGAATCTGAAAGAAATCCATTATATAATTTACTGCAATGTAATTGACACTGTTGATTTCTTTAAGTTACTGAACCAAGACATACTATATAGTTTTAAGGAGTTTAGGAACTTAATCGGACACTTAATATTAAAGTCCATTGGACTTTTGAGGTAATGTCCTAATTCAAAATGTCATCAATAAGGTCATAGAACATTTTCAATATGAAGAAAAATAAAACAACATTTTCTATAACATTAATTTTCTTAGCATACTGAACTTTTCCCCCCAGCCATTTTAAACTGTAAGCAACACTCAAACCTAGAGAAAAGTGTATTTCCTTTTCTGATTTAGATAAATAACATGTTTATTAAAATAGGTAATAATAGAAGCAATTTGAATATCTCGTTCTTGCAATTTTAAAATTTAATTGATCTTTTTTGAAGCCCTAGACCAACCCCACCAAAACACTTGTTGACTGTTACCATAGTATAATTTTTTTCCAGAGACACCCAGATGAGAAACTGCATCATCTTTAGCTCTTCCTCTCTTTTACCTTCTAAACTGAATCAGTCAGATTTCTCTACTACAAAGACACACCTTTCATATTCCTTTTCATCCTTTTCTTTTTTCTCTGGCACCACTGAGATCCTAATTTCCCATTACCTGGAACTGTACAAGGACTACCAATCTCCTTGGCTCTAGTCTCTCACTCCAGTATTCCCTGTCTCAGAAACCTTAAATGATTTCTTATTAAAGTATTTTATCTGATATTTAAGGACCTCCACATATTGTCCACAACTGCTTTTGTGAAATTACATGATTTCCTTGCTTGTAGCTGACATACCAGCAGCCACACTAGACTTCTCACTGGTCCAAAAACAGTCTGAACTTTTCTGTCTCTAACTTTTGGCCAGGACAATTCCTCCTGCTTACTCTCTCTGTGTCTGAGGAACTTAATAATATATAAAGGCAATATTCAAATATTAATTTCCCAATGAAGTATTCCCTTTTTTCCTTAAGCAAAAGTGGTTTCTCTATTCTTTAAACTCCCATAGTATATGTTTAAGGAAGTACACAGTAAATTGTACTTATAACATTCTTCTTAGCAGTCTATTACACAGAGTGAGCATTACACAAAGAGCTGATTAATGAACAACTGAACTTTCATTAATGAATATTTTACATCTCAAATATATGAACTTCATTTTCAGAAGCCCAGATTAGAATGACAATATTAAGCCACATATATGGATTGAAGAAAAATATGATTAAGAATGTAGTCTCTACCATTGGATGAGGTTTTTAAAATTAAAAAAAAAAATAGGAAGTCAGGAGGACCTGGCTTTGAATCCTACCTTAGACAATTACTAGATGGATGAGTCTGGATAAGGAATGTAACTATAGCCTCAGATTCTTCACCCATAAAATAATGAAAACAGTGGTACCAACATGTTTCAAGGATGAAGGAGGTTTTAGATAGACATACAGACAGCTTAGATACATAGATGGCAAATGTAGATGTATATATAGATATACAGATATGTCTAAAGGTCTATAAAATATATATGTCTTTATATGTTAACATGCTAATGCAAACTTATATATAGGAATACATATAACATGTATATGTGTATTTCTGTGTATACATATGTGTATGTATTTGTGTGTATACATATATGTACACATATATCTATATACACATGTTTATATATGGTGTGATTCACACATATATTAATACATATACATATCTTTCTCTTCATATATATGTATATATGTGTGTGTTTAATTAATTTAAAGCACTACATACATGTTAATTGTGATTATTATCATTATCACCTTGGACAAGTAGCTCCACCTCCCTTGCTTAATTTCCACCAGCTGTAAGGTAAGAAGGTTGGCAACGGAGTACTCTGAGGTTTAGATCTATAATCTTGTTGTCTCACTGTGGTGCTAGTGTTGATGATGGGGGTGGTCTGAGTCCCAGTATTCTGACCTTTGTTGAAGCATTGCTTTCTTTTTACAACAAAGTGTTTTTTTTTAATATCAATAAAATATAAAAGAATTAGTTTGTCATCAAAGAGTGAGGGAAAAGGAGAAAATAAATTGCCAAGACTAAAAATGAGGAGGGACTTCTTTACAAATAGAGAGAATAGAATCAAGAAAATTATGAGAAACTACTTTACTTAGTTATATGCCAATGAAAACTAAAAGTTTCATCAAATGGACAAAAATTTACAAAATATAAAAGACTCAAATTAACAAAACAGGAAATAGGAAATCTAAACAACCTTTCTCAGAAGCAGAAACTAAGCAAAACAAGAAGAAACTCTGAAGGAGGCACGGGGAATAAGTCCAGATGTATTTTCAAGTGAATTCAATCAAACATTTAAAAAAAGCCTATCTTGTTAGTGTGTGATTAAGTGGAGGAAGGCTTGTTATCCAAGGATAATTAGTATCGGAAAAAAATCCATTAAAAGGGAATCCACTAATATGTCATAGTAAACAGTGAAAACAAAATGTTGCTTTGGAAATTTATCTAGAAAAAAGTGAAAGTAAAAGATTTGAAAATATGTCTGATATATTTAACCAAATTTAGGTTATAATTGCTTTTGCCTCCAAAATACTAAAGGTTATTATGACTCCTGCTGCTGCTGTTTGTCCTTCATTCTTGAAGAGGACCACAACATCATGGAGGTGATGCCAGGACATGCAAGTAAATTGGATCTAAGTGAAGGAGGGCTGACATTATGACACAGAGGGCAAAGGAAAGCCTCTGGGTATCAATTTTCTTATCTGTAAAATGTGGATGTAGTAGTAGATTAAGCCTAAGGATCCTTCCAACTCTTTAAAAGTCCCTCAAAGGATTTTGCATTTAATCCTGGAGGTAAAGGGAATAAACTGGAGTTTGTTGAACAGGAGCATGACTTGGTTAGATCTTTGCTTTAGCAAGATCAACTTGACAGTTGAGTAGAGAATGGACTGGAATGGGGAGAAACTTGAGGCAGGGAGATCATCCAGAAGCCTATTCTGATACTTCATGTAGGCATGAGGTGATAGGACCGGTACCAGAGTGATGGGGTGTGTCAGAGGACAGAAGGGAGTGAATAGGGGCAATGCAACGGTGGGGAAAATGACAATACCTGACAAATAATTGGATGTAAGAGATAAGACAGAGATAGAAGTTGAGGATGACACTTATGTTAGGAGCATGTGTGACTGGGAGCATAGTGGTGCCCTCAACATTAGGAAAGTTAGGGAAAGAAGAGAGTTCAGGGACAAAGATAAATGACTTCAGTTTTGGACGTGTGTATTTGAAGTATCTACAGGACATCCAGAATGAGATATCCAATGTACTTGGGGATTAGAGATTGGAGATAAGGAGAGAGGTTAGGGGCTCAATCTATTCCATTGGTACAAGAAACTACAAAGTGAGGAAAATTCTGCTTTCAATTTAGTTTAACACCATCTCTGCAACTTTTAGTCTGAGAGAGTTATCAGAGGATTCAAAGGCTAAATGACTTGCCCAGGGTCACAAAACCACTGTGTGTCAGAAGTAAGCCTTAAGAATGTCTTCCTGGTTTCAAGGTTACCTCTCTATCAACCACACCATACTGCCTGTCTTTTCGGTTTGAGGCAGAGCTGAAGACTGACCTCAGTGAGATTTGTAGGCATTGTCGCTTCCTTTGATGTTTAGGTTATTCAAAGAAATAACTTGGAAATGCAAGTTTGTGTTACACTCTCCACTGCTAAGTCTTGTGATGAAATGGACTGTTAGAGGGGAGTGGAGAGAATATAGAGATGGTGATTGAGGTTGAGATAAGAAATTGAGAAAGATGTGTATATGTGAAATGTACATATATTTATATGAGATATCCAAGTATATACACATATATGTGCTTATCTTTATACATATATATACCCATGTCATGCAGGGGAAAAGAATTGCTTCCATTTGAATTGTCTTAGGAAGATTCTGAAGATCACCTGGCAGGACAAGATACCAGATGCTGTGGTCCTTTCTCAGACTAAACTACCAAGCACACAGACTGCTTCAGAGAGCTCAACTGTGATGGGCTGGCCATATTGTTTGAATGCAAAACATATGCTTCCCAAAAATACTGTTTTATGGAGAACTCATGAAGGGCAAGTGCTCACATGGTGTTCAGAAGAAGCAATATAAGGACATTCTCAAGAATTTTGGAATTAAATGTGTGACATAGGAGATATTGGCACAGGGCCATTCAATGTGGTATGCCTATATCAGAGAAGGTGCTGTGCTCTGTGAGCAAAGCAGAATTGAAGTAGCCCAAAAGAAATATGAGATGTGCAAATTTAGAGAATCTACCCCAAATGCTCACATAGACTATTTGTGCCCCAACTGGGGTAGAACATTCTAATCTCATATTGGTATGATCAGCCATAGTCCAATACACTGTAACTTGACTCTAGCATAGAAATGTCATTTTTCCTCTCTTTGAAAGTGAAGGACAACAACCAAACAATCAACCAGACAACCAACCATCCAACCAGTCAAACAATACCCACATTTATCCTCTATCTATCTATTTATTTATCAATCTATCTATCTATCTACCTACCTATTTATCCACACACTCTGTCATATATTATCAATGGTATAACCACAAACACACACACACACACACACTCACATATATGTTCAACTTGGCTGTACAATAACTGCCATTGTTCCTGATTTACAGCAGAAAAAAAGTGAGTCTCTTTTCCAAAACACCAGCCAGCTGTTGTTCAGATGGATTTTGAACCTTGGGTTGCAGACTCTAAATGCAAATTGTTTCCATTACTACCTTTTTAGAGTTCAAACATTTAGAATCCAGTCTTGTGAGCATTTAGGCTTCTTATCTTCAGATAGCAAAACAGTAATAGCTTCTCTTTCTGCTTTGATTCTTCCCTCCAGAGCTAGTTTTTTTTTTTTAATCTGAACTCAAAAGATCCATTTGGTTCTTCAGATTTCTCTGCAGCTTATTTGTTTCACAAAATAAAAGGAAAAAGAAGAAGAAAATGAGGTATCAAATATCCTTTCAGATACCAGTAATCTACTGAAATAAAAAAAATAATTTTCACAAATGGGAATTCAGAGACTCATCACATCAACTAGGCTTTTTGACATCATGAAACCATTAATTATTGGCAAAAATTATGCACAAAATAATATCAAAACTTAGCTACTCCAAGCCCCACTTTTAATGATTCTAGACTTCAGAATTTGCTTCATCATCACATAGAAAAGAACTATTATAAGTCATACCAAATAACAGTCTGTCGAAAAAAGGCAGCCAATTCTTATTGTCCTGAGCAGCAAGAGAGGAATGAAATTAAAAAAAAAAACATGAAAGCCCAGCCCAGAAGTTAAAAAAAATCAGAATCTACTCTACATAGTCATATGCTAACAAAACTAAGACTAGAATAGAATAGAGGAATATTTTAAAAAATATAGGATATTCAAATTAATAGAAGTCCATATAAAGAGGTTAAATAATTCAACCTCGGAAAAGGAAAAGAAAGACATAATGTCATGGAATTACTAAGGTTGGTGAAATTGATGGTGGTCCTGATAGATTCAGAGGACAATATTATCAAGGATTTAAAAAAAAAAAACAATCCTGTTAGTACTCAAATTATTCTTCAAAGATATATACATACACACACACACACACACACACACACACACACACACACATAGATTCAATAACAAAAATTCTGTAGAAGTGACTACAGTTCATCCCAGAAAGCAAAGATTCAAGCACGATTCAACATTAGGAAAAGAATCAACATGATTAGTCATATTCAAAATAGCAACATCCATAGATAGGGTTATTTCAATAGATGCCGAGAAAGCCTTTAAGAAAGGACAGCACTCATTTATGTCCAAACAAACAAGCGACCTGCAAACAAACATAAGAGGAAGACCATTAGATCATCATTTCTGGGCTGTGCCAATAGAAAAAAATCACAATACTATCAAATGGACTAATTAAAGTAATATAATTTGTTTGTAGAAATAAAAGTTTTGGAATGTCAAGGGCAATAACAAACAAAAATAAAAGAAAAAATAAAGAGGGAAGAGTGTTTCTAGATATATTATACAAGAAGGTGATTTGGTATTGGTTAAAACTAGAGAAGGAATTCAATGGAATAGACTGAACAAGGAAAAAGCAGAAACAATGGAAAACAATGTAACAAATCCCCTTTTGACTGAAAACAACTGAGAAAGCTAGAAAGCAGTCTAGCAGGAATTAGGCTTAAACAAACATGCTATATCTTTCAATAAATTCAAAATGGATGCTTGATCTTCATATTACAAATCATACCATTAAAGTGTAGGACAGATTATATACACCTTTCACAGTTATGAAGTATTCTGAATGAAACAAGAATCAACTACAAAAATCTTTTCATTACATGAAACTATATATATATATATATATATATATATATATATCTGTGCATATGTAGATGTGTATATAGGATATTGAGACCCACAGTGATGAGTGAAGAGTGAAGAGTGAGTTAGAGATCAATGACAACTTCAAGACCTTGGTCACAGGTAATATATGTTTTCAGGTACTAAAACAACCTGATGTAATGACCAAGCCACTGTCAGTGAACCTTGAAACCTCATTTAACAACATTAAAGCTACAGCAGCATTTTAGAAGGGCAAATGTGTCATTATTTTTAACAGAGGGAAAGGAATGAGATCTACATAGTCAAGGCTAGGGAGCTGAACTTCAGGAAAGAAAGAGAGAAAGAAAGAAAAAGAAAGAAAGAAAGAAGGAAGGAAAGAAAGAAAAGACAGAGAGAGGGAGAGAGGAAGGAAGAAAGGAAGAAGAAGGAAGGAAGACAGAGGAAGGAAGGAAAGAAGGAAGGAAGGAAGGAAGAAATCTAGTCAGTAAATTCCAAGTTAACTGGGGAGCTTCCAGCCATCAAAATTTTCCTCCCCTTGGAGAGGAGAAGGAGAGGTCAGGCTCAGTTACCCAACTAGCCAGGTCCCCATTCAGGCAGCTCAGACTATTCACAGGTTGAGTCCATCCTTCTTTTTCGAAGAGGACCATGATATCAGGAAAAATGATACAAGACTTTCAGTTGACTTTGAGTTGAATGAGGGAAAATTTTCTCACTTTGAGTGAGATCATGCCCATTCAGTGAATAGGCCTCTTTAAGAAGTAAGTCAAGGGGTGGTCACTTTAATTAGAAAAAAAGATAAAAATAATCAAACTTGAAGGGGAAGACCCTCAGGGTTTCTAGTCAAAAGAGAAACAGTTACCATTGACATTCACTCTGAGCCAAAATATAGTGAGAACCTCAAAAAGCCTTAGCCTGAAAGGACCATGGTCTCCCAGTGCATTCTGAGTCATCTCCAATCATCTTGATGAGTATCAGGCCACTGGACCCAGATGTCTCTAGAGGAGAAAATGAGGCTGGTGACCTTGCACAGCGCTCCCTCACTCAAATCAAAGTCAACTGCAAGTCATGTCATCATTTTCTTTATGTCATGCTCCTCTTCAAAAATAAAGGATAAACACAACAACTTTGTGACATTATCTATCTATCTATCTATCTATCTATCTATCTATCTATCTATCTATCTATCTCCAGTCAGATGAGTATTCGTGTTTCTCCTGACTTGAAATTGTCTAAATTTTTAGACTTGAGTGTAAGAGTTTGCTTTTATTTCTACTGAATTTTATCTTGTTACATTCAATCAAATGCTCTGTCAACATATGCTTGGATCCTCCCTCTGTCATCCAGTGTGTTAGCTAGCTCTCCTAGTGTCGTGTCACCTGTAATTTAACACCTGCCACCTATAACTTTCTCTAAGTCCTTGATCAAATTATCCCTGCCTAGCTCTAAATATATGAGTTTAGTAATAATTATTTAAAATATGAATGTTAATACCAACCTTAGGTCCCTGGGCAATCTAATAGATGCTTGCTGCCAAGTTGACATTGAACCTTTAATAACTACTCTATGGAACTACCACTCAAACAGTTAAGTATCCCCCCAATGAACCAAAACTCTATTTTTTACAAGAATGGAATGAAAAATTTTATCCAATGCTTTGTTGAAAACACACTGTAATTGTATCATTTCTCTGAACTATTCTTCTCATAGCCCTTTCTAAAAAGGAAATAAAGGTTTTCAGGACTGGCCTATTCTTGGGAATCCTACTTACTTTTATTTCATTACCATTTTCCCCTAGTGTTTGCCTGTTCCTTAGATCTGTCTAGGTTACTATTAGTTTAATACAGAAAATAGACAAAGTTGAGGAGTTTCTTTACTAGCATTAACCGTAACTAATCTGGCCTCCACACCGTGATGGTCAGGTGTGTTGTATTTTACCACTCCCCTAGGGTTCTCTGGCCCTCTCAGTAGGCTGAGAGCTCTTTCATCTCTTCCATTCACTGAATCTCTCAGTGATTAAATTCTCTCAGTTTCGGGGGTCCAAATGTTCTAGTTTCACTTAATAAACACAACTATCAGAATAACTTTTACAAGGGAGTATTTGCTTCAAAAGTATACTAAAACTAGACCTTTAAACATTTCCTACAAGAACTTGTGGGCATACTCCCCCTTACACCATCTTGGTCTCTGGGAAGGGGAGAATTTATATATGTGATCTAGCTCACTTCTTAGATAGTACCAGTCCCACCAACTTCTGAGTCAAAAACTTTATCTGGGCTTGTGGCAATATCCATCCTGTATTCCTAAGCTCCAAAGTTCTCATGATTTGAGCTCCCAGATTGGAAATTCCACTGTCTTCATTTAGAAATAAAAACAAATAAAATAAGACCAAAACCAGGCTTGTTTCTGGAGACACAGGTCCTAAGGGAAAGGGAATGCGGCCCTCTGCACTCCCTTCCCCACCTGATCCTCACTGGGCTTGCTATATGGTGTCCTTACTACAGATGAATGCCACTGGAAAGGCAGATATTTCTGGCTACACATCCAATAGAAAGAAACTATGCTTACCCACATGGCAGGCAACATAGGATATCTTCTCCCAGAAGCAGGTCATTTGCATCTCCCATATGGGTGTCTCCCTCTTATGTCATCTTGATAGGAGTCAAAGCAAAATTATTTAGGTGCCTTCTCTGTATTTCTGTGTTGTGGATTTGTCTGATTACTTAAGCATGTCATCCTTGAACTGCTTTCAGGAATAGATAGACATCAATGATACTTGATTATCTTTCAATGTTCTTATGATATCTTATGCTCCCGTAACTGCTCTGAGTAAGTCATTAATTGTGACTCCACACTTTCCCCTAGATCTCAGGTGCACTGCTAGTGGCTTAGTATGGAAATACCCAAATTGTACTATATGTCATTGTGAAGTCAGCTTCATTATCAGGCACCTGTTTTTTTTTTTTTTTTTGGTGTGATTCCAGACACAGCTGGCATAGTCCCTTAAACTTTCTTTCATTTAATTCATACTATTCATGGCAGTTAAGATAAATGAAAAGTAGATTTGAGGGAAACTTACTTTCATTTGCAAAGGCAGAGGAATGCAAATTTAGGGATCTGAGAATTAATGAGCTTCCTTTGAAGTCAGGAATGAATTGTTGGCCCTAGCAGAAAAATTGAAATTTCACAAATTTTTCATGGAGGTCACTTTGAGAATTGCTTTTCTATCCCCACATGTCACCAATCACTACCTTAATAAATTCTTGTTGGATTGGATGCCTAAGACCCAAAATGGTTGAATTCATTCTGTGATGTAGCAAAGTCACATGCCATCCCCTAGCTGGTGCATTCAAGAAAGAGCTCACAACTTTTAACATCAATATCCTATATATATGTATGTATATATGTATGTGTGTATATATATATGTATATATGTGTGTATGTATGCATATATATGTATATATTTGTGCTTGTGTATATATACATATGTGTGTATATACATATACTTATATATATATACACATACACATACACATACACATACACATACACATACACATACACATATAATTTGCATGTGGCCTCTCCATTGGGGCTGGTGGGGTGGAGCAGAAATCTGTAGTTTCCAGGCCACGTGTGGCCTTCTAGGTCCTTGGATCCAGTCTTTTGACTAAGCCCAAGTTTTACAGAACAAATCCTTTTTATTAAGGGGATTTGTCCTGTGAAGTTTGGATTCAGTCAAAGGGTTGCACTTGAGGACCTAGAGGGCCACATGCAGCCTCAAGGCCTCAGGTTCCTCACCCCTGTTCCACTCTATTGCCTTATTAGATTATGAGATCTGTGAGGTTAGGGACTGTTTTTATTTTTCTTTGTATCTCCACAACTTAGCAATGTGTCTAGCTTATTGTAGGCACTTAATAAATGCATCTTGACTTGACTTGACTGATTCTAACTTGCTCACAAATCCTGGTAGATAGTTTTCACTCTGTTGACCTGCTTGTTATTTACTCCCTCTTTCTCCTTCCTGATGCTCCTTTCTTTAGTATCTTCTACACATACGAACATGGAGGATTCCTTTGTATCCTGACCCTGTGCCACTTTCCAGCTTGGCCAAAATCAAACTCTACCTGACACCCATGCCATGATCCTAGTATCCTAAATTCCAACATCTTTCCTGTTTATGTCATGAATGAATACCCCACCCTTATCCTTGGATTCTAATGGCTCCCAGAAAGGGCTGCTTATAGCACATTAGACCCCATGTTAAGCCACTATATTGTGGCATTGTGCTTAAAATTCATATACATGAATACTTTCTTCAAATTGTTGAATTTCTGTTATGGAAAATCCCAGGAATTAAAATAATGTGCCTTTCATTGTATTTATTTTCAGAGAAGTGCTATAATCTATTTGCTGTCACTTAATAGTGTGACTCACCTATACCTGATGATAAAGCCATTATAAATATCTGCTTCAATGGTCAAGAAAACATCAGTATTCAAAGTACTAATGAATCAGGTAGTTGTTTCCTTTTATCTTCTAATCTTTAAATAACAAATGTTGGTACAAAGGATAGTACAGTTCAGAATAAAGAGCTGCTAAGTTCTAGCTAAGGGGTCACTGATTCCAGATCTCCATCATTTTCAAGATTTTTGACAAGATTATTATAGAATCCCACAAGTCTCAGTCTCTAGAAAAATCTGAAACATGGCATGCAGAGGAAAAATGAAGACTATTTTTAAACATAACCTCACTCGTTAGACGCAGAGATATGAACATAGGAAAGTCACTTTCTAAGTGCTCTAAGAAAAGTTTTAAGTTAAATATTCTGTTCACAAAGATTCATTGAATACATGCAGTGGCCTAAACAAAATGGTAAATATTATAGGAGTTACAGAAATGAATCATGCAATGATGATGAGCCATGTAAGCAGTTAAGCATACTGAAGGCGGGATAAAATAAAGAGTGGTACCAAGTACTGTGGGGATTTGGAAGATGATAACATCACAGCTCATTTGGGGAATTAGCAAAGGAGTTCAAGAAATATCTAATTCCATAGTTGGCTACTGAGCTTATCCTGAAATATTGTTTAAAAGTTTGATTAGAAATGAGAAAAATTCATATGTAGATAACAATACAAAGAGTCACCAAAGGTGGAGGAATTGCAATTGGGGTGGATCATAGATATAGCTTGGGAAGGGACTTTAGAGGCTATCAAATCCAACCCTCTCATTTTACAGATGAAAGAACTTCAGTGTGGAGAGTTTAAATGACTTTCTCAAGGCCATTCAGTCAATAAGTGTCTAAAATATGATCTGAACCTATGTCTTACAGATTACAAGCTGTTTCCTTTATCCATCGTATCTCCCTGGGAATGTTTGAGAAATAACAAGGTGCACAATTTGGTTAAAATTCTACTTTTTTTCCTAAGCCCTCCCAGAAGGTAGGTCTGGGGCAACATTAGGTAGGAGCTCAGGCTTTCCATGGAGGGGGCTTCAATGAATTCAAAAATTAAGCAAGGTCAACAATTTGGTTTTGATCCAACATAATCATGTCCATTTCCAAAGCCTGGAAACGTTTATCAACAGTGAAAAAGCAATAGGAACATAACTACAAAAATGAAAAGCTGGGGATTACTTGGTCAAAAGTCTATTTCATCACATGGAACTCTCCTATACTAATAAAATCTGAAATCCAGTAACAATCCCTACACCTTATTCGAATGTAACAGATAATATATGTATACACACACATATTCAAATATATGATACAAAACAAAGTATATATTAATATATGTCTATATATAAACTGTACATATACATCTGTATCTATATCCCTCTCACAACAGTCCTTAACGTCTTGTTGCTTTTTGGCTAGCGAGAGAGAAAATATACAAACAACTATGTATAAACAAGAACGAAAGGAGGATAAATTGGATTTGATTGCAGAAAGACGACAATAGAATTAAGGGGCATCATGAAGTAAGTTTTGCAGCCAATCAATCAGACACTAAATATTTATTTGCAGTGTACTCTGTGCTAGTCCATGTGCTAAGAGCATAAAAGAAAGGTAGCCCCTGTCTTCATAAAGCTTAATGGTGTGGAGGAAGACAATATAGAAAAGGAAACTGAAAATTAGAAGGTAGAGGGAGATGGAAGAAAGTACCTGGCTCAAGGATGTCATGGAGGAGCCCACAAGTAGTCTAGCTCATAGGAAGTGGGGAGAAGATTTTTCTGGGACCCCTCCTTAAATGGAGGTTTTGGAGCTCACAGCTTTGTCCTCAAGCCAGAGAGCCTAATCAGAGGGGCAGGGGGCTACTGATGATATGTAAATACCAAGGCTGATTCAATCTTGCACAATAATAGTAATTCCCAATGATGCATACCCTGAGGCATAAACACATCATGAGGAAGTTAAAAGAATACCCAAAGCAGTGCAGCTAATGAGAAATGGCAATTTGAAGAAAGCCAGAAGGTGGATTTGAGGTGGAAGAACATTTAAGGCACAAGAGACAGTGAAAATTCACCAATTTGGGAGATGGTTGTTCTTGAATGAAGACTATCAAGGAGGCCAGTGTCACTGGATTGTATCAGAAAAGTGCTTCAACCTCTTTGAGTGTCAGTTTTCAAAAATTCCTCTAGTACCTACTTCATAGGGCTCTTATGGGACTGTAACCAGAATGGCCTTTGTTTTCTTTGAGTGACTCAGTTTATCTCACTGAGCCTTGCTGAGTGCTGGGCCCCAGGCCCAGAGCACTGTTGGGTGTGGAACCTTGGTGGGGTCATCTTTGGGGAAGCTTTTCACCTCTCCCTGGTGCCTGCTGCTTCTCTTCAGGGGCAGGAAGCCCAGAGACCCATGCCTGGGAGCAGAGAACTTCCTGTGTGACAATTCATGGGGCTGACTGAGGGGAGGTGTTGACTCCAGAGCCACGCCCTATTGGGTGTTAACCTAGTCTACCGTGGATGTGAATGTCCCAGGGTCCTAGAGGGAGGTGCCAGCTCAAGAACCAATCGGCCCTGGTCATTCAGGCAGCGCTTGATGATGTCAAATACTCTATAAGAGGGGAGAAGACAGCTTGAAGATCCCTTTTCTGTTGGAGCAGCAGCAGTGGCGAGCATGACTCTTGGCCAGCCCTTGTTCTGAGGTTTTGGGCTGAACCTAGATGTTGGTAATTATGAATTGTATTGGGTCTGTCTGTTGATATTTGTAATTTGTTTGTATTTTGTTATGAAGTTCAGGGTACTGGTTTTTTCCCCGAACTAAATGAATGTTCTAAAGTTCAGGGTGCTGGCTGTTTTTTCCCCTGAACTAACTGAATGTTGTCTGTATGCTCCCCTGAACTAACTGAATGTAGTCTGTATGCTGGATTAAAGTAAGCTTGTCAACCCCTTCACCGTGCTTTCCTTGGTTAAGCAGATGAAAAGAACCTGTGCTTTCCCGGCATGCCGGCAGCTTTCTGGGTGCTGGCTGTGGGTGGATCTTACACCCCCACAAAAGCTGCCAGCCAGATTGTTAAAACAAGGGCTCCCATGAGATAAAGAGTTAGAAAAACCTTAACTCTAGTTTTCATTCTTTGCTCTGAAATTCCACATGTTGTATTTTCATAGCTTGAATATGTAGAAGTTGGCTACTTACACAGTTGCTGAAAATTTATGAGGAGACTCATAGAGGCAAGAAAGGATAAGGGTAGGATGAAAATGAAGGTTAGTGGCTTAACTTCTGCATGGGATTGTCGCTTGAATTATTAACACATGCCCAAGGCTGAACCTGGCCAAGTCCTTAGTCTCTAAAGTACACTCTGAAACTGATGTCTGAGGGGCACACTTTCACTCTGAGTCAGCAAAGGAAAGTAAGGACTAGACTTTAAATATTACTTCTACTATGCAAATGGTATCATTAGATTCAAATCCATGAATCTTTAGCTCCCATGGAAAGTTATATTGTCCCAAGTGCCCTCATGGGACCTAAACCTTAATGCTGAAACAACCTTAAGGAGTGAAAAGTCATTGGCTATTTTAGGTCACAGAGGCACCACTCAAGCCAGCTAGGGCTATTATTGTCCAGATAGTTCATGAGGGACCCATTATTGTAAAGGCACTTCTCCAGAGTCGCTCATTTAATATGTGACCCACAAGGAGTATAAGTTATAGTGGGAATCACCAGAAATAGAGATGAAAGTAAACCAATAAGAGGAAAGAGGGATTAACAACAAGGGCAGTAAAGTGCATTAGAATGAGTGCTCTGTTTGGAATCAGAGCTTCAGTTCAGTCTTGGCTCTGTTGCTTGCTAATGGCTGGCTGCTGGACATTTTTAGGTCATGTCAAAAATGAGGAACTTGAACTATATTCTCTCTAAAATCATTCCAAGAATAAATCTACCATTATAGGTTAGTTTTTTGTTGATATAGGACATTTAAAGTCATGTGGTGGGGGAGGGAATTACAAAACAGATGTAATCAGGCTAACTATGTCTGCTGCTATACCAGAGGAAGAATTTTTAAGGAATTACCTGCTGACTTAGTAATAGTTTAATCCAGTTGACAAAAGAAGCAGCTTAGCCTAGAGATGGCATCATGGATCTTCCCACAGATGGGAGGGAACTCAGAGGTTTTTAGATAAGAGACCCACAGGAAGATACTTGTGCAAGGTCAAAGTAGTTGGTCCTCGTAAGGAGCAAATCCAACTAAGCAACTAGTTTGGCAGAGACACCATACCCATCAAGGTGCTTCCTGAATATTTCATAAAGATAGGACAATGAGCAAAGGTAGAATCAATAAGAATGGGCAACAGATTGGAAGTAGGGGTAGAGGTAAAGAGTAAGGAGTTGAAGACGGCACTTAGGATGTACGTCTGGCTAACTGGGAAGATAGCAGTACTGTCGACAGTAAAAAGGAAGTTAGAAAGGAGAGTTTAGAGGAAAAAAGTAATGAATTTAATTGCTGACATAATGAGATCAAGATTTCTATGGGACATCTAGTTGGAGGTAGTTGGAAAGGGGAGGCTGGTGATCAGAACAGAGGTTAAGGTTATATAAGTATATATAAGAATCATAAATAGGATAAATTAGAGATAATTAACAGAGGGAGGAGAACAACTGTAGACATTTCTCAAGGAATTTATCCAGGGAGAGGGGGAGAAATAAAGGACAATTATCTACTGGGGATGGATAGATCACACGAAGGTTTTTAAGGATCAGGTAAGGGTGGTTTGGACATGTTTTGTGAATTCATTACAGCAGCAAGTCCAGAAGTACAGATTCAAGATTTACGAGTTTGGGTGATGGAAAGGGCAATCTGCTGCTAAGATGAGGTGAAATGACATCATTTGTTCATGTAGGGGGCTTTGCCTTGAAAGAGAAGGGCTCTCCTTTAGAATTAAGAATGACTTTTATGTGTTTGAATCAAAAATCAGTTTGATTATGTGGCATATTCTGCTCCTACTATACCCTGCCTCATTTCTCTCTCCTTGGAAATCTTTCTTCCACATAGTGACCAAATTTAGATTCATAAAACATAGGCCTGATAATGTCTTTCCCCAGCTTATTGACTTCTGGCGGCTTCCTATTACCTCTAGGATTGGGTACAAACTCTTCTGCTGGTTTATAAAGACTTTCACAAGTGGCTCCAATCTACTTTTTCAGGGTTCATTGCATTGCTCCCCTTCAGATGCTCTTGGTTATATCCAAATTGGACTTCTGGCTGTTTCTGCAAAATAACATTCCATCTCATCTTTCTGCTTAATTCCAAGGCTGCCTCAGACACTCCAGGCACATTCCTGAAGAAGATCCTTAACCTGCCTGGGCCTCAGTTTTCTTATCTGTAAAATTAAAGGCTAAAACTAGATTAACTCTTAGGTACCTTCCAGCTCTTAATCATAATGTTGTGTTCCTTGGCTTGCAGAGAATTCGGTGTTAGATAGTAGTTCCTTAAGGTAAATTGTCTCTTTAAAATTAAACTGCCTGAAAATCATGGCATACTTGGAAATGAAAATCACTGGGATATTAGATCATTTAGGAACTATTAATATAAAATTATTCTTATAAAATTTATTCCAGTTAAATGAATGCTGACAAGCAAGATCATGAAGCTCAATTGTTTTTAAAACTGAAATGTATTGACATCTAAAATTAGAACACTATAATTACATTCTAGGTTTTTTGAGTTATTGATACAAAGTGATTTCCTCCAGCATTGTCAAAAGAGGAACAGATGTCCATACATAGCCAGATGCAGGAGCTGTAATTAACATACAACTCTTTCTCTGCAGGAAGTACTTTTTCAGTCTTTCACATATCTTTTTTTAAAATAAATGCCAACTTAAATAATTAATGTATGATTAGTTAATATTTAAACAAATGAAATAGTATATAAAATTTGAAACAGGATAAAAAACTGAATTAATTATAAACTTCTGGATTACTGATGATCATAAATCCACAATGAAGGAGAAAATAAATCATAGAATCACAAAATGTAGAATTTTTGATATAAAAGGGACCTCAGCTGCCATCTAGTCTACACCTTAAAAATGATCCCCACTATACACTCTTTAAGTGTTCTCATAATTAATTTGCATATCTCCCATCAAATTAACTCTATGCATATTATTTTCCTGAAGTAGGACATAAAGCTCCCTGAGGGCAGGAGTTCCTTTTTGATTTGGATGTCTTTAAAGGCCAAATGAAGGACTTTGATACTTGATTGTAGAGGTATTGGGGAACCACTGGAGCTTACTGAATTGGAGGGTGACATGGATAGACATGAACTTTTAAAAAATTGCCTTGGTAACTGGATAGATGATGGATTGGAATAGAAAGTTAAGAAAAGAAAAATTAATCAAAAGTCTATTATAATAGAGAGGTGATAAGGGCTAAATTAGAGTGACATCTATGTGAATGGAAAGAAAGGGAAATAAGAGAAATATTTTAAAAGTAGAAACAAAAAAAAACAGATTTAGAAACATATCGGATACTTAGTGTGAATGAGAGTGAGCAGTCTAGGATGACATTGAAGTTGTGAACCTGAGTGACTAGGAATACAAGGGGGAAAGACATTAATTAAGTGACTAATATATGCCAGGTACTGTGCTTAATGCTTTACAAATATTTTCAAATCTCATTTGATTCACACAATGACTCTGGGAGGTAGGTGTTATAAGTATGATCACTATATATTTGAGCAAACTGAGGCAGTAAGTGACTTGCCTAGGGTCACACAGCTAGTAAACTTTTAAACCTAATTTTGAACGTGGGTTTTCCTTACTTCAGTCCCAGCATTGTTTATTCTACTATCTAACTGCCTGGATGGTTATTTTTGATAGCAATAGGAAAGTTCAGAAAATTGAAGCATTTGGAGTTTGAGGGTAGTTCTGTTCAAGATGTATTGAGTTTGAGATGTTTATTGGATATATAGTTTAAGATAAACAAGAAGTTGAAAATGTTAGAATTGAGCTGAGAAGATTTACTAGGGTTGAGTATATAGGTCTTGGGATTATTTACCCAAAAATGGTAATTAAATCGATAAGAGCTGATAAATTCATGGAATGAGAGAGTATAGAACATAAAGACAATAAAGTCCAGGGAAGAGCCTGGAGAACAACTAAACTTAAGCAGGATGACATGAATGAAGCATCCACCAAAAAGACTTAGAAGGACCAGACAGACAGTTAGCAGGAGAAATTGGAGAGAGCTGTGTCACATCAATTTAATAGGGAGAGGGTATCTGGGAGAAGAATGTTATCGACCATGTCAAATGACGTGGAAATGTCAAGAAAAATGAAGATTGGGAAAGGGTCAGGCTATTTGGCATTGATAACTTTGGAGAGATAGTTTCAGTTGAATATTAAAATCAGAAGTCAGATTTCAGAGAGTTTAGAAAAGAATAAGAGGAAGGTAGATGACAAGGATAGATAGCTTCCTCAAGGAGTTAAGACACTAAAAGAAGAGTGGATATAGGCCAATATTTCCATGAGTGGGTAGGATTGAAATTTTTTTTTTTAAATTGGGTATGGCTTATTAGAGATGTGAGTTTTTAGGCTGTCAGGAAGGAACCAGTAAATAGGAAGGGATGGTTGTTAATATCAATTTTCATTCTAACATCCCTTCTCTCAACACATAGACCTCCATATGATTAAAACTATTTTCCATAATTGATATCATGATATGTCCATTGTCTATGGGTGAGGGGGCAGGTGTTCACAAGGTGGATTGGAGTGTCAGAGGATAATGACAATTGTGAGACTCTTGTCCTTGCTCCTGCAGAACAGTAATTTGTCAAAATCCCCATATTTGTTAATTTCCATTGCCTAGCTTTGTTGTACTTGAGGTGGCTCAAAATGAACTGTAATTGAACAAGTGGAACCAGTCACATCTAGAATAAAATTCTCATATTCAAGTGATGCCCATAATGATATTCGAGTTTGTGTGAGACATATCCATTTACCAGAACACAGATATAGTGAAGAAAACTCTCCAGGTCAAGGTAGATAGAGGAATTGTCATATCATCTGTTATTCATGTGATTCTGAGCTCATGAAAGGAAAATAGACACAGATAGAATGCCAGGTAGATAGAGGAAATGATAGACAATGAGATGACAGAGACACAGAGAGAAGACAGAAAATAGGGAGGGATAGGCAGCAGAAGGAGAGAAACAGACAGAGAGACAAAGAGACAGAGAGAATTAATGAACTGGAAATTTTGTAGAGATAATAGAGATTTTGGCACTAAAGTATACTAAGCCTAGAACTTCATAGGGAGCGGTCATTACGGAATGCTGTCAGAAAGAGAATGAAACAAATGAAGATCAACACATGAAGATGAAATTAATGTATAATAAAGTTGGAAAGGTAGGTCAATGTTGACTTAGGAAGTCATTTTTGGCTTTTAAATTTCATTTAAAAAAGGGTTCATATTTTTATTTTATTCTGTTGACTATAGGGGATTACTGTATTTCAACTAAGGGAATGACATGGTCAGATCAGTGATTGGGAAGTCATTTTGATTGCCTTCCACTTTTTTTTAACCTTCTCTGTCTTTCCCATTCACAAGAGCTTGGCAAAGAGTTGTCCTCTTCCTCTTTTTGCTTTAGTGGATAAGGCAAGAGCTGCCTTTACTTTGCCTACTTCTCTGGGTCTAAGAAAAGCATTAATTGGGAATGCATTGCAATCTTATCTTTAAAAATCCTCTTTGTCTCATATTTTTTGGGGTCAGTGTTAAGAAATAACATAACATCATAACATCTTGCCTCCGTAAAACACTGAAGATATTTTTGATAGATACAGCTTTGTGCTGAGCTAGGAATATCTTGCCTGTCACATAGTAAATATTTAATAAATGCTTAATGAAAATATCGCTTATAAGGTTGATATTTCTTATCAATTACCTCTCTTTCTCAATATATGCATTTATGTAGCCAATTAAAGCCTTCCTGTCACTATTGGCCTTTGCCTAGGGAGATTGTAAGAATACTGGCCCTCAGTAGATCTGGAAGACAATAGCTGTATGTAGCCTTTTTTGTATGAAATGAAAATTTCAATAGTTCTACCTTAAACATCAAGTTTAACAATGATAATGATGATGATGATTAATTGCTAACATTTATATAGCACCTTGGCTTTTGCAAAGTACTTTCTATAGAGTTTCTTATTTGATCCTCATAACAACTCTAGGAAGTAGGTGCATTGTTATCCCCATCTTGCCAATGAAATATATGAAGTTGAGAAAAGTTAAATGACTTTCCCAAGGTCATACAGTTAGAAAGTCAGAGCCAAGATTCTAACTTGGATTTACTGGATTCTAATAACACATTACCTACTCTATTTATTTAACCACATAAAGATAATATTTCAAAAATGAAGCTAAGTAAAACCAATTTTTTTTAGCAATTTGGATGTCATTATCATAGCCAGGAAATTCTATATGTCTCATTTTCTTTTCTTTTTAAAATATTAATTCTCCAGTAAATTCTCTGACCAGCTCACCTGGCTATGCATAGAAATGGGAAGAGTACTGTGAATATTTATATTTACTATGGGTCCTCCCTACTGCTTGACAATCCTTACATATTCATCAATTCTTTGCTTCCATCTTTTGGGTAATTTTCATTTAATTAGTCTATTATTTTTATTATGCTTAATGACTTTTATTCAGCTTTCATTCCTCTTTAGCAGCCTGCATTATTTGAAAGTCAAACATCAACTTCCTTCCTTCAATTTCAATATCTTCTCTTTCTACCTTACTGGCCACTTAATTTCTGTTCTTTCTTCTGATGCCCATACCAACATGTTCACATCTTCCCACTCCTCTACTTCCCTTCCTTTCACAGAATCAGCATCAGAGGTGGTGATAGGGGGGGCATGTTTAGTGTCTATCCAAACCAACTGATGTAATATAAAGTCTTTTCATAATACTATGTCACACAAGTGATCATCCAGCCTCTGCTTGAAGATGACTAATGAACAGTAATTCCATTGGCAGATATCTCTATTAGGATTTTTCCTGATCTTAAGTTTAAATTTGACAAATTCGTGGTTCCTCTTCCTCTTTCTAGTCTTACTGTAGAGGTCTAAGTAGGAAAAAAAACCCTCTTTCATATCCTTCACACATTGGACATAGATATCATATTATTACCCTTACTACTTAATGCTCTTCTGTTGTGCAAATGGCCATAAAGGTTATTAATTTGTTGACTTGCATTTTAATCTCTTTATTTGTTGAAGGTTATAATATATCAAGGGGTAAGAAGTGCTGCAGAGGTAATTTAACCATTTCATAGATGAGGAAACTGAGTCTTAGAAAGGCTAAACAATATGAAGTGAAATACTAGTAAAAGGATTTGTTCCAGGTCCTCTGACTGTAAAACCATTTTATTAATAGTTAATGCCTTGAAAAATTCTTGGAAAAAAATAACTTCAATGTAGAGCCAACATGGCCCAGTAAAGTCAGTGACTCACCTGACCTCTCCCAAATTTCCCTTCGAGTAACTTTAAAATAATGCCTTAAAAGAAATTATGATGCAGCAAAACACACAAAAGAATTTTCCAGCCTAAGACAGCTTAGAAGGTTGGCAGGGGAAGTCTGGCTCAATGAGGCTAAAGGGGAGTGCAGCCCAGCATGTGCTGTACAATGGAAAGAAGATGGGTTGGGAGGGGAGTGGATGATGCTTGAATATTATTCTCATCACAATTCAATGAAAGAAAAAATAAAATACACACAGAGTTGGGTATAGAAATTTATCTTGCCCTGCAGGCAAGTAGAAGGGGAAGGGGTGTAGCATTAATGTGATCTAAGATCTTCCCCACCCATTCAATAGGCCTCAGGTGGGCCTAGGTGGGAAAGTTTGATTATATCTTTGTTTGTAAGTAGACCTAAATACCTTACTCACAAGGTGCTAAGCCAGTGTGGCCATGAAGCTCTCAGGACCCTAAGGGGAGTTGCTAAGGCCAGATATAATGGCATGTTCACTGAGTTCTTGTCAATCGTTAATTCAGCCAATCAGAGACCTGAATTCTAGCTAATCAGATGCTGGGTAGGACTGCATAAAAGGAGGGCCCAGAATTGAAGAGGAGCAGAATTAAAGAGAATTGAAGAGGAACAGAACTGAGAGCAACCGAACTGAGAGCAGCAGAACTGAGAGGAAGACATAGAGGCAGCAGAAATCGAGAGGGTGCTTGAGAGAACCAGCATCAGCAGAGCTGCAGAAGAGAGTGCTGAGCAGAGTTAGGATTCCTGAGTGATTGTTCACAGGAAGGCCCTAGCAGGGGGTGGGGTGGTTACAGGATGACTTGATTGTTTGCTGTAATACTGTGTTATAATTTTCTTGTTACTACATTGAGGTGGGCTTACTAGTTTTGGAATATAATTGCTATCATATCAAATGGGGGTATTGGTTCTAGGATTTGATCTCCAGAGTCTAAATAAATGTTATGCTTCCTTTGCCTTCTAAATAGAGAATATTTCATGCTTTATGATTCTGAACCATTCAGGCATGTTCATGGTCATCCTCAAGGACATGAATATTGCCTTACTGATATAAGGGGATAAAAAAGGGGGATCTGAATGGAGGGCAGATTGGGGGAGGTAGTGGTCATTTGCAAAACACCTGTTGGGGGGGAGGGTGAAAGGAGAGAAAGGAGTATAAACAAGGAGAAAATAGTGTGGAAGAAAATATACAGTTAGTAATTATAACTGTGAATGTGAATAAGATGGACATACCCAATAAATGAAAGTGGAAGCAGGTAGCAGACTGGAATTAAAAACCCAAACCCCACAATGTATAGTTTAAAAGAAACATACTTGAAGCAAAGACACACACAGAGTAAAGGTAAGGGATTGGAGCAGAATCTATTGTACTTCAATTGAAATAAAAAAAAAAAAACAAGTAGCAATCATGGTCTTAGGCAAAGCAAAAGCAAAAATAGATGTAATTAAAAGAGATAATCAATGAAACTACTACATCTTGCTAAAAGGTACCATAGACAGGAAAGTATCAATACTAAACATATAGACACCAAATGTGTAGCATCCAAATTTTTAAAGGAAAAGTTAAATGAGTTACGTGAAGAAATAGACAATAAAAGCGTACTATCTGGGGACTTCAACTCTCCCCTCTCAGAAGTAGATATATCTAACCAAAAAATAAACAAAAAAGAAGTTAAGGAGTATTTTAGAAAAGTTAAAAATAAAAGACTAGAGGCTGGATGACCACTTGTGTGATATATTATAGTGTGAAGACTTTTTAATACATCAATTGGATGAGATAGCCACCAAAGATGCAACATTCTTCAATTGGTGAATGGTTAAAGGATAGTAAGTAAAGGATATTTTTCAGATGAAGAAATCAAAGCTAGGTATAATCATATGAAAAACTGCTCTACTTAACTATTGATTAGAGAAATCCAAATAAAAACTACTCTGAGGTACCACCTCACATCTATCAGATTGACTTATGACAAAGAAAATGACAAATGATGGAAGGGATGTACAAAAATTGGAACGTTAAAGGATTGTTGATGGAGACGTGAACTGATCCAACCATTTTAGAGAACAATTTGGAACTATGCCTGAAAGGGTATAAAACTGCATACACTTTGGCCTAGCAAAACAACTACTAGGCATGTATACCAAAGAGATAGAAAAGGAAGAGACATAGATATAAAACAAATTATATATGTTCATTTTGTGGTAGCAAAGAATTGGAAATTGAGGGGATGCCATCAATTGGGGGATACCCAAATAACTTGTGCTACATAATTATGATGGAATACTCTTGTAGTATAAGAACTGATTCAAAGTGAAGTGAGCAGAACCAGGAGAACATTGTACACAGTAACAGCAATATTGTACAATGATTAACAGTGAATAACTTAGCTCTTCTCAGCAGCATAAAGATCCAAGACAATTCTGAAGGACCTATTATAAAAAAAATGCTATCTACCCATAAAGAACAAATGGAATCTGAATGTAGATTAAGCATATTGCTTTTAAAATCTTTATTTTCCTAGCTTTTTGTCTGCTTTTTTCTTTCACAAAATGACTCATGTGGAAATATGTTTTGCATGACTGCACATGTATAACCTTTCTCAAATTGCTTTCCTTTTCAATGAAGGGGGAGGGCAAAGAGAATAGGAAAAATATTAACACTCACAATTGTTGAAAAAAGAATGTTAAAATTTCTTTTGCATGTAATTAGAAAAAATATATATTATTTTAAGAAGAAAACATAATATCAGATGCCTCACCTTTAACATCCCATTACATTCCTTTTAGCAGTCCTACTCTACTATTAAAATGACTATCTCATAGATTATCAGTTACCACTTTATCATCAATTCCATGATTTTTCTCTTTCCTAAAGGGTCAAATCACATATTTTGCATTCATAAAGAACGAAAACAAAAAAAAAAATACCCACACTTGACTGTATTTATGGTAAAAATGCAAAGATATCAGAAGAAAACTTTCACAGTTCCTTTTCCTCCTAACATTAGGTCTTCTCAGAGTATTTGCCCTTCCAATCCTCCATGTTTAGCTCCTGTATGAACTGTGCTTAATTTAGGATACTGGTTCCAAGATTTTTTTAAACCTATTTATTCTTTTATTTAATCTTTCCTTTTTTCCCCTTCCATATCCAAGAAATTGCAAAGTCCTACTTATTCTATTTTTGTAATTACAACCTAGATGCCAGTGAGTAATAATGAATCAGTCGAGCAATAAATAAATCCCTAATTTATTATGTATTTATGTTGTACCTAGCCCTCTGGTAATTTCTAGCAATACAAAGAAAAAGTGGAATTAGTCTCTTCCCTCAAGAACCTTAAATATTAATGGAGGTTTATGACATCTATATAAATAGTAGTTGCTAGGCACCTAGGTGGTACAATGGATAAAGAGCCTGGCCTGGAGCCAAGAAGGGCTGAGGTCAAATCTGGCCTCAGACACTCCCTGGATGTGTGATCCTGTGCGCACCACTGAGCCTCTCTGCCTCAGACTCTCGTCTATAAAATGAGAACAATACTAGCACCTACCTCGAAAGACTGTTATGAGGATCGAATGAGAAAATAAATGTAAGGTTTTTATTAAAGTGTTGGACGAGTAGCAAGAACTATGTAAATGCTATTTAGAATTAGTTGTTGATATTGATAACTCAGAAATAGAACATGTAAAGGTAATCTTAAAGAGGAAGAAATTAGCACCTGGGGGACTGGGAATGGGCCCCTGAAGAAGGCAGCGTTTGAAGGGAATCTTGTAGGAAGCCAGAGACAGAACAGTATAATGAACTAGATCCATGCATTCAATGAAACAAGCCTTTATTAAACACCTATTAGTTGCTGCAGCTTTTGCTAGGTGCGAAGAATGTGAAAACAACACCACAACTTCCTTTGTCCTCAGCGAGTTGGCAGAGGTCAATATGTACACATTTCAATAGTAGGGCAATAGAAGGAGGAGGATGAAAGAAGAGAAAGAAGAGGAGGAAGACGATGAAGGAGGAGGATGGAGGAGGACAGAGGATGGAGGAGGATGGAGGATGGAGGAGGATGGAGGATGGAGGAGGATGGAGGAGGATGGAGGAGGATGGAGGAGGATGGAGGAGGATAGAGGAGGATGGAGGAGGATGGAGGAGGATGGAGGATGGAGGAGGATGGAGGATGAAGGAGGATGGAGGATGGAGGAGGAGGAGGAGGAGGAGGAGGAGAAGAAGAAGAAGAAGAAGAAGAAGAAGAAGAAGAAGAAGAAGAAGAAGAAGAAGAAGAAGAAGAAGAAGAAGAAGAAGAAGAAGAAGAAGAAGAAAACTATCAAGACTTTTCCCCTCTTTTGACAACACATTTCTCACCATTGAAGAAAATAGAGCCACTACAGTTATAGTCTAAACCCACATCCTTTAATAATTTTTAAATAGAGATGGAGAAATTCCAATAAGAACAAAGACAAACTGATTCAAAGTGAAGTGAGCAGAACCAGTAGAACATTATGCACAGTAAAAGCAATATCGCATGATGAAGAGATTTGAATGGCTAAGCTATTCTTAGCAATGCAATGATCCAAGACAATACCAAAAGACTCATAATGAAAAATGCTATCCACTTCCAGAGAAAGAACTGACATTTTTTGAATACAAACTGAAGCACACTATTTTTCTTTCTTTATTTCTTCTCTCTCTTTTTTCTTTCTTTCTCTCATTTGCTCTCTCATTCTTTTGCTCTTTTTTGTTTCTTTACTATTTCTTTAAAAATAATTGATTAATTTTTAAAAAAATTTTAAACATTCACTTCCATAAGATTTTGAGTTTTAAATTTGCTCCTCCACCCTCTCCTCCCCCCCTCCCTAAGGTGGCATGCAATCTGATATAGGCTCTGCTTGTAAATTCATATTAAACATAATTTCACATTAGTCATGATGTAAAGAAGAGTTATAATTAATGAGAGTAACCATGAGAAAGAAGAAACAGAATAAAACACCTGCATTCATACCCCAAGGTGCTTTCTCTGGATGTGCATAGCATTTTCTTTTGGAGCTGTGTTAGATCCTTACATTGCTAAGAAGGGCTAAGTCTGTCAAGATTAGTCATTGCACAACATGTCTATAACTGTATACAGTGCTCTCCTGGTTCTGCTCATTTCACCCTGCATTAGTTCACATAAGTCTTTCCAGGTTTTACTGAAGTCTGCCTGCCCATCACTCCTTATAACACAATAGTATTCCATTACATTCATATACCACAACTTGTTCAGCCTTTCCCCAATCAATGGACATCCCTTCAATTTCCAATTCTTTGCTACCACAAAAAGAGCTGCCATAAATATTTTGTACATTGTACATATGTCCTTTTCCCATTTGTATGATTTCTTTGGGATACAGACCAAAAGTGGTATAGCTGGGTCAAAGCGTATGTACAATTTTATAGCCCTTTGGGCATAGTTCCAAATTGCTCTCCAGAATGGTTGGATAAATTTATAACTCCACCAACAATGCATTAGTGTTCCAATTTTCCCACATCTCCAACATTTACCATTTTCTTGTTTTGTCATGTTTGCCAATCTGATATGAGTGATGTGGTATTTCAGAAATGTTTTGGTTTGCATTTATCTAACTGATAATCATTTAAAGCATTTTTCATGTTACTATAGACAGCTTTAATTTCTTCCTTTGAAAATTGCCTGCTCATATCCTTTGACCATTTACCAATTGGGGAATGAATTATATATTTTTTTTAAATTTGACTCAGTTCTCCATATATTTTAGAAAAGAGGCTTATCAGAAACACTGGTTGTTAAAATTCTTTCTCATTTTTCTACTTTCCTCCTAATCTTGGTTGCATTGGCTTTATTTGTGCAAAAACATTTCAATTTAATGTGATCAAATCTTCCATTTTGCATTTCATAATGTTCTCTATGTCTTGTTTGATCATAAATTCTTCCCTTCTCTATAGATCTGACAGGTAAATTATTCCTTGCTCTCTTTGTTTGCTTATGGTATCAGTCTTTATATCTAAATCTTGTAACCATTTTGACTTTATCTTGGTATAGGGTGTAAGAGGTAGGTTCATAGCTAGTTTCTGCAATATTATTTTCCAGTTTTCCTAGCAATTTTTGTTAAATAGTTGGTTCTTATGCCAAAAGCTGGAGTCTTTGGGTTTTTCAAGTAGTAGATTGCTATAGTTGTTGACTGTTGTGTTTTGCATAGCTAACCTATTCCACTGATCCACCACTCCATTTCTTAGCCAGTACCAAGTAGTTTAGATGATTGCTGCTTTATAATACCATTTTAGATCTGGTACAGCTAGGCTACCTTCCCTTGCATTTCTTTCCATTAATTCCATTGATATTCTGGACCTTTGCTTTTTCCAGATGAATTTTGTTATGTGGGCACATATGTGTATATGTGCATATATTTATATGTGTGCATGTGCACATTTATAGACACAAAACATGTATGTGTACATGTGCATATATTAAGAACAGAAATGCATATGTGCATTGATTGTATATGCATAGATACATTTGCATGTACATCCATGTGTGTATACATACATATCTATAAACATTTACATATGCGTATATGTATGTATACACTCAAACATGCTTATATATGTGTATAGGGATATACTCAAAATTGTTGGGACATGGAGCAATTCAATTGAACAAAGAGCATTTATTACCCCTTTATTACTTGCAAGACCTTGGGAATACAATGATTATACACTGTCCAATACCTTAAGAAGATTAAACTCTACTGGCGAACATTGGGATACAGGGAGTAATATAAACAGATATCTGTAATACTACAGTTTATCCAGATATAAATAAAATAAATTAGTAAAAAACAAGGTGTAATTTTGGAAGAATACTGGATATGTCTATTCCCTGGACAGAAACAGGGAAGTTTTAGGGCCAAGGTGAGGAGATTTCTTTGTGACAATGTAGATTTGCGATAATTACAGGTCATCCAGGTGAAACTATTCAAACAGCAACATAGGATAAGAGCCTAGAGATAACAAAGCTGAATATAGATCTTTGTATATATATATGCATATACATGCATATATATATGTATATACACACATACTATCAAGTGTACGTCATGTGTATATATGTGGAGATGCTATGTGAATATTTATATATGCATATGTTTATGCATGCATACGTATATGCACGCATGGATGGAGGGATACGGCTTATGATATAAATTTAATGCTAGGATTGTCACAGAGGTAGGAGGACAATAAAAGAGTGGTGTCCTGAAGGCCAATAGAGAAGAGAACATCATGGAGGAGAAGATGGTCAACAATGTTTAATACTACTGAGAGGTTAAAAAGCAGGAAATTTGAGAAGACTGTTGGATTGAAAAATTACAAGATTAGTGATACATTAGAGACAATATTTCCCATGGAATATTAGAGTATTTTAATTGAAAGTCTCTTGAAATATATAAGTGATTTTGGGAGAACAGACACATCAATGTGCATATCAAGGGGTTGTGAGTTCATCCAGCCATTCAGGAAAAAAGATTTGGAACTATGGCCCCAAAGTTAACAAACCATGCATAGCCTCTTCTAGGTGTATACCCCAAATATTCAATCTATGGTAGAGCATACTGAGCTCCCATTTGGTCTGATTATCCACAGTCAGACACACTGAAACTTGACTCTAGCATAGTGACGTCATCTTGATCCTCTTTGAGAATGAAGGACAACAAGCAACCAAAAAGATAAAAGAAAAAAGACATTAATAGCTACACAGATTTTATAGAATTTTTTTTATTAAATTTGTTTTGTTATTCCAAAAATGTGCCTTCTCTCTCCTTATACCTCCCCTACTCCTCAGTGATAAAGAAAAAACAAAAACAAAACCTCCCATAAACATGAAGCAAAACAAATTTCTGAATTGGAAGTTCAGTGTGCCATAGTAGATCGAGCACTAGACTTGGAGTCAGGATGGTAGGAGTTCAAATCTAGCCTCAGAAACTTCCTTGCTACGTTACCCTGGGCAAATCACTTAACCTCTGCGTGCTTCAGTTTCTTCATTTGTAAAATGGTGAGAATAATGGCACCTACTTCCTAAGTTTTTTTAAGGATAACACAAAGTAATATTTTCAAAACATTTTATAAATATTAAATGACTGTATAAATGCTATGATACACATGCATACATACACAAACTCACAATATGCACATTCACACAAATATACATATGAGTATGCGTGTATCCGTGTATATGTGTACACATATGTGCATATGGTGTTAAGTGTGTGGACATGCATATTTCAATCTGCAATCTGTATGGATCACTATTCTATCAGAGGGTGGGTTGCATGTTTTATGAGCCTTCTTCTGGAATTGTTTGTCATTGTGTTGATCAGGGTTTCTAAGTGTTCCAAAGTTATTCATCTTTACAATTTTCTTGTCATTGTATAAATTTTTTCTGTTTCTGCTCACTTCCATGTGCATCAGAATATGTCTTCACAGTGTTCTCTGACATAATCCCAGTCATCATATTTTATGGCAAAATAGTATTCAATAGCATTTTAAGCTAATACTTGTTCATCTATCCCTCCATTAATAGGCACGCCATCAATTTCCAATCCTGTGCCATTGCAAAAAAAGATACCATAAATGGTTTTATATTTCTTGGTCCATTTTATGTTTTCCCTTCTACTATTTGGGGATAGAGATCCACTAGGGTTATCACTGTCTCAAAGGATATGTACCATTTAAATAGCTTTTAAGGCATTGTTACAAAATGCTTTGCAGATTCGTCTGGGCCAGACCACAGCTTGACCAGTCAATTAATGTACCAGTTTTCCCATAGACAATGCAATATTTTTATGTTTCCTTTTTAAAAAATCAACTTTGATAACCTAATTGACATAGAGTAGAAGTTTTTATATTCATTTCTCTAACAATTAGCATTTATATGGTTGTTGGTAACTTGGATTTCTTCTTCTGAAAACTGTTATCCTTTGACCATTTATCAATTGAGGAAAGGGCTTTATTCTTATCAATTGGAAGGTTATAAGATACACATATTAGAAATTGAAACTTTATCAAAGAAACTTGTTGCAAATATTTCCCCCTTATTTACTTGCTTTTTTAATAATTTTGGCCCTATTGGGTTTTTTAATGAATTTTTTGATTTTATAATTATTGTCCATTTTATGTTCTATCATCTTCCCTATAACTTTTTTGTCACGATTTATGCCCCTATCCCTATATCTAACAGATAATTTCTTCCTTGTTCCTCTATGATCTTTTCATTCTCCTTTAGGTAGTTTGTATTGCTTATAAGTAATTCTTTCCTTAATTTACCTTCTGTCTTAGGAACTCCTCTCCCTTCTTTTCTTTCCCTAATTTTTCCATATTGAGCAAAATGTATTTCTGTACCCAACTCTTTGTATTTATAATGTGTGTAGCCTTCCCTCCTTTCACCCATGCAGATGAGGGCAAGGTTCATGTCACTTGTCCTTCAACACCTCCTCCCTTTGGGGGGTATATCCTTCTACTTCCATGCTTCAGTTACATTTGAAAATTCTGCCCATTCTTCCTCTTCTTTCACACCATAGCATGCTTCTTTTCCTCTGTCTTTCCATTCTTCTTTCAAGATCAATAGACATAACAAAATTATTCCCAGTTCCTCTAATTAGTTCTCACCATTACCCTTGATTATGATAGGGTTCAATGGCAACACTTGAATGATCTAACTATAATGTAATATTAATAGTTTATCCTAGCTTAGCTCATTATGATTGACCACGTGTGTTTTTGTTCTCTCTTTACTCCTGCTTGCTTTAAGTTTTTGCAGATCTAGTGTTTTCATCAGCAATACTTTGGAAGCCTCTATTAAAGTTCTATATTTTTCCTCTATAGCATTATATTCACTTTTCCTAGGTAAGTTATTCTTGATTTTAAACCTATATATTTTGCTTCTGGAATATCATAATCGAAGCTCCAAGCTCCTTTAATATGGTGGCTGTTTGATCTCATATGACTCCGGCTATTTCTCCTTGGTACTTGAATTCTTTCTGGTTGCTTAGAGTATTATTGCTTTGACTTGGAAGCTATGAATTTGGGCTTTAATATTTCTGAGACTTTTTATTTGGGATTTCCTTCAGTAGGTGACCAGTGATTTATTTCTGTTTCTACTTTTCCTTCCACTTCCCAAAGATCTGGTCAATTTTCTTTAATGATTCCTGGAATACAATGTTGGTTTAAAATAACTATAGGATAGGGGCAGCTATGTGGTGCAATGGCCCTTGAGTCAGGATGACCTGAGTTCAAATCCGGCCTCAGACACTTGACACACTTACTAGCTGTGTGACCTTGGGCAAGTCACTTAACCCCAATTGCCCTGCCTTCCCCCCTCCAAAAAATAATCATAGGATAAACCCCTAGAGAGTATCCCACAACCTCCTGCCCACCCCTCCTGGCCCACTGGGTACTTTTCCCTCCCTTAGAAATGACCAGAACTAAAACCATTACTGATGCTTACCTGAGCTATGACTAAGTGAAAATTTCCTGTTGTTAATGTCCGCAAGCTTTCCTTACTTTTACGCCACTAGTCTTCATCCACACCTGTTAGCCCCACCCACGCACCTAGTATAAAGATATAATCGCCTGGATTCCAGTGCAGCACTTTGTCAGACCATCCTTGCTGACTGCTTTGAGAAAGACCATTGTGGGTACTCCAGAAATGGGTAACAAATTTGTAAAGTTTATTCAGAGACAGGTAATAGAGGATTTAAAATGCCGAGTGGGAGAGTTCATATTTGATCCTATGAGTAATAGGGTGGATGAGGAGTTTCTTGATAAGTGACATAGTCAGACCTCCATCTTTAGTATCTACACTTTAGGAAAATTACCTTGACAAGTGTGTGGAAAATGGATTGGAATGGGAAGAGTCTTGAGGCGAGAAAGGCAAAGAGGAAGCTATATCAATAGCATGGGCCAGATGTGATAAAGATTTGAAATAGAGTAGTGATTTTGTGGGTGGAAAGAAAGGGACAAATGCCAGAAATGTTATGAAGGGAGAAACTGTAAGATCTGGCCACAACTATGTGATCAGAAAGGACCATTGTACCGTGTCCCTCTCTGACTACATGTGGTACATTATATTCAATTCTGAATATTTCAAGAAGAATAGTGATGAAAAATATACTCAGAGGAGCTAAACAGGATAGCTAGTGAATTCATGCTGGCATAACATTAGGAAAAGCTAAATGCATGACCAGTTCAGAGAAGATAGGTAATTTTAAAACACACAGCAAACAGCAACAATAAAAGTATGGGCAAGGAGGAGAGGAACTGGATTTATTTTGTACAATGCAAGAAATAGTGATTTTACATGATTAAGTTACAAGGAGGAAATATTTTTGTTTGATAAAACTTCCAAATGATTAGAAACATTCCAAGAAGGAGTTAACATTCTTGGAATATAATGAACTGTCTGTCATTGAGAAGTGCTAAATAAGTTAGATAGCCATCTGCCTTAAACATCATGGAAAAGGATTCCGATATTTGGTAGGGGGTTGGAAAAAATGATTTCTAAGTTCCTTCCATATTTGAAATTCTTTGTTTTTATATATTCTTGATACTCAGTTTTATTTGCATTATTGGCCTATGGAAGACTTTGGATGCTGGGAATCCAAAATCATGAATCTAATCTTAAGGCATTTTTGGTGGGGTTTGTGAGAAGAATGTATATAAATCAATCTTTAATAGTGATGTGCATCTTTTTTAAAGTCCTCTTTTCCACTGTGCCAAGGAGCAGGTGCTTAGCCACTGCTACAATTTCCAGAAATTCCTAGGCTCTCTCCTGGATCCTTTTGGTTTTGATAAAGCATAGAGGATGGAAAACCGATTCTTTGGTTGAGATAAGAACAGGAAATCCCTGAAAGAACACTGCACAGTCAATTCTCATTGTTGTGATGCCAATAGTGAATGAAAGGGTAGGGTGAAGTTAGCAGGGGAAATGAAACCCACCAACAAGCCCAAACTTCATTGTGCCCATTAGTTTCTACATCCTCTTGTAGGAAAATTTAGATTATTATGATTTTTGCACAGCAAAATTGGCTGATGTGTTTCCTTTTCCTTTCCTTTATCCTGCCACAAATGTTCCAGTGTGAATAGTGACAGGGGACAATAGCAGAATATCTTGGCCTTTTTATTCTTAAACCAAATCATTAATAACTGGGTGCTAGGCACCTTTGGCCAGACCTTTATCTGGAAAGGAGGCAAAGCTTTTTTATGCTTCTACTTCCTATTTTACTTCTGTAGCATCTGGCCTCAAACCACAATCAAATAGAACTATTCCCCCCAGGAATAGCTTCAAAGTCAATTTCCTATGTCTTATTTTATATTAATATTTAATTTGAAAGCATTCACTCAGCCCCTGCCAACAACTTTATGTGTCTCCCCTCAGCACTTCAAAGGTGTACTATAGGACATGGGATTCATGAGAGAAAATTTGTGCATGAATACCATCTCCCTTTTCCATGTTCTTTAGCTTTCCCTTCCTCCCCAGACAAGTATGTAATGGAAGCAGGTGGCACAATCCAATTATCAGCAGTTGGCACCACAGGTAAAAAATGAAGAATTTTGAGGGCTATTGAGTACTATGGGGTGATTTTCTTCTTGGCTCTGAGGGAATTAGGCATGTAGTTCCCATTAATTTTAATGGGGTTTCTGGGGCTAATATGCAATCCAGTGATGTACCCTTCTGGAAATGTTGATGATGTATCAGCACAAAGTTATGGAGCACAGGTGTTTAATTGGTAGCAGATCTCAACAGAATAAAAGTCCATAGGATAAAGACATATCCGTTTCATAGATAGAAGGGCTGGAAAATGAAGCAGTTATATTACAATAAACCTATTATGTTGCAGATTAGGATTACTTTGCTAAGTGAACCAGGGGAGAAGAAGAGTTAACCTTAGTTGTATATTCTGTAATTTGTCTTGGATGATTCTCCTTTTATTTCCTAAGAGTATAGAGTGTCTTTTAAAGGCCTTGGATTGTGAGCCTTTTGAGGACTCTGTATGAACCTCTTATTTCTAGAGCTCTTTTTTCATGGCAATGAATGCCATAGAACTGAAAAAGTCCCAAATCTCATTTGCAGATACTGTAGCACTAAAGCTTTCTTTATTAATGTGTCCTCAATAAAATAACCCCAGTACACTTAGGAACATGCTTCAGTGAAAGTGAATGAATTTGTAATTTTTACTCTATTCAGTGAGATTGCAATGCTGTTATGTTGTTATATGACCCAAGGTAGAAGGAAGGAACCACATCAGCCAAAACTTCTACTTCCTTCTACTTACCTTTATCCAATGGTGTTTACTGCCATGAACCTGAGGAATAAGCAACCATTGCTAGAAAACCTGAAGTTAATACAAAAAATTATCAGTTTCAGCTTTATATCATTCTGTTGTGTCACCTCATAAGAAATTAATTGACTGAAAACAAATATTAAGGTAGCATGAACACAGTGATTTCATGTTCCTGGTATTTATCATAAAGGAAGGAATATTCTAACCCTTGATACTATCTTTCTCTCTCTCTTTCTCTCTCTGCCCATATATACATATATATATATATATATGCATATATATGTATATATATATACATACATATATATATGTATATAGACACAAAATGGATTGGCCATTTATATATACATAGAATGTAACGATAACTTCAAAACAGAATTCACCTTATTAACTTGTAATTACTAATTCAACTGAGAGGTTAATATTATTTTAAAATTATTTTATTTCATTAAATATTTACCAATATTACTTGTATAAAAAGATTTAAACAATAATTTTTTAATGTAAGCTCTAAATTCTCTGACTCTCTTCCACTCTTTAAGGAGGCAGGTTGATTTGATTTTGATTATACACGTGTAAACTATGTTTTCATATTAGCCCTTTTGCAAGAGAAAACAAAAATAAAAAATGAAAGTAAAGAAAATTTTAAAGTATGTTTCAATCTGCATTCAGAGTTCATCAATTCTCTCTCTCTCTGGAAGTGGGTAGCATTTTTCATCACGGTCCTTTGGAATTATCTTGTATCATTGTCTTGTCCAGAGTAGCTACGTTTTTCACATCTGATCACTTTTACAAAACTCCTGTTACCAGGTAAAACCTTCTCCTGTTTCTGACTATTTCACTTTCCTTCAGTTCATGGAAGTCTTCCTAGGTTTTTCTGAAACCATCCTTATCATTATTTTTATAGCACAATAGTATTCCATCACAATCATATACCATAATGTGTTCATCCAGTTGATAGACATCCCCTTGATTTACAATTCTTTGCTGCCACAAATTTTTATATATATTTTTGTACAAATAGATGCTTTCCCCTTTTCTTTGATCTCCTTGGATTTTGGACCTACTTAGTGGTATTACTGGGTTGAAAGATATGCACAATTTTATAGCTTTTTGGGGTATAGTTACAAATTGTTTTTGAGAATGGTTTAGTTCATGATTCTGCCAGCAGTGACTTAATGTCCTAATTTTTCCACATCCCTTAAAGCATTTGTTATTTTCCTTTTCTGTGATGTTAGCCAATCTGATACATGTGGAGTGGCATATCAGAGCTGTATTGATTTACATTTCTTTAATCAATAGTTAAAGCATCTTTTCCTATGACTATGGATGGTATTTCTTTCTTTTTCTGAAAACTGCCTCTTCATAGCTTTGAACATTTTTCAACCAGTGAATGGCTCATTTTGTTTTATAAATATCTCATAGTTCCTTCTACATTTGAAAAATTAGGCCTTTATTAGAGAAAATTGCTATAAAATCCAACCCACCCCCTCCCCCTCAGTTTCGATATTTCCTTCCAATTTTGGCTGCATTAGTTTTGTTTGTACAAAAGCTTTTTAGTTTCATGTAATCAAAATGATTCATTTTACTTCTATTATCCTCTTTATCTCTTGTTTGTGTATAAACTCTTCCCTTATCCATAGTTCTGAAAAGTGCTTTTTTCTATGTTTCCCGAATTTACATATAAAATCACCCTTTATGTTTAAATAATTTATCCATTTTGACTTTATCTTGGTATATGGTGTGAGATATAGGTATAAATCTAATTATTGATTCGCAGTATTCCCAGCAATTTCTGTCAAATGTTGAGTTCTTTACCCCAAAAGCATGGATCTTTGAATTTATCAAACTCAAATTTAGTATGATCATTTACCACTGTGTACTGTGTACCTAATCTATTCCATTGACCTACCATTCTATTTATTAACCAGTACCAGGTTATTTCTGTGATTACCACTTTGCAATATAGTTTGAAATCTGGAACTGTTAGGTCATCTTCCCTCACATTTTTTCCTACTGATTCCTCCTGATATTTTGGACTTTTTGTTCTTTCAGATGAATTTTGTTGCAAATTTTTCTAGCTGTATAAATTATTCTTTGGTAGTTTGATTAGCATGGCACTGAATAAGTAAATTAACAGGTAGACTTTTCTTTTTATGATATTAGCTCATTCTACTTACGAGCAATTAATATTCCTCAAATTGTTTAGATCTGTCATACTTTGTGTGAAGTGTTTCGTAATTGTGTTCACAAAATCCCTAGGTTTGCCTTGGCAGGTAGGCTCCCAAGTATTTTATATCATCTGCAGTCATTTTAAATGGAATTTTTATTTTTATCTCTCCCTGATGGGTTTTGTTCATAGTATATAAAAGTGCTAGTGATCATTATGGATTTATTTTATATCTTGAAACTTTGCTGAAGTTGTTAATAGTTTCAACTAGTTTTCATTTTAATTGGCTCTAGGATTCTTTACATATTTGTTCTTGTTGTCCATCTTTTGTTGTTGAAGAGGAACAATGAAAGCATAGTCTCGACTTGTACATGGATTAGATTTAAATGAGACAGAGTTGCACAAAGTTATCAGCCTCACTCTTTCTTTCAGAGTCATCAAAGACTAGTGGCAAGACAAAAGTCAAGATGACTGAAAATGGCCCAGGATGCAGTGGATGACTTTGGCCTCCTCAATGTCTGACCAGGCTTTAAGAGCCTTGCAGTGCCTGCATCAGTCATCTTCGTGGCTGTTGGAACAATTTTTTCTCATCTACCCAAGCTGTCAAGGGAAGTCTTCACATGCTTGGGACAGACATCTCCCTAAGCCACTGATGGTGGTTATCCTCAACTTGGTTTAGCTCATTTGCCAAGTTAATTTTGCTTGGGTCTGGCTGCTGTGTGTGTTACAGCTTCTTGGAACCAAGGACAAAAATTGGGTGAATCAGGTGGACATTGAAGGTGGATTAGCCATCCTTAAAAGAGTTAGGCCAATCCTCACACCAGAGTTCCTAATCCTTCCTGAACACTCCATACACCCAGTGTTCTCTAAGTATACTATTGTAATATCGATTAAGTTGGGACTTTTCTTTACTGTTTTAGAATGATAAATTAAGTCTCTTTGATTGTGTCTAAGTAGGTGCTAAACCCCAGGTCAAAACCCCTAATTAGTAGGTGCTAAGCCCATGTGGGCATGAAGCCCTCAGGGTCCTAAGGGGAGCTGATAAGACCAGAGCCAATAGTATGAACCTAAGTTCTGGTAGCTCAGATGACATTTGATGACATTCAAAGATTGTATAAAAAGAGAGAACAGAGGTATTTGCTTCGGGCTCTCACGATTGGAGGAGTGTTGATGTGGAGACTCTGGTCAACTGTAGTTAAGAGCCCTACCTTCCTAAGTAGCTATGAATTGTATTTGGTCTGTTTATAATGCATCTTTGTAAATCATTTGTATTTGCTTTGAAGTTCAGGGTGCTAGCTTTCTCCCCTGAACTAAGTGAATGATATGTGTATGTTGGATTGAAATAAGATTGTTAACCCCTTAACACTACTTTCCTTAGTAAAGCAGATCAAAAGATGGCAGCATCCTAGTTGTTGGGCTTGTGTTTGTCTTTCACCCCCACAGCAGGTTCTAGCCAAATTGTTGAAACAACTATCATATTATCTGCAAAGAGTCATAGTGTATCTTCATTGCTTATTTTTGTATCTTCAATTTCTTTTTCTTTTACCTATTTGTTTGTTTTCAATACCTAGGATTTCTAATATAATATTGAATGAGAGTAGTAATAATCTATATCCTTGCTTCAGTTCTGGCATTGTTGGGAAGGGTTTAAATTTGTCCCCATTACAAACAATGCTTGCTCTTGGTTTTAGATAGACACTACTTATCATTTTGGAAAGGGGTTCATTGATTCCTATGCTTTGTAGTACTTTGAATAGAAATGGGTGTTGTAAGTCAAAGGCTTTTGCTGAGTCTGTTGATATAATAGTATGATTATATGATAATTGATATAATCACATGAATTTTGTTATTTTTGTTATTGATATGGTAATTTATGCTGATAGTTTTCCTCATACTGAACCGGCCATGCTTTTCTGGTACAGGTCCCACCTGCTCATGGTATATTGTCTTTATGATATATAGCTGTATTATCCTTGCTGGTATTATATTTAAAATTTTTGTGTCTATACTCATTATGAAAATTGGTCTATAATTTTCTTTCTCTGTTTTTGCTCTTTCTGGTTCTGAGATCAAAACCATATTTGCATCATAAAATGAATTTGATAGGACACACTTTATCTATTTTTTCAACTACTTTGTATAGTATTGAGATTAATTGTTCCTTAAAGTGTTTGGCTGAATTCACTGTGAATCCTTCTAGTCCTAGGGTTTTTTTTCTTAGAGACTTAATGGCTTTTTCATTTCCTTTTTCTAAAATAGAGTTATTTAGGTTTTTTCTTTCCTCTTCTCTTAATGTTTATAGTTTGTAATTTTTTATAAATTTTCATCCATTTCACTTAAATGGTCGTTTTTCTTGGCATAGGATTGAGCAAAATAACTTCTAATAACTATTCTAATTTCATCTTCATTGGGGGTGCATTCATCTTTTCCATCTTTATACTGGTAATTTTTCTTTTTTAGCTTTTAGCTTTTATTTAGTATTTTACTTTTCCTCAGTTATGTGTAAAAACAATTTATAACAATTATTTTTAAAACTTTGCATTCCAAATTCTCTCCCTTTCTCCTTCTCTACCCCACTCCCTTTAAGAAGGCAAGCAATTCCATATAGATTATACATGTGTAGTTATGCAAGCACATTCGTAATAGTCATATTGTGAAAGAAAACTTACACAAGAAAAACCCTCAAGAAAAAAAATAAACTCTCAAAAAGTATGCTTCAATCTGTATTCAGACATCAATATTTCTTTCACTGAGATGGATAGCAATTTTCATCATAAGTCCTTCAGAATTGTCTTGGATCGTTGTATTGCTGAGAATTGATAAGTCAGTCACAGCTGATCATTTTACAATATTGCTGCTACTTTGCACACAGTATATTTCACTTTGCATCAGCTCATGTAAGTCTCTCCAGGTTTTTTTTCTGAGAGCATACTGCTCATCATTTATTACAGTACAATAGCATTCTGTAATAATCACATACCATGACTTGTTCAGCCATTCCCCAATTGATGGGCATCCTCTCAACCTCTAAATCTTTACCCCTAGAAAAGAGCTGATATAAATATTTTTGTACCTATAGGTCCTTTTCCATTTTTTTTATTTCTTTAGGGATACAGACTTAACAGTGTTATTGTGAGGTCAACGGGTATGCATGGTTTTATAGCTCTTTGGGCATAGTTCCAAATTATCCTACAGAATGTTGAGTTAATTCACAACTCCACCAATTCTCCACTCTGTCATATTGATTCTGCCACCCTCTCCCCTTAATGCTCTTTATCATTGCTTACTTACTGTCATGCAGAATTGCCATAGGAACACAGATCTTCACTGGGAAGAGACGTTAACCAACATCTAATATAGACCTTTTATTTTATAGAAGAAAGAGCTAAGAGTTATAGATGTTAGTTAATTGTCATGGATAACAGGAATTGGAGATTGGGTGTGAATCCAGATCCTTTGGGTTCAAAAACAGGTTTTTTTTTTATTTTCACTATACCAGGATCAATATTTAAATAAAAATCATACTTCAGTGTCTAGAACCATGATTACAAAAGCAAATATGTGCCATTTTCATTTATAGACCAATACATACATCCTAAGTTAATCTTGACATATATTACAATATTAGTTTCTCCCAGTTGACAAATCCAGAAGCTGTCTGGCTAACAGTCAGTACTCCCATAAGAGGTGAGGTTATTTAAATCCACAGCCAAAGTGATAGAGTGAGTAAAATAGCTGTTTTTTGAAAGCTTTTAAATATCTGATAACTATTACGTGGCAGAGACAAGTAAAGGCAGAGGTAAATGCAGTTTGTTTTGTTTTTAACCTTGTGTTTTATTAGTTAATTTTGTTTCCACAAGCAACTTTGGCATAACAACTCTTTTGACTGAGAGCTTTCCTAGTATCCTTGCTAAGAATAGCAGTTTTGTGATTAATCATTGAAAACGCAATTATGCATTTTGCATTTACATGGAAACAAACATTTATATTTTCCACTGTGTTATGTGTATTAACAATTTATTGGTTTTCTAATACAAGAAAAAAGGAAAGACATTATTCTTCCATAATTTCCATGTATTTTGATGTCTGACTTTGTTTATGAAAAACATTAAATGAAAAACTTTACTTCTTTGATCCTAATAAAACTATTTAGTACTATTTCATTAACTTAAATAACAGTTTCATATACTATTGTGTGGCAGAAATACCCAAGTTATTTTTTGGGACTTAAAACAAGTATTTAGATTACATAAATGCTAGTACCAAGTCTAGGAACACAAGCACATATTCAGATGTTAGGTGTGAAGCAATTTCTTGGAATAATGAATGAAGAAATCAATTTCCTCCTATTTTATTGGATATTTTAAATAGAAGATATCATGTGTGTATGGGTGTATGTGTGGAGAGAAAGTATATAATATATAACAATAATATATTATATATGTATATATATGTATACATCTGTATATGTATATGATTCCCTACATTATCTATGTAAAGAATTTTTTTTGCACGTGGCAGGGGAGAGAAGCCTATCCATTCTCTATTCATGACTAACATTTGAATTACCCAAAAGAAAACATTTGGCTTTGGTAGAGATGTGTATATCTGCCCAAACCAGTGAGGGGTGCCACTGATTCAATGGGTTAGTGAACTCACTGAATTGTGTATTCCCTCCAACGATGCAATTCGCTACTTAGATACTCTTCTCCATGTCCTTCTAATATTTAAATACTACATATCGGGGCCTTCCCCTCACTCCCTTGACATTATGAGAATACCAATGGAGGATGCTACCTTTGCTTTTAACGCATGATTGACCCACTTGCCTCTATCAGCCTTGTACATTGCTTTGATCAAATGTTTATTGCTTTTACTGTATAATTTCTATTTTGAAGCCAACCCTCATCTACCATATATTTCTCCATTACCTTTTGGTTATCCTCAAATTATTGTTTTGAGACTGGGACACTTGTTTTTGTGCAATCAAATCACATAAGAAGGGATAGGATAACAATGATAAATCTCACCCCTTTTCACCTTGCAACTAGATACAGGAAGCCAAGGTGGCATAGAAGCAGCAAGTATGCATTTAGATACTCCACTTTTAGAAGCTTGCTTTACTTCTGTAGAGAACCTGTGAGTGAGGTAAGATGGTTCAAAGGAAAAAGGCATTAAACTTGACATCAGAGAACTGGGTTTGAATCTGGGAGCTACTGTTTCCTTCCTGTGTAGTCTAAGGCAATTCAACTAACATCTTGGGCCTTTAGTTTTCTCATCTGTAAAATGAGGGTCTTAGACTATATCACTTCAGGAATCTCAAACAGCTTTAAACTCATGATATCAAGAATATTTTATTGTTATTTTATTCTTTTTTATCAGACCTATGATTTTATTAGTGTTGAAATCCCCAATTGGGAAACCACGTCTACCACACTATTGTAGCCCTGCTTTGCCATTTATAACCTAAGGAATTTCCAGACAATCACTGTTGATTAAAAATTTTAGTGAATTAAATTTAAAATTAATAAAATATCTTTTTTCATGATTTCTGAAAACAACAGTCTAGGTTTCTCTCCTCTTACTCCATCCAAAATGTTCTGTACTACTAGTAATCCTCTGCTTCTCCATTATGAGGAGGGAATTATTTTTCACTTATGACACCAACTGATTATATGATCTTGAGCAAATCACATAACCTCTCATTGCTGTAGGCAATTCTCGACATCTGAAATTTAGAGAATGTAACAACCTCCATCACTAGAGGGAGTATCCTAACTTGGGAGTTTTCTAGGAAAATGGTACAACAGCCTAGTCCCAATGCCTAGTTTTTATAGTTCAGAAGCAATAAAAATAGAGATATTGATGTTCAGTGGTCTCTCTTTCCATCTTTAGAACTTGCAGAAGAAAGAAAAAAAATGAGGTATTCAATGTGCTTGTAAATTTCAACAGCTAAACTCTAGTCTTACTCTTTAAGCATATTATTCATAACAAACATGCACCATGCTGTGCTCAGTATTCAAATAGTAACAATTAGAGCCAGAGAAGTAGCAGGGCTTGAGTCTGCTTGACACCCTGTCACTTAAAATTGGAAAATTAGTGTTTGTCAAAGAGCAACTCAGAGCTTCTTTTTGGAAATCCATAAACATCAGTGCTTATATTTAGTCCTACATAATGATAATAGCAAAACCTTTTCCTTCTAGTTGTTATTGACAGATATATATATCTATATCTATATATGTATATATATATATACATATATATATATATATTCTTTATTATACTGGGGGTAGCAGATGGATTTGATTGGAAATTGTGTCCATCTGCATGTCCAGTTGGATTCCTTTACCTCTCTTTCTTTCTTTCTCTCTCTGCCTCTGTCTCTCAATCTGCCTCTGTCTCTCTGTCTCAGTCCCTCTCTCTGTCATAGTCCCTCTCTCTGTCTCTGTCTGTCCTCCTGTCCCTCTTGTCTTTGTCCCTCCTGTCTCTGTCTCTGTCTGTCTCTCTGTCTCTGTCTCTCTGTCTCTCTCTGTCTCTCTGTCTCTGTCTCTCTCTCTCTCTCTGTCTCTCTCTCTCTCTCTCTCTCTCTGTCTCTCTCTCTCATATAATGATTGATGTCATTGGTGAAATATATGGACCAATTGCATAGTAATATATCCAAGATCCATTCCTGCTCTATAGGACTCGAGCTGGAAGGGACCTTGGGAGTCATATATTCTGACTCCTTCATTTTACAGATGAGGAAACAGACTCAGAGAACTTATCCCAGATCTGACAGGCACTAAGTACAAAAATTTGGATTTGAATTCAAGCCCTTCCTCCAAATATACTGTTATTTTTCCAATGCATCATAATCCTTCCCTGCCTTTATTGGTGAGGACAGATATCCATCAGAGTAACAGAGTGGATAAAAATGAAATAATGAAAAAAATAATGATTGAAGGAGAGTAGACCTCAAGTGAGCAGAAAATATGAATTGTTCGTGATGTGCTACACTATATTATACCCTTTTGGGGTTTCCTGATACAGATTGAATTCTCTCACATAACCAAGAAAAAATGATTAAATTCTAATATCAGTTCTAGTGAAGACATTTGATTTGATCATTGCTACATAGTTCTGCCCTTGTAGATATTACTTAACTAAAATGAGGAATTTGGTCTAATTATTTGCTCAACATGAGTAAATTCCTTTATTTCCTTCATTTAAAAAAAATTCTCAATGTATGGATTTTTTCAGTGATTTATAAAATAAATATTGTAGTCAGTTTTATTTGTTTCTGCTTATTTAACTTAATATCAATTCATTTTAATATCCCCATGTTGCTCTTGTTCCCTCATAGCCATTATGTGCTGCTTATAACCATATTCTATTACCTTCATAAGTGATAGTATTGTTTGTTTCAATTATTCAATAAATAATGAGCACCCAGTTTTTTTTCAATTCTTTGCTACTAGAAGAAGTACGGCTATTTTGGGATATATTTAACATTTCTTCTATTTTTTATTTCCTTGGGTTTGTACTCAATAGTAGGATTGCTGGGGCAAAGAATACTGTCGTGGACTTAATAATTTACTCATTCATTTGCTTGCTTGTTATTTTATTCATTTTGCAACTTAAAAAGAATATAAACTCCTTGAGGGTGGAGATAGTTTTAGTTTTGTATTTGTATACATAGCACCCAGCAAGGCTCATGGCACATAGTAAGCCCTTAATAAGTGCTTCTGGACTGAATAAGGATCAATAATTCCAAATTGATATCTTGAATATTTAGACCAATTCATAGCTCCACCAAGAGCCTCTTTGTCTGTCTTCTCACAGTACCTCCAAAAATAATTGTTTCTATTTTTTCTTTATCATTTGCCAATTTGTAGCATGAGGTAAATAATTATTTTAGTTCTATATCCATTATTCTCTTGACTTTACTTTCAAATGGACATTTTTAGCTCAAAATGATTTAATTGCTTATATTGTCATATCATTTCAACAAATAATCTTTCAGTGCTGACAAGTTAGCAACTTTGATCACAATGAGTCAAATCCATTAAAATGGAAAGAATTAAGTATGTTTTTGAAGTCTCTCCAAAATCTACAATTCTGATTACTCAGAGATTAGACATTGGCTCTATGGGTAGAAGGGATTTCCACCTTTGTCTAGTTTAACCCTCTCCCAACCCCCCAAATGCCCAGCTATTTTTTTAACAGATAAATAACATGATTCTTAGAGAAATGCAAGGAGTTTTTCCAAGGTTATAAAAATATTCAAGAGAATATCCAACATGTGAACCCAAATCCACTGACTTCAAATTCATATTTCTTTCTTTTAAACCATAGATTCATCACATAACACAGAGAGTTTTTTTCCTTTCTTTTATATCAGAATCTTTGTTCCCTATACAAAAAATACTAGGGCTATGGATCAAGATTTAGAAGGGGTCTCAAGGACCATCTGCTTCATTCAACTTCCTAATATTACATATGAGGAAACTGAGTCTCATTGATTTGCCAAAGGTTATAGATGGAATAAATACTACAAAAGGCATTCAAACATAGGCCTTTGGACTCCAGGGTCAGTGTTTTGCCATTGTACTATGTTTATGAGTGGAATGCTCTTAATCAGCATCATAGCCAGATTTTCTTTCATTAGCCTCTGTGTTCCCAGACCTGAGAAACAATCAGGCACTTTAAAGTCAATGGTTATAAAAATGTAATGCCCTTGGAGTCCTTCTAGCTTTATAATTTCCAGTGGAAATTTGAGATATTTGGGTAAGTAGACAGATTAGGAACAAGTCCAGTCAATTTTGCATCTTTTAATTCTATTAGGGAGAGTCCCAGAGGATGGGTTGGCAATACTCAAGTTTTGCTAATCAGAGGCTTGATTCTGGAAAGCTTGATTTCCTTTTTGTCTCACCTCTGAGGAGATGCAGAGGTGGAGACATTTGGGGTAGTGGCCCATAAAAAGTGAAGTAAGTGAATTTTCTGTTCTTTCTTTCAAATGCAAACTCTACATTTCCTACGCCAGATCTACTGAAGGCCTATGGCATTTTGAATGCCTTTTACTTCAGTGTGCATAAGAATCTTCTAAGGCAAGTTTTCTTTTTTCCTTTATATTGCGTTCTTGAGAAGAGATACAGGTTTCCCATAATCGAGTGTGTGTGTGTGTGTGTGTGTGTGTCTATGTATAGTGAGAAATTACATCTAGTTTAATAGGGTATGCTTTGTGCTTCAAAGCAGGCACAAAATATTTTTATTTAAAGTTGTGTTTCCCCAAGTGAATCTATATCACTTTATTTCCAAACCTCAAGTGCATTAGTTAGTCCTATATAGTAATTTGAACCCTTTACAACTTTTTTTAGTCCTCTTATTTCCTAACTAAACAGTACTTTCCCACAATCAAATATTCAGTATTTTTTCTCAGACAGTTTGGCCACTATCCCATTTCGGAGGTGGATAAAATTATCCAAATGGAGACATGGTTGCATGTATTTTCCTTTATGGCTATAGATTGCAGTCAATCACTTTAAAAATGCCAATTGTCTATTTTCTCTATCAGTTGAATGGAAAAAAATTACCCCAGGAATATCACTGGTATCATTCTCAAATGGTTGGGTAGTGCATGCTGATACCAATATCACCTACAGCCCAAAATCTGTTTGAGAAAAGTTTTATCTAGATATGAAATAAAATATCTTACAAAATTATTTTTTCCTACTAGGTAGTCTTATCATTACTTAGTAGTTCAATTCATTAGTATTAGATACCTCACTATTGACAGATGGAATCATCTTTAGGGACTTTCTAGATGGAGGTGTGATTTCTGTATAAAATCCTAGGGAAATATTTTCTATTATAGCGTGTTAATTTGCTGCTAATTTGAAAGCACAAAAGGAAGACTTTTGTAAGAAGAAAATAATTTTTGATGAAGATTTAAATGAAGATTGACAAATGTTTTCTTGGAGGATCTCTTTTGAATGAAAACATTTCCCACTGACATTCTATAGTTTGGAATCTTAGAATACTTATAATTAAAAAAAATTATTCAAAAAAGGATCAGTTTATAGGGGCACACCACATTAATTATGATGATTTGTGTGGGAAAAATGAGTGAAAGGGATCATTAAAGTAATTTATATGAATGTGGGGATCTCCCACTCTGGAAGTCCATTCCACTTGAATAGGTTGGTAATGCAGCTTCAATTTATAATAACAGAGAAGTGCCTGGAAGCACTGAGAGCTTACTTGATTTGTTCAGTTCCAGACTTATTCTTTGTCAGAGGCTAGATTTGAACCCACATCTCCATGAATTGAAGATCAGTTCCCTATTTTTCTTCCTTTTTGTTTGTATATGTTTTCCCCATCCTTTATACAGTGCTTGACATATAGCAGGTAAATAACAAATGACTTTTGATTTGTTTATTTGACTCTATTCCCTACAATAGAATTATCTCTCAAATATTCTTAGACCTAAATAAGTAAATGAATAAACAAAAATATAAACAGAAAAATCAAAAGTAGAATAATGTCTTATACACAAAAATATCTTTCTCTAACAGGGAGCCTAGGAAAGAAAGACATCCCTTTCTCATCACATGAGTAATTGAAATTACCTTAATTTCAATGAATATATTCCATAACATTTGTATACAAACAAATTTTGTATAAGCTCACTACTATGTTTCTATGCACTCAAATTATGCATTTTGAAGTTCAGTATAGGAAATATTTATTGAATTTCCTTGGAAATACAAAGGAATTCAATAAGGTATGTGACTAAATGAAGGTATGTGCACGTTATAACTGATGAGAGAAATTGCAAATCAGAAAACTAATAAGGAGCAATAAAAATAATTGATATGTTGACAATTCCTAAATAACAAAATCCTACATTCTAATTGTGAGGATGAAAAGGTCTTCAGCAAGAAAAAAAATATCAAGAACAAAGATCAGAAGAAAACATTCAAGGATGTCCAAGCATTGAAAAATTTACATGTACTCAATTATAGGACCTTATAAAATAGCTTATTGGGGAAAGGAATTTATATCTTTGTAAAATCTACAAGTTCATATTTACACAAACGTGTTGAGAAATGAGAGGAAGAGACAATTAGACAGAGACAGAGACAAAAAGAGAGACAGTGACAAACAGAGAGGATGGAAGGCTTTATTCAAATTTTGCCAAGCATTAGACAGAGTGCAAAGCTCTCAGGATAGAAATACAAGTAAGCATAAGAGTCCTTCCCCACAATGGGCATTCCAAAATGACCCTCAGTATTAATGTAAGGAGGATACTAAAATGAAGGAAAGTATATAAGAAAGGGTTAAGAATAAGGATCTCTAGAAATGTATAAATATAAGTTCTAGCACCTAGTATCATATTTGATAGTGTTGGATTTGAAAATAGAGAGACCTGAATTTGAATCCTGTTTCATCCACTTATTAGCGGTGTGATCCTGAGCAACATATTGAAATTCTCGGTTTTATCATCTGTAAAATGAAGATAATACCTAACAGTATTCTTATGAGAGCAGAGGACATAATATATGGAAAGTTCCAGAGGAAGGAAATGCTGTGGAGATCATTTTATCAAAGATAAATGGAGAGACAAACAGAAATAATTTTGTACTACAGACCACTTGGGTAGAAAGAAGAAATAAAGAAGTTTAAGAAAGAGATCACAGTTTTATAGCCTTTTGGGAGAATAGTTCCAAATTGTTCTTGAGAATAGTTAGACCAGTTCACAACTCCACCAAGTTAGTGTCCCAGGTTTTCCACCTCTGCGATGGCAAAGTCTTAAGGAATATATGAACAAAAATTGAAAGAATTCTGAAGAAGGAAAAAGAGAAAATATCTGAAGAGTCTGGTGTGGGTGAATAAGGGACATTTCCAAAATCTTATATTTAAAGAAGTATAATGATTGTTCTAACATCACTTTCCCAAAAGGAAGCAAGCCAACTAAACAGTACTCTCACACAATCAAGTTTTCAGTATTTTTTATTAGGCAGTTTGGCCAATATCTCATTTTGAAGGTGGATAAATTATCCAAATGGAGAAATGGTCACATGAATTTTCTTTTATGGCTATAGATTGCATATGATCACTTTAAAAATGCCAATTGTCTATTTTCTCTATTAGTTAAATAGAAAAAAAAATTACCCCAGAGATATCGTCTTATATTTAAAGAAGTATAATGGTTGTTCTCACCTCACATTCCCAAAATGAAGCCAGCTACGTCTTCCCCCAAAGTTCCTAGGGGTATTCATAAGGAGTGAGGGGTAGTTTGCTCCAATATTATTGGTCCTACTAACTGAGAGTGGTTAGGGTACCTCATTTATATTTTGGCAATTAACATAAATTTGGTTTTCCAAAGGAATATTTGTTTTAAAGACATAGCAAGAGCCATCAGAATAGCTATCATTTCTTTAGTGCTATAAGGTTTGTAAGGTATCATTCTTAATATTGCTCAGTAATGTCAGACATGTCTAACTCTTCATGACCTTATTTGGGCTTTTCTTGGCGAGGGTACTGGAATGTTTTGCCATCTTCTCCAGCTCATTTTACAGATGAAGAAACTGAGGCAAAGAGGTTTAACTGACTTGACTTGGATCACACAGTAAGTATCTAAGACTGGATGTGAACTCGGATTTTCCTGACTCCAGTCCCAGCCCTCTATCTGTGATGCCACGTACTGCTTTATATTATTTCATTAGATGTACACAGCAATCATGGGAAGAAGACATTATTTTTATCTACATTTTATAGACATTGAAACAGAGGCAGAGTGGGATTTAGAAACTTGCTCAGGATGACACACAATGGGTAATCATCTGTGGCACGAATGAAACTCAGGTTTTCCTCACTCCAATTTCAGCATTTTATACACTTAGCCATTTAGTTGCCTGAAAAAAAAAACATTCCACTCTCCCACATCTGGGAAAAGGGACATATTATCTACTACAACACCTCAGACCATGGAAGAGTGGACTCAGGCTTAACTTAGTTTCCACTTATTATTGCTTCCATCAAGTTCACATCCAAATATAGCCTTGTTGAATGTGTTTGTGTCTCAACTGAGCTAGGTCCTTAAGATGGTCTTTTCTCAATTCACTGACTTGAACTGTGGACTGAGGAAAACCTGCAAGGTCTCCACTCTCAAATCTCAGAAAGTTTGCTCTCCTGACCTCTAAAATTTCATACAGTTTTAGGCATAGCCAATCTCTTTTACCTAAAATGAAAAAATCCAATATAAAAACAGAGATACCTGCTCAGAAGCATGTATTTGCCCTGTATAGAGAGAGGGATTCTCTTCCCACAGTATTAGCTCCCTCTTAGTTCACCAAAATGTCACTAGGCAGGATAGTATAAGTTGTAAAAGGCCTGCTTCTGGTTGATGGATGCCTTTTCAATGCACCCCAATTCCAGCTACACAGTAATCATTTTCAGTGTATCCCAATTCCAGCTACACTACTCTGTTTCACATGCTTAAAAGACCAGAACTATTTTCAGAATGTCTGCATGGGGACTACATCAGTCATAAACTCTGCATGTTCATAAGGACTGGCCTTATTGGTCAATCTCCAGTGATAGAAGGTATATACTGACTCTGGAAACAAGGAGAGAGAACAAAGATTGAATAGGAGGCTGGCACAGTCCCATAAAAATTTTGTCAGTGAAATAAAAAAATCAGAATGAGAGGATTCTGGAGAGAAAATCAAGAAACAATAACAACGAAATGATTTGCTTTGCTTTTTTTTTAGTAGAGCATTAAAGAAGGAAGAAAACCCCTGCTTGTTATGTGATAGACTCAGTGATTACATGGTTCCTTCCAGTTCTGTTTCATTGAGTTGATTTTCTAAGGGAATACTCCCACTGGTCTAGGGAATACAGAGGAAACGAATGTTCTTCCATTATTCTCCTTCGATTGTTTCTTCAGAAGTTTCTCATTGGACATACTCTGAGGGCCTACCCACAGACGACTTGAAACAAAAATTAAATCATCATTAAAGCTTCTCAATAAGGTCAAGCAGGCTTGTGAAAAGTCCTAAATTCCCCACACAGTATTTCAATGAAACAAAGAATTCAGCACTGCTGCCTTTGTCTCCCCACAAGTATCCACCGTGGTGCCTCAAATTCACGCTGACATGGGTCTGGTCTGTCTTGTCTATGAGTAATCACAACTGTTCACAGGGAGTAAAAGCCATAGAAACAAGAAAGACAATTAGGAGATGATGGCATTTTTATGCAACTTTCTCATCCCTACCTAACATCAAGACTGTTTTTTCCACTGAATCATTTCTCAAATGCTGTAATTTTCAGGTTATCAATGAACTCTTCTGGAAGCAATGACCAGAGCAAAGACAAATAACCCTCTGATGGAGCACTACCTTGGTGGTGATTTCTTCATTTGGAACACATTGATGACTGAAAAGGGGGCCATTTCAGATTGAGATTCTTTTAGGTATCAAAACTTTGCAAAATACAGACATCGGTGGCATTGCATTTTTCTCCCTTTGGAAATTACTTTGTATAAACTTATCTCTATTCACAGTGTACCTCCTATCCCCTCACCTTTAGTAGAATATATATGAGCAAGCAGCAATGGCTGTTTCTTTATTTTTCCCTTCCCTATCCATTGCCTCTGAGATCTATATTGAAGAATAGTTGCTGATATACATTGACAGAATTGTTCGTCAGTCATTTTTTAGTCTTGTCGGACTCTTTGTGTCCCCATTCAGGGTTTTCTTGGCAAAGATAATGGAGAAACCCCATTGTCATTGCCTTCTCTGGCTCATTGTATAGATGAGCTAACATGGTTAAGTGCCTTGCTCAGTGTCACCCAGACAGTAAGTGTCTGAGGCCAGATATCAATGCACAAAGATGGGTCTTCCTGACTCCAGGCCCAGTACTCTATCCACTGTACCCTTTAATTACTCACATTGATAGAGGGAATGTCCTTAATAGGAATTGCAAAAAGGGATGGAATCAGAGCTCCAAGAATTCCATGCTCCTACCAGAAATTAAAAAAAATCCCCAGTGCCTAGTCCATCTTTGTCCATATTAAGATCATAGAGCTGGTAAAGAATTTAGGAGTTGTCAAGTCCCACCCTTTAATTTTACAGATGAAAAATGTAAACATCGAGAGGGAAGAAGTTACTTAATGGTAGTCTTTGATTCTTAGCAAATAGTAAATTACTTGCATTCTTGATTTACTTGATCCTTTGACTGATATTACGAATGAAAAGACTGAGGTCTAGAAAGGGAAAGTAGTTTGTAATCGGTCCCAAAGCTCAAAAATATCATAATTATGACTTGAGCTTGGGCCCTCTGACTCAAAATCTAGCGTTGTTTCAAGTAAAGGGATTAATTTTCAAGGAAAAAAAAGCGAGACTGACATGACTATCTCTATCTTTCAGATATGAATGTGTATGTATCACAATGAATATCTTTTTAAAAATTTTTGGATGATGATGATGTATCATTTACCTAAGCCTAGGAAAAGGATAAGGAACTCTTGTCTTGAGGGAATTGTTAGTCAACTCTGACTCTAAATACTATTTTTTTTCACAGGCAGAGGGAAAACTGCCTCACTGATGTTTATTGAATTAATTTGAATTCCACTAACTGTTAAAAAGACATCTCCTTGACAGGTAATGATCTACATGTTTTTTATCTTTAATACAAAGTAAACTCTTGAGTCAATAGAAGCCAGGAAGCAAACAAATGAAAGGTGATATAGCTAGACCTTAGACTATTCAGCCTTTGAATGATAACACCAGAAGTAAAGAACACAATTTTGTATTCAGCTAACCTAAGCTTAGAAAGATCAGGCATTATATATTAAGTAGTTCAAAGTTATTTAATAAACACTTTGCATGGGAAACTAGTTAACACAGTGGATAGAGTGCCAGGCCTGAAGTAAGGAAGACCCATATTCCTGAGTTCAAATAAAACTTTTTTCTTTAAATAACACTTTTGTGCTATAAGAAATGATGAGCTTGGGGCAGCTAGGTGGCAATGAGTCGGCCCTGGAGTCAGGAGGACCTGATTCAAATCCAGCCTCAGACATCCGACACATTTACTAGCTGTGTGAGCTTGCGTAAGTCACATAATCCCAGTTGCCCTGTCTTCCTTCCTCCAAAAAAAAGAAACAAAAGAAATGATGATGTTAGAAAAACATGGATAGACTTGCATGAAATAATGAGGAGTGAAATGAGCAGAATGCAGAGAATGTTGGATACAGTGACAGCGATATTGTTTTAAGAATAACTTTGAGAAAATAATTCATTTTGACTGTTATGATACCCAAATTAGCTATGAATGACATATAAAGAAAAATGCTATCTGTATCCAGAGAAAAACAGATAAATAGGTAATGGTAACCATCTCTAGGGTGAGAATTTTGTTACATATTGAAAAGGAATAGCAAGTTTTACATAATAGATTTGAAATTTCATATACAATCATATTTAATATACTATGTTTTTTAAGATATTTAATTTTTTTATTTTTAGTTTGCAGCAGTCAGTTCCACAGGTTTTTGAGTTCCAAATTTTTCCCTTCTATCCCCTTTCCCTTCTCCACTCCCCCAAAGATGGCATAGAATCTGATATATGTTCTACATATACCTTCTCATTAAATATATAAGTAAGTTGTAAGGAAGAACCATGATCTATGGAGCAAATCATGAGAAAGAAGAAACAAAACCAAAAGAAATATAGAAAAAGAGAAAGCAGATAGTTTCCTTCAAGCTGCATTCATAGTCCATCATTCTTTATGCATCATGAGACCTTTGGGGCTGTCTTTGAACCCTGTATTGCTGAGAAGAGCCAACTCTACCAAAGTTAGTCATCACAGAATCAATATGTCTGTGGTTGTGTACAATGTTCTCCTGGTTCTGCTCCTCTAACTCAGCATCATATCATGTAGTTCTTTCCAGGTTATTATGAATTCTGTATCTTCCTTACTTCTTATAGCACAATAATATTCCATTACATTCATATATCACAACTTGTTTAGCCACTCCCCGATTGATGGGCATCCCTTTGATTTCCAATTCTTTGCTACCACAAAAAGAGCCGCTATAAATATTTTTGTACATATGCATCCCTTTCCTCCTTGTGTGGTATCTTTAGCATACAGCCCTAGTAGTGGTATTGCGGTCAAATGTTATGCACATTTTTATAGCCCTTTGGGCATAGTTCCAGATTGCTCTCCAGAATGGCTGGATCTGTTCATAACTCCACCAACAATGTAACAGTGTTCTAATTTTCCCACATTCTCTCCAGCATTTATCATTTTCCTGTTTTGTCAAGTTAGCCAATCAGATAGCAGATATGTGCTACCTAAGAGTTGTTTTGATTTGCATTTCTCTAATCAGCAGTGATTTAGAGCATTTTTTCACATGCCTATAGATATCTTTACTTTCTTCCTCTGAAAACTGCTTGTTCATATCCTTTGACCATTTCTCAATTGGGGAATGATTGTTTTCCTATAAATTTGGCTCAGTTCCCTGTACATTTTAGAAATGAGGTCTTTATCAGAGACACTAGTTGGAAAGATTTTCTCCCAATTTTCTGCTTCCCTCCTAATCTTTGTTGCATTGGCTTTGTTTGTACAAAAACTTTTTGATTTAACATAATCAAAATTATCTATTTTGCATTTCATAATGCTCTCTATCTCATGCTGGATCATGAATTCTTCCCTTTCCCATAAATCTGACAGGTAAACTATTCCTTGCTCTCCCAAATTGCTTATAGTATCAGCCTTTATTCCTAAATCATGAACACATTTTGACTTTAGTTTGATATATGGTGTAAGATATTGGTCTATGCCCAGTTTGTCTGCTACCATTTTCCAATTTTCCCAGCAGTTTTTGTGAAAAAGTGAGTTCTTAGCCCAGAAGCTGGATTCTTTGGGTTTATCAAAGGGTAGGTTGATATAGTCATTGAGTACTACAACTTGTATACCTAACCTATTACACTGATCCACCACTCTATTTCTTAGCCACTACCGAATACTTTTGATCACTGCTGCTTTATAGTACAGTTTAATATTTGGTATGGCTAGGCCACCTTCCCTAGCATTTCTTTCCATTAATTCCCTTGATATTCTGGACCTTTTGTTCTTCCAGTTGAATTTTGTTATTATTTTATGCAGCTCTGTGAAATCATTTTTTTTGTAGTTCAGTTGGTAAGGCACTGAATAAGTACATTTATTTAGGTAATTTATTTAGGAAAACCTGATGTTCTTCCATTTGTTTAGATCTGACTTTATTTGTGTGAAAAGCATTTGGTAATGGTGTTCATGTAGGCCCTGGGTTTGTCTTGGCAGGTAGACTCCCAAATATTTTATAGTGTCTACAGTAACTTTGAATGGAATTTTACTTTTGATCTCTTGCTGATGGGCTTTGTTAATAATATATAGGAATGCTGAGAATTTATGTGGGTTTATTCTGTACCCTGTAACTTTGCTAAAGTTTTTTTTTTTGTAATTTCAAGTAGGTTTTTATTTGATTCTTTAGGATTCTTTAAGTAAATCATCATATCATCTGCAAAGAGTGGTAACTTATTTTCTTCTTTGCCTAATCTAATTCCTTCAATTTCTTTTTCTTCTCTTATTGCAACAGCTAACATTTCTAGTACCAATTTGAATAATAGGGGTGATAATGGACATCCTTGTTTTAGTGGGAATGGATCTAGCTTATCCCCATTACATGTAAGGCTGACTAATGGTTTTAGGTAGATGCTGCTTACAATTTTATGGAAGACTCCATTTATTCCTATGCTTTCTAGTGTTTTTAATAGGAATGGATGTTGTATTTTGTTAAAAGCTTTTTCTTCATCTATTGAGATAATCATATGGTTTCTGCTAGTTTTTTTTGTTAATATGATTAATTATGCTGATAGTTTTCCTAATATTGAACCAGCCTTGCATTCCTAGAACAAATCCTACCTGGTAATAGAGTATTATTATCATGACAAGTTGCTCCAATCTTTTTGCTAATATTTTGTTTAAAATTTTTGCATCAATATTCATTAGAGCAATTTGTCTATAATTTTCATTCTCTGTTTTGACTCTTCCTGGTTTGGGTGTTAGTGCCATATTTGTGTCATAAAAAGAATTTGCTAGGACTCCTTCTTCACCTATTTTTCCAAATAGACTATAAAGTATGGGAAATAATTTTTCTTTAAATGTTTGATAGAATTCACATGTAAAACCATCTGGCTCTGGAGATTTTTTCCTAGGGAGTTCATTGATGACTTGCTCAATTTCTTTTTCTGAGATGGGGTTATGTAGGTATTTTATTTCCTCTTCTGTTAACTTGGGCAATTTATATTTTTGCAAATATTCATCCATTTCCATAAAGTTGTCAAATTTATGGACATACAATTGCGCAAAATAATTCTGATTTATTGTTTTGATTTCCTCTTAATCGGAGGTGAATTCACCCTTTTCATTTTTGATACTGGTAATTTGATTTTCTTCTCTCTTTGTTTTAATCAAATTGACCAAATGTTTTTCAATTTTATTTTTTTTAATAACACCCAATATTAGTTTTATTTATTAATTTAATTATTGTCTTGATTTCAATTTTATTAATAGCTCCTTTGGTTTTCAGTATTTCTAATTTGGTATTTAGTTGGGAATTTTCAATTTGTTCTTTTTCTAGTTTTTTTTTCATTGCATGCCCAATTCATTGATCTCCTTTTTCTCTATTTTATTCATGTAAGCATTTAGAGTCATAAAACTTCCCCTAAGAACTGCTTTTGCTGCATCTCATAAGTTTGGTATATTGTCTCATTATTTTCCTTCTCTTGAATGAAGTTATTAATTGTTTGTATGATTTGTTCTTTGGCCCACTCATTCTTTAGGATTAGATTATTTAGCCTTCAATTAATTTTTCGTTTATCTTTCCATGGTCCTTTATTATACATAATTTTTATTGTATTACGATCTGAAAAGGATGCATTGACTATTTCTGCCTTTCTGCACTGGACTGTGAGGTTTTTATGCCCTAGTTACATGGTCAGTTTTTGAGTATGTGCTATGTACCGCTGAGAAGAAAGTATATTCCTTTTTATCCCCATTCAGTTTTCTCCAGAGGTCAATCATATCTGCCTTTCCTAAAATTCTATTCACCTCCTTAACGTCTTTCTTATTTATTTTCAGATTAGATTTATCAAGTTCAGAGAGAGGAAGTTTGAGGTCCCCCACTAGTATGGTTTTGATGTCTATTTTTTCCTGTAATTCCCATAACTTCTCCTCTAAGAATTTCATGCTATACGACTTGGTGCATATATGCTAAGTAATGATATTGCTTCATTGTCTATGGTGCCTTTTAGCAGGATATAGTGTCCTTCCTTATCTTTTTTACTTAGATCTATCTTTGCTTTTGCTTTTGCTGAGATTAGGATTGCAACCTCTGCCTTTTTTACTTTAGCTGGAGCACAATATATTCTACTCTAGGCTTTTACCTTTATCCTATGTGCATCCCCCTGTTTCAAATGTGTTTGTTGTAAGCAACATATTGTAGGATTATGGTTTTTAATCCATTCCACTATCTGCCTCCATTTTATGGGAGAGGTCATCCCATTCACATTCACAGCTATGATTGCTATCTGTGTCTTTTTCTTCATTTTATTCCCTCTCCCCCATTTATGCTTTCATTTTTCCCTCCTCCCTTCCACTCCTCGGAAGAGTTTTGCTTTTGACTGCAGCCTTCCTCAGTTTACCCTTTTTTGATTTCCTTCCCGTATCTTATCCTTTTCAACTTGCTACTTCTTTCCTCCATTCTGATCCCCCCTCCCCCTTCACTCCTCTTACCCCTCCTACTGGCTTTAGGAGAAGTTTGATTGCTATACTTCTCAGAGTATGTTATTCCCTTCTTGAACGAAATCCAATGAGAGTAAAGCTCAAATATAACTCTTCTCCTTCCCTTCTTTCTCTTGACTATACTATGTTTTAGTGCCTCTTAGTGTGATGCAATTTACCCTTTTCTACTACCTCCTTACCTTTTGTCCCAGATCCATCACTTTACTTCCCTTAATTATTTTTTATCATTATATCAGTTATTTTATGCTGGCATCCACAGTCTATGTATATCACTTTCATTTGTCATAACAACTCTACTGTTCTCAAGATTGACATATTATATATATATATATATATATATATATAGATAGATATATAGATATATATAGATATAGATATATATGTGTGTGTGTGTGTGTGTGTGTGTGTGTGTGTGTATATATATATATATATCATATATAAAACAATATAATCCTATATATGGATATAAACAGTTTGCCTTTATTGATTAACAAAGTTTTATCTTTCCGCCCTGTTTACCTTTTTATGTCTCTCTTGAGTTTTGTATTTGAACATCAAATTTTCCATTGAGCTCCGGCCTTTTCATCAGGAAGATCTGGAATTCTCTTATTTCATTCAATGTCCATCTCCTTGCCTGAAAAATTATGCTCAATTTAGCTGGGTAGTTGATCCTTGGTTGTAGTCCAAGTTCCTTTGCCTTTCAGAATATCATATTCTAATTTCTCCTGTCATTTAATGTAGACGTTGAAAGATCCCACATGATCCTGACTGTAATTCTGCAATATTTTAATTTTCTTTCTGACTGCCTGAAGTATTTTCTCCTTGACCTGATAATTCTAGAATTTGCCTATAATATTTCTTGGAGTTTTCAATTAGGGATCTCTTTCAGGGGATGATCAGTGGATTCTTTCAATGATGATTTTACCCTCTGGTTCTAGAACTTCAGGTAAGTTTTCTTTAAGGATATCTTGGAAGATACTGTCCAGGCTCTTTTTTGCTTCATGGCTTTCAGGTAGACCAATAACTCTTAGATTGTCTCTCCTGAATCTACTTTCCAGGTCAGTGGATTTTCAAATTTAGATATTTCACTTTTTCTTCTATTTTTTCATTCTTTAGATTTTGTTTGACTTACTCTTCATGCCTCATGGAGTCATTAGCTTCTAATTTTTAAAGCATTGTCTTCATTTTGTTTCTGGGCCTCCTTTTCCATTAGGTTTATTTTACTTTTCAGGGCGTCATTTTCTGTAACTAGATTCTGAATCTCCTTAGCCATTTTGCCAATTTTACTCCCTAAAGTTTTCTTTTAGTCTGTGATTTTTTTCCATTTTTTCTTTTACCTCTCTAATTTGATTTTTAATATCCTCCTTGAGTTCTTCCCGGAATAGGTTTTCCACTTGAGACCAGTTCACATTCCCTTTTGAGGTTTCATATTTGTGTATAGTGTCCATGCTGTCCTCTTCTGAATTGGCATTTTGATCTTCCTTGTCTCCACAAAAAGAATCAATAGTCCTCGGTTTCCCAGAGTTCTTCTTCATGTTGGCTAACTTTTTCCTGGCTTTAAAGTGGATTTCTGCTTCCAGGGTGTAGGGAGCTCTGTCCCAGGCTTCTTGTTTTGGGAATTGTGGGCATAGTTATTGGCTTTTTGTGTTATGGCCTCTGGTTTCATGAGGTCTGGGGGAGGGGTGGTCTGGGTGCTGGAAGTCTCCTTTTCCCTTAGTGCTGTTGTACATCCTTTTTTCTGCACTGATATCTGATGTCTGCCACCTTCTCTGTCTGTAGGAAGGCAAGTCTGGGGTCCTAATTTTAAGGATTGCTGGCTTTGACCCCTGAGGCTTGAGAACTGCCACTGTTCTGCTGAGGTGGGGCCTCCTGGGTTGCCTCTCTTCCTGCACTAGCCTCCCTCCACCAGGACAATAAGGGCTCTCTCCCCAGCTTCTCAAGCTAAGAGGCTAATGAAGCCCCACTTCTAGCTTTTCTATCTCAAAGTTTCTCCCAAAGTAGGGTTAGGGAGGGAGGGATGAGAGCAGTTTTAGCTTGACATTATGGCTCCTGGAAGTTCAAGAAGGCCCGTTTCTAACCTTTAGACTGCTGGTTGTAAGCCTCTGGAGTAGTTCTTATTGCCTCAGGCACTCTGCTGCTTCTTCCTGTAGCTCCAATAGACTCCCATGCTGGGGATCACCACCAGTTTTGCATATCCAGCCTTCTCTCAGCTTGGATAGCTGGCTGAGTTCCTCAGCTGTTTCAGCTTTGGTGTGGTCTGGTGCAGCTCTGAGTGTTGGGCACTCTCACAAACTACAGATCCATCCTGCCAACTCTGAAAACTCTCCTGGCTTGGAAATTTGCCACTTTCATTCTACTAGTGGCTTCTAACTCTCTAAATCTGCTCAGATTCACTTTTTTACAAGTATTTGGCAGAATTTGTGTGACAGCTACTGTAAGATCCTATTTTCACATGGCCACCTTGGCTCCACTACCCTTTATTATACTATGTTATGGAAATGCTTTATGATATAAAATTTTATATGTGATGTGTGTATATGAATACCTTATATTGCTTTGCTATTCTCCATTTCCTAAAGAAAATCTGTAACAAGCAATGGTACAGTGGATAGAGTGCTGAGCCTGGAAACAGAAGAACTGATTTCAAATCTAGCCTTAGTAACTTACTAGCTATGTGACCCTGGGCAAGTCACTTCACCCTGTTTGCCTCATTTTACTCATCTGTAATATGAGCTGAGGAAGAAATCATAACTCTAGTATCTTTGCCAAGAAAATCCTGAATGGGGATATGAAGAATTGAACATGACTGAAATGACTCCACACACAGAAAAGCATGGGTGCCAGGTGTTCAGCTAGAAGGGCGAACATTAAGAAACATTTCTTGCCCTCAAGGAGCTTACATTCTGATGGCAGAAGGGAAATTTTCATAGAGATATTTAGTATACATAGGCAGAAATGTTTAAGAACTTCTCTATGAATATAATCGCATGTTATTCTCACAGCAAACCTGGGAAAGAGGCAATCTTAACACCACCATTTTATAGATGAGAAAAAAGAGGCAGCAGAAGTTTAAGTGCCTTTCCTAGGATCAGATAGATCAGCAATATCTGTGACCTGATTTGAACACAGATCTTCCTGTCTCCAGGACCAGTTCTCTACACACTGCACCTCTTAGGTGCCTCAAGGACAGGTCAAGACATTTTGAAAAGGAACAATTTTAAAAGTGAAAACTAATTTTTATCTGGGAATAATGGAAGGTTACATTATCAGGTGATGCTTGAGAGAAACTTGAAAGAAGAGAAAAGATTCTAAAAGTGTAAGATTTATTCTAGGGGTTCCTGTTGGGGATGCAAGGCATAAGAGATAATGTGTCAAATGTAGAGACTATCTTAATCTCCTGTTTAAATCTGAAACATGGAATGGATGATAATATGAAATAAAAATCAAAAGGCGGCTTGAAGGCAGATTAAATAGTGCTTTAAATTTCAGAGAAGGAATATTGAATTCTATTCTACAAACAATAAGGAGCCATTCAAATGTGGTTTTATTTTTTCCAGCAGATTTACATGGAAACAATTAATGGAATACTTATAAGTAGTAAACTGAAAATCAGGATGTCTGTGTTTTGATCTGAGATGTGTTTTACAATATTATGAACTAAGACTCTTAGTATCAATCTTCATGAGTAGTAGGAGGATTTTTTTCCTATTTTTTTGATGGAATACATGGGACAGAGGCAGTTGGACTGATGGATCTGGACCTGATGTTTTATCTATGTGGTGAATACTTAGTTTGGCAAGTTTCCCTGATAAAAGCAATCAATCAACCAGTTCCCTTTAACTTGTAGTCTCAAAGAGTTCTGAGCTAAGGGACTTTCCTAGAGTCATCAAGCTACTATTTATCAAGGACAGGTCTTAAATTCAAGTCTTTCTGATTCTAAGTCTGACTTTCTATCTACCAATCTCCACCGGTGGTGTCAAACTCAAATAGAAACAGAACTAGGCTGCAAATAGTTATAAATTAAAATTATCTTTGTTTTATTTTATATTTATTTAATTTGCTAATCATTTCCCAATATTTTTATCTGATTCAGATCCCAATTAGGAGTCAGGCTAGGAGTATGACACCTCTGCTCTTTATAATATCTCATTGTAAAATCGAAATCAGAGATTTTAGTAAATGAAGAGCCATCTAAATCCACAGCCTAAAAATGTTATTCATACCTGTTACTTTTACATCTTCTACATTTTCCAAGAAATTCATCCCTCCCAAAGAGCCATCCCTTATTAATTATTATTATTTCAGAACATAAAAGAGGTGAAAAAAGACATTTTGGCAAAATTAAACATGTGGAAAAATGTGATATTATATGCAGCATTTCATACACATTCTACTAGAATAAAACGTAGTAGACATGCCACCAACGTTAAGAATCAGTAAGGGACCACTCCTAGCAAAATGCACATACTTGAGGAGTACTTGTGGAAGTAAATGAAACAAAAAATATCTTATAAGATAGACAGGCATGAGTGGGTGGAGTCCTTAGAACTTTATCAGCCCTCAAAGACACCAAGGTCATCCACTGTGTCCCATGCAATTACCAGTCATGTTGACTTTTATCTTGACTGGACTTTAATGACTCTGGAAGAGACAGTGAGGTTGACCACTTTGTGCAACTCTGCCTCACTAAAATCCAATTCATGAGGAGGTCAATACATCACTACATGATGTCATTGGTCCTCTTTGAAAATGAAGGTTGAACAACAATTGGAGGGATAGCCACACTAGAGATATCACAGAAGAATATTGATTATTTAGAAGTCTACCTTGGTAAAATCCCCCCACCCCAAGTGGAATGCAGGTTAAGTGAGGACGAGTACTATTTTATGTTTGTCTTTGAATGCCTAGTGCCTAACACATAATAAGCATTAGAGAAATGTTTGGGCAGGAAGCCACTGATAAAGAGAAATTCCTCATATACATGAAAATCCTCATAGCAACACTTTTTATATCCAAAAATTAGAAACAAAGAGGATGCCAATCCTTTGGGGAGTGGCTAAGAAAACAACAGTGCATAAATTCTATGGAATATTATAGTGTGTTAAGAAGTGATGCATGTGATCAATGAAAAAGAAATTGAGGGGATTATAATAGACAATGAGGAAACAAAGCTATACCTCTTTGCAGATGAATGATGACATACCTAGAGAATCCTAAAGAATCAACTAAAAACTAGTTGACACGGTGCATCCAAGATGGCAGAGTAGAGAAGGGCTCAGCTGGACTCTCTTAAATTCCCTTCCAAGCAATTCTATTAGAATGCCTCAAATTGAATCATAGAGAGGAAGAACCAAAAAAGTAAGTCAGGTGAAATAATTTTCCAGCAGAAGACAACTTAAAAGGTCAGCAGGAAAGGGCTATCTCACAGGGATGGTGAAGGGGCCTGAGATCCCAAGGTAGGCAGAAGAGGCCATACCTTGAGAGTAGCTGCATTGGCAGTAGCAGAAGTAGCTTTAGCAGCTCTCAGACCAAGGATTGTGGGGGGAGGACATTGCAGGGGACTCTGTTCTGGAGCTAGATTCAGGTCCCTACTTCATTTCCCTTCTGCAGTTCTAGGCTGCAGTCCCAAGGTCAAAAGGAACAATACCACTTGCTGCCATAGGGGAGCAAAGACTGAGGCCTTGGCTCCAAAGTGAAGAGCAGTGCTTGTGGTCACTCATGGGGTTGTAGAAATGCAAATTTCAATTCCAATAAAGAGGGGAACATTAGCAAAACTGGCTGCAGGAGATCTAGGAATCTGATCACAGTTCCAGGGTTAGGCAGAGTGCTAACACTAGTGGCTACAGAGGAACAAGCTCCTTCCTGGATAAAGGTCAGAGTACAGACCAGGAGAACAGTGACCACATTTCTCCCTACAGCATGACACCTTGGAAGCAATAAAAACCTACAGACCCCCAGAGCACTCTGGAAATAGCAGCAAGAAAGCTCTGAAGCCTGGAACAGTGACTCTTCCACCAATAAATAAAGCCCAACCTAAATGTGAAATTAAAAAATCAAGGAACAGACTGGAAAAAATGAGCAAATAACAACAAAAGCTCTGATCATAACGAGTTAATATGGTAACAGGGAAGATCAAGGCACCAGCCCAAAGGACATCAACAATGTCAAAACAGCTATGATCAAAGCCTCGAACACACAAACCAACAAGATACAAATCTAACAAGAATTCCAGAAAGAGCTCAAAAGGAATTTTAAAAATTAAATAAGAGAGGTAGAAGAAAATTGGAAAAAAAATGAGAGTAATGTGAGAAAACTATGAAAATAATATTAACAGCTTGGTAAAAGAGTCACAAAAAGCAACTGAGCTGGAAAATAGATCCAGGAGATATGATGTAAGAATTATTGGACTACCTAAAGGCTATGATAGAAGAAAGAACCTGGGCATCATATTTTAATAAATTATTTAGGAAAACTGTCCTGATCAGCTAGAATTGGAGGGTAAAATAGAAATGAAAAGAATCCACCAATCACCTGAAAGAGATGCCAAAAGGGAAACTCCCAGGAATAGCAAAGCCAAATCCCAGACCTCTCAAGTCAAGGAGAAAATATTGCAAGCAGCAAGAAGGAAACAATTCAAATATTGTGAAGCCACAGTCATGATAACATGAGATTTAGCATCTTCCACACTACAGGATCAGAGGACTTAGATCATTATATTCCAGGAAGCAAAATTGCTAGGATTACAACCAAGAATCATCTAACTGGCAAAACTGAGAATAATTTTTCAGGGAAAAATGAATATTTATTGAAATAGAAGACTTCCAAGCATTCCTGATGAAAACAGTGGAGCTGAATAAAAAATTTAACTTTCAAATACAAGACTCAAGAGAAGGATAAGATGGACATGAAGGAGAAATCATAAGGGAATCAATGAGATTAAAATGTTTGTATGCCTATATAGGATAATTTTAACTCTGAAGAATTTTATCATTATGAGGTCAGTTAGAAGGTACATACACAGACAGGGACATAGTTGTGAGATGTCTATAGTGGGATGATTTTTTTAAATAAAATTAAAGGATGAAAAAGAAGGATGTACTGGGAGAAGGGGGAAGGGATAGGAAGAATGTGGAAATTTATCTCACATAGAAGAGGTGTGAAAGGAAGAGGTTTTACAATGGAGGGCATTACATGGGGGTGTGTGCAAAACTTGGACCTTACTCTCTTTGGAATTGGCTCAAAGAGGGAGTAAAATACACAGTCGTGTGTATATAGATATCTTTCATTCCCTCCAGGGAAGAAAGAGTGGAAGAAGATAAGACATAAGTAAGGCGACTGATAGAAAGGAAAACAGATAAAGGGAGGTAGTGGTCAGACACAGAACAGACTATTAAGGAAGGACAGGGTAAAAAAAAAAGACAAAAAGATAAACAGGAAAAGTAAGATGTAGGAAATACACAATTAATATTCATAATGTTGAATGTAAAGGTGATAAGCATCCAAAAATAGGAATAGATAGCAGAATGGATTAAAAACTAGAACCCAACTGCATGTTGTTTACAACAAACACACTTGAATCATAGAGACACAGAGTAAAAATAAAGCACTTGGGCACATGATAATGGTAGAGGTGAAGTGAAAATAAAACAGAGGTAGCAATTATGATTTCAGACAGACCAAAAGCAAAAATAGACCAAATTAAAAGAGATAAGGAAACTTTTTTTTGCTAAAATTTACCATAGACAATAAAATAATATCAATACTAAACACATAAGCACCAAACAGCATGCCATCCAATTTCTTAAATGAAAAGTTAAATAGGTTATAGGAGAAAATAGACATTAAAACCATATTAGTGGGGGATCAAAAGTTTCCCTCTCAGAACAAGATAAATCTAACCATTAAATAAATAATAAAGAAGTTAAAGAGATGGAAGATTTAAAGAAAACAAATAGTTATGATACATCACTGAAGAGAATTGAATTCAGATAGAAGGAAGTGTACATTTTTCTCAGCTTTACATGTGACCTTCACAAAAACTGACTATATATTAGAGAATAAGAAGTTCACAACCAAATGGAGAAGAGCAAAAATACTAAATGTATCCTTTTCAGACAATAATGCAATAAAAATTATATTTGATAAATCATCATGGATTCATAGATTAAAATAAATCTGAAGCTAAATAATCTAATCCCAAAGAATGAGCAGGTCAAAGAACAAATCATAGAAATAATTAAGACTTTCAATAAAGACAATAACAACGATAAGAAAACATTCCAAAATCTGTGGGATGCAGCTAAACCAGTACTTAAGGGAAATTTTTTTCTATCTTATATCTATATTAATTTCTTCTTAACTAATTACTTCTATCTATATTAATTTACATTAATATAATACAGGAAGAGTTTATCAATGAATTGGGCATGCATCTAAAAATAGAAAGAAAACAAATTTAAAATTCCCAAATTGGAAACCTTGAAAATTAAAAAAAAATGATGTTAGTAGATTTGAAAGTAAGAAAAGCATTGAACTAATAAATAAAACTATGTGCTGATTTTATGCCAAAACCAATGAAACAGATAAAGCATTGGTTAATTTGATTAAAAAAAGAAAATCAAATTACTAGTATCAACGAAAAGGGTGAATTCATTACCAATGAATAGGAAATTCAATCAATTATTCATAACTATTTTTTCCAATTATATGCCAATAAACCTGACAATCTAAGTGAAATGGATGAATATTTACAAGAGTATAAAGTGCCCAGATTTACAGAGGAAGAAATAGAATACTTAATTAACCCTAACTTAGAAAAAAGAAATTAAACATACCATAAATGAGCTCCCTTAAAAATTTCCAGCATCAGATGGATTCACATGTGAATTCTACCAAATATTTAAGGAATTAATAATAACAATACTATATAAACCATGTGCTTAAAAAAAAAGTCCAAAATGGGTCCTAACAAATGCCTTTTACAATACAAATGTATTGCTGATACCTAAACCAAGAAGAATAAAAACAGAGAAAGATAAGATAAACTAATTTTTTTAACCAATATTGATGCAAAATTTTCAAATAAAATACTAGCAAGGAGATTACAACAATATATCACAAAGATCATATACTATGACCATGTGGGATTTATACCAGAAATGTAGGGCTGGCATCAGCATAATTGAACATATCAATTACAAAACTACAAAAATCTTATGATTATATCAAGAGATTCATAAAACATCTTTTTGACAAAATACAACATTCGTTCCTATTAAAAACACTTAGAGAGCATATGAATAAATGGAACTTTGCATAAAATGAAAAATAGTGTTTATCTAAAACTATAAGCCAGCATTATATGTAGTGGAAATAAGCTAGAAACCTTTCCAATAAAATCAAGGGTGAAACAAGAGTGCCCATTATCAATACTGTTATTCAGTATTGTACTGAAAATGTTAACTATAGCAATAAGACAAGAAAAAATAAATTGAAGGAATTAGAATAGGCAATGAGGAAACAAACTATCACTCTTTGTAGACAATATGACCATATACTTATAGAATCATGCCAAATAAGATGACTCTCTGGGAGGGAGAAGAACAGAAGTACTTGATAAAACTAGGCTGCTGTAAGAAACAGATGACATCAATTAAAAAAAATTGAAAAAGAAGGAAATACTTGGGGAATTGACTTAAATTCAATCCCTAAAGTTTAAAGGAGCATTGCAAAGTACAGATAGCAGCACTGAACTCTTCTCTTCCAATTATTAATTCTGAGACATTGCACACATCCCCTTGTCTTTCAGCCTTTCTTTTCTCCCCTACAGAATAGGGCTACTAATACTTAAAATATCAAGGTATTACCTTGAGGATAAAATGGAACAATCTAGGTGAAAATGGTTTCAAAAGCCTTGTACAATGTTAGAAAAAGAATAGAGTTTGGAATTAGAGTACAGCCTAGCCATTTTATGGAAGAATAAACTAAGGCTCAGAGGCTGAATGGCTTGTCTATGCAAGGGACAGAACAAGGATTTGAATTTAGATCTCTTGAATCAAAGCCCAGACCATTTTCCCCCACAACTCCACATTACTTCTCACCTTATTAATTTATGATATTAGGATTTCTGCTCGTTCTTGTTCATTCCTTCAGTTTCTGCGTTCTCAGTGCCTCCGTATCTTTCCTAGAGACTTCTGAAATGATACCGGTAAACATATTCCAAAAAGGGGTGGCCTGGGATTGGAGTAATTGTGTAATGAATAGACCGCTAATCCTTGGAGGCAGTGGCCCGCTCCCTCTTTTCTTTTATTTTTTATTTTAATTTATTTCATATATTTAGTTTTCAGCATTGATTTTCACAAGAGTTTGAATTACAAATTTTCTCCCAATTTCTACCCTTCCCCCCACTCCAAGATAGCATATATTCTGGTTGCCCTGTTCCCCAGTCAGCCCTCCCTTCTATCACCCCACTCCCCTCCCATCCCCTTTTCCCTTACCTTCTTGTAGGGCAAGATAAATTTCTATGCCCCATTGCCTGTGTATCTTATTTTCTAGTTGCATGCACAAACATTTTTTTTTGTTGTTTTTGAACATCTGTTTTTAAAACTTTGAGTTCCAAATTCTCTCCCCTCTTCCCTTCCCACCCACCCTCCCTAAGAAGTCAAGCAATTCAACATAGGCCACATGCGTATCATTATGTAAAACCCTTCCAGAATGCTCATGTTGTAAAAGACTAACTGTATTTTGCTCCTTTCTAACCTATCCCCCTTTATTGAATTTTCTCCCTTGATCCTGTCCCCTTTTGAAAGTGTTTGTTTTTGATTACCTCTACCCCCATCTGCCCTCCCTTCTGTCATCCCCCCATTTTTATCTTCTTCCTCCTTCTTTCCTGTGGGGTAAGATATCCAATTGAATGTGTATGGTATTCCCTCCTCAGGTCAAATCTGATGAGAGCAAGATTCACTCATTCCTCCTCACCTGCCTTCTCTTCTCTTCCTACAGAACTGCTTTTTCTTGCCACTTTTATGCGAGATAATTTACCCCATTCTCTCTCTGCCTTTCTCCCTCTCTCAATATATTCCTCTCTCATCCCTTAATTTGATTTTATTTCTTTTTGATATCATCCCTTCATCTTCAACTCACCCTGTGCCCCCTCTCTCTCACTATATATATATATATATGTATGTATGTATGTATGTATGTATGTATGTATACACATACATATATACAAAAATACACACCCATATATATATATATATACATATATATATATATATATATATATATATATATATATACACATATATACATACACACACACACATATGCATATTCCCTTCAGCTATCCTAATATTGAGGTCTCATGAATCATACACATCATCTTTCCATGTAGGAATGTAAACAAAACAGTTCAACTTTACTCAGTCCCTTGCAATTTCTTTTTCTTCTTCTTTTTCTTGATTACCTTTTCATGCTTCTCTTGATTCTTGTGTTTGAAAGTCAAATTTTCTATTTAGCTCCAGTCTTTTCACTGAGAAAGCTTGAAAGTCCGCTATTTTATTGAAAATCCATATTTTGCCTTGGAACATGATACTCAGTTTTGCTGGGTAGGTAATTCTTGGTTTTAATCCTAGCTCCACTGGCCTCCAGAATATCGTATTCCAAGCCCTTCGATCTCTTAATGTAGAATCTGCTATATCTTGGGTTATTCTGATTGTGTTTCCACAATACTGAAATTGTTTCTTTCTGGCTGCTTGCAGTATTTTCTCCTTGATCTGGGAGCTCTGGAATTTGGCGACAATATTCCTAGGAGATTTCTTTTTGGGATCTATTTGAGGAGGTGATAAGTGGATTCTTTCAATTTCTATTTTACCCTCTGGCTCTAGAATATCAGGGCAGTTCTCCTTGATAATTTCTTGTAAGATGATATCTAGGCTCTTTTTTTGATGGTGGCTTTCATGTAGTCCAACAATTTTTAAATTATCTCTCCTGGATTTATTTTCCAGGTCAGTGGTTTTTCTAATGAGATATTTGACATTGTCTTCCACTTTTTCATTCCTTTGGTTCTGTTTTATAATATCTTGATTTCTGATAAAGTCACTTGCTTCCACTTGCTCCAATCTAATTTTTAAAGTAGTATTTTCTTCAGTGGTCTTTTGGACCGCCTTTTCCATTTGCGTAATTCTGCCTTTCAAGGCATTCTTGTCCTCATTGGTTTTTTGGAGCTTTTTTGCCATTTGAGTTAGTCTAATTTTTAAGGTGTTATTTTCTTCAGTATATTTTTCAGTATTTTTTTGGGTCTCCTTTAGCAAGTCATTGACTTGTTTGTCAGGGTTTTCTTGCATCCTTCTCATTTCTTTTCCCAATTTTTCTTCTACTTCTCTAACTTGCTTTTCGAAATCCTTTTGGAGCTCTTCCATGGCCTGAGACCAGTTCATGTTTTTCTTGGAGGCTTTTGTTGTAGACTCTTTGACTTTGTTGACTTCTTCTGGCTGTATGTTTTGGTCTTCTTTGTCACCAAAGAAAGATTCTAAAGTCTGAGACTGAATCTGGGTGTGTTTTCACTGCCTGGCCATGTTCCCAGCCAACTTACTTGACCCTTGAGTTTTTCAGCAGGGTATGACTGCTTGTAGAGTAAAGGGTACTTTGCTCCAAGCTTGGCGGGATGTGTTGTTGATTTCAGAGCTATTACAGCCATCTCTGCCACACCAGTACTCCTCCTTCCCCAAGAACCCCCAACCTGGACTGGACTCAGATCTTCAGCAGTCTCTGCACTCCTTCTCTGATCTGCCACTCAGTTGTTCCCACCAGGTGGGCCTGGGGCTGGAAGCAACTGCAGCTGTAGTTCTGTAACTGCCCCACCTCCACTGCCCCTGGGGTTGTGGCTGAACTGCAGACTCTATCACCCTCTCCCCAGCAGCTTTTCCCCCTAACCTTCTCTGTTGTCCTTGGTGTTTGTGGGTTGAGAAGTCTGGTAACTGCTGCAGCTCACTGATTCAGGGCACTAGGGCACGCTCCACCTGGCTCCTGGTCTGGCTGGTCCGAGCAGCTCACGCTGGGCTCTGCTCCGCTCCACTCCCAGCTCCTTGCTTGAAAGGACTCACCCGGCAACCATCTAGGCTGTCCTGGGCTGTAGCCCTGCTTCCCTCTGCTATTTTGTGGGTTCTGCAGTTCTAGAATTGGTTCAGAGCCATTTTTCATAGGTTTTTGGAGGGACTTGGCAGGGAGCTCACGCTAGTCCCTGCTTTCCAGCTGCCATCTGTGCTCCGCACCACCCCCCCCTTTTTAAATGCCTTGATGTTAGTAATACATATCTGTCAACTCTTGGTGTATGACTGAGTAGCCCTTACTTTCAATCAATGATGGTTTTATGATAATAATTTCAAAAAATAGATGCAGACCCCAGCAGCTACACCTGATACTAAAAACAGAAGCAAAAAGAATGGCAAATGTGGAATAGAGATTCTCCAAGTCTGGATTTGAAACACCCACAGGGAGGAAGGATTGCTTTAATTAAAGCTGAGAATGAAAAAAGGGATATGTCAGAGACTTCAAAATGTTTCCCTGGGAGCCCTAAGGATTCATTAGAGCAAGGTTAGCAGTCACCTTTCAGAACAGGTAGATGACTTGAGCAGCCCACATTCCTTCTGGGAGGCTGTCTGCTAGAATCATGAGACCTTAATAGAAACTTGTATATAGAATGGAAAGGACCCTAAGCAGCCCTTCTAGAATCACCTGATTCTTTTTAAAAATAATAAACATTATAAAAAGCTTCCATTTGGATAGCTCTTTACATATACATGTGAATTTAATGCTACCAACCAGAGATCAAGGGCCAAGTATTTTTATTTTTATCCTAGGCAAGGTTTGAAGATCATGGTTATTTTCCCCTTCTGTTCCAACATAGACTTTGTTTAGGAATAAATTTGTTTATTAACTTAACATGGAAAGTCCTGATTTTGATTCCTTTTCTTGGACTTCACACAATCTTTCTGAATCTTGATTTCCTCATCTGAAAAAAAATATTGTTCTTAATATATACAATTGGGAATGCAAAACATTCACAATGGTTTCTACACAAGATTGTATTATGGATCATTATTTATAGGAGCAAAAGTTAATAGATCTAGAATTGGAAGGAATCTCAAAGGATATTTAGTCTACACCCTTCATTAACAGATGGGAAAACTGAGAACAAGAGTGTTTGTATCTTAGACTTATCTAAGGTACACAGACAAAGTGCTATACGCAATATTCTCTTCTGTTCATTGCCTTATTTTTAGCAGTTTCATGGTAGCATGGTAGACTTGCCTTGAAGAAGACCTACTTCACATCCCATCTCTGATATTTACTACCTGTGAATCCCTGATCAAATTCCTTACCATTCCTGAGTCTCAATTTTTTTATCTATAAAATAAGAGGATTGCACTCAGTGCTTCCAAACTTTAAATACTTCCAGCTATAATCTGAAATCCTTTAATTTTAAGATATGGTGTGGGATTAGAGCAGGAGTGCAAGGAGCACTTTGTGGGCACCAAGGAAGGTTCTCTTGCTGTGCCCTGCTTGGATCTGGACTGTGGTCCTGGTTGGCAGTTCTTGGGGGAGGAGGAGCACTGCTGTGGCAGAGTCTGGGGTGATGGTGGAGTAAGAATAGCTCTGAAAACAGCAGTGGTTGGATCCTAAAGCTTGGGACAAAGTACCCTCTACTCTATAAGCAGTCATACACTGACAAAAAGCTCAAAGGTCAAGTAGTTGGCTGGGAACATGAACAGGCAGTGAAAACAAACTCAGACTCAAATTTAGACTCAAACTCAAACTCTAGATTCCTTTTTTTGGTGACAAAGAAGATCAGAACATACAGCCAGAAGAAGTCAACAAAGTCAAAGAGCCTACATCAAAAGTCTCCAAGAAAAATATGAATTGGTCTCAGGCCATGGAAGAGCTCAAAAAGGATTTGGAAAAGCAAGTAAGAGAAGTAGAGAAAAAATTGGGAAGTTAAATGAGAGAGGTGAAGGAAAACAATGAAAAACAAGTCGATGACTTGCTAAAGGAAACCCAAAAAAATACTGAAGAAAATCGCACCTTAAAAATAAACTAACCCAAATGTCAAAAGAGCTCCAAAAAGCCAATGAGGAGAAGAATACCTTTAAAGGAAGAATTAGCCAAATGGAAAAGGAGGTCCAAAAGATCACTGAAGAAAATACCATCTTAAAAACCAGATTGGAGCAAGTGGAAGCTAGTGACTTTATACAAAATCAAGATATTATAAAAGAGAACCAAAGGAATAAAAACAGAAGACAATGTGAAATATCTCATTGGAAAAAACCACTGACCTGGAAAATAGAACCAGGAGAAATAACTTAAAAACTATTGGACTACCTGAAAGCCATGATCAAAAAAAGGGCTAGACATCATCTTTCAAGTAATTATCAAGTAAAACTGCCCTGATGTTCTAGAAACAGAGGGTAAAATAGAAATTTAAAGAATTCATCGATCGCCTCTTGAAAAAGATTCCAAAAAGAAAACCCCTAGGAATATTGTCGCCAAATTCCAGACTTTCCAGGTCAAGGAGAAAATACTGCAAGCAGAGAGAAAGAAACAATTTGAATAATGTGGAAACACAATCAGAATAATACAAGATCTAGCAGCTTCTACATTAAGGGATTGAAGGGCTTGGAATATGATATTCTGGAGGTCAAAGGAGCTTGGAGTAAAACCAAGAATCACCTACCCAGCAAAACTGAGTATAATGTTCCAAGGCAAAATATGGATTTTCAATAAAACGGAGGACTTTCAAGCTTTCTCAATGAAAAGACCAGAGCTGAATAGAAAATTTGACTTTCAGATACAAGAATGAAGAGAAGCATGAAAAGGTAAACAAGAAAGAGAATTCATAGGGGACTTACTAAAGTTGAATGATTTTGTTTACATTCCTACATGGAAAGATGTTGTGTGTAATTCATGAGGCCATATAGACAGAGGGCACAAGGTGAGTTGAATATGAAGGCATGCTGCCTAAAAAAATAAAATAAATTTAAGGGATGAGAGAGGAATATACTGAGAAAGGGAGAAATGGAGAGATAAAATAGGGTAAATTATCTCATGTAATGGTGGCAAGAAAAAGCAGTTCTGTTTGAAAGTAAGAGGGGCAGGTGAGGGGAATGAGTGAATCTTGCTCTCATCAGATTCAACTTGAGGAGGAAATAATATACACACTCAATTGGATGTCGTACTCAACAGGAAATTAAGGAGAAGGGGATAAAAAAGGGGGGATGATAGAAGGGAGGGCATTAGGGGGAGGAGGTAAACCAGAGCAAGCACTTTTGAAAAGGGACAGGGTCAAGGGAGAACTGAATAAGGGAGGACAGGATAGAATGGAAGGAAATATAGTTAGCCTTTCACAACATGAGTATTGTGGAAGTGTTTTACATAATGTTACATGTGTGACCTATGTTGAATTGCTTGCCTTCCTAGGGAAGGTGGGTGGGAAGGGTAGAGGGGAGAGAATTTGGAACACAAACTTTTAAAAGCTGATGCTCAAAAAAGTTGTTTTTCCATGCAGCTGGGAAACAGGATATATAGAGAATGGGGAATAGAAATCTATCCTGCCCTACAAGAAAGTAAGGGGAAAGGGGATTGGGGGGAGTGGGGTGACAGAAGGGTGGACTGACTGAGGAGCGAGGTAATCAGAATATATCTCATCTTGGAATGGGGGAGAGGGTAGAAATGGGGAGAAAATTTGTAACTCACAATCTTGTGGAAATCAATGTTGAAAACTAAAATATTAAATAAAAATGATAAAAATTAAAAAAGAGATATGGTATGGGATCAAGAAGAATCAGACACAATAGAAACAATTAAATTAGATAAAAAATGAGAAAATCATTGAGTCTGGAGTCAGAGGACCTGGGTGTAAATCCTGCCTCTGATGCACACTGACTACATGAATGTGATTGTCACTTAACCTCTTAGTATGCCAGGCAGCTCTCTAATACTAGAAGTCAATGATATATGACAGGAAGGGAGTTTTCACACTAGGACTTCCCTACAGCATCACTATTATAGGTCTTGAACTAACATCACTGGGTTATTGTGAGACTCACATGCAAAAATGCTTGCAAAACCTTTCAGTCACTGAAAAAGATAAATAAATATTAGTTATTGTTATTTATTTCTGTTTCTACTATTTGTCTAACTCTTAGATATTAACTCTGCAAAGCTCAAGGCATACCATTTATTAAATAGCTACATGGAGGTTATCAATTACAAAATATTTCCAGATGATGCTGACTGAAACATTTTCCTATTGAATGAAAGGAGGGTGGCATCTCTTTAACAGGTAAAATATTCAGCAGTTGTGTCTTTCCTCCTTCCTTTGTGTTAAGTCTTTAAGATCTCTTTAGCTATAATGCTCCTTTTTGTCCCTTGATCATATCTTTTTGTTCATATGTCATCTTCAGTCCATGTTTTTGTTTTTCCTTTTAAAATGCCTGTAAGATGAGGTAATTGAGTCCATTGGCTAAGCTTTAAATGACAACTATCCTTATTTACATTCTTGTGTTTGTTTTTGTGTAGTTGTTAGAAGCTGAATTTTCTAATTCACCTGTTTGTTTGATTGTTTTGGTAGGAGTACCTCAAATATCGCTATTATTTGAGTTGTTTTACATTGATTATTTGACTGCTTTATGGGATATTCTGTTTTGGCCTTCATCTTCAGTTCTCTAGATTTTTTAATGCATTATTTTTCTCTGATGCCTCATGGATATGAAACAATTTTGAGGCATTTAAATTAGTTTTCACTCCTGTGGAAAGTCTCCTGGCTGTTTGCAAAATGCATGGTTTGTCATCGAAATTCTCAAAATTAACCACCACATGCCTTACATCTCTATTGTGACATAGAAATGTCATGACCCTCATAGCTCACTTCTTCTCTGGACTACTTCTCACTCTGGAGGTACTCTCTGCCTCTGAACGTTCAGCTTCTCATTGGCTGGACTTCCAACATTGTCTTCATCCCCATCCAGGTTCCTTGCTACGCTATCTACACTGGGCTTTCTCTATCATGATTCTAAGGGGGTGGTTTCTCTGCCTTCTTCCCTTTTATGTATTGTCTTCCACTTGACTTGGTGTTTTTTTTTTGAATTTCTTTATTTATTTTTAGTTTACCACACACGGTTCTACATAGTTTTGAGTTCCAGTTTTTCTCCCCTTCCTCCTCCCTCCCTCCCCAAGACGGCATGGAATCTCATATAACTGTCATGTATAACTTCGCATTGAATTAATTTATGCACTAGTCAAGTCGTGGAGAAGAATTTTGACCAATGGAATGAATCATGAGAAAGAAGAAACAGAACCAAAAAAAACCCCAAAAACAAAAACAAAAGAGAAGCAAAAAAGGCGAGCATTTAGTGCGCCTCGATCTATATTCAAACTTCACAGTTCTTTCTCTGGATGAAGATAGCATTCTCCATCGTGAGTTCCCTGGAGTTGTCCTTGCCCCTTAGGTTGCTGAGAAAAGCACAGTATGTCAGGGTTGGTCCTCACGGAATCCATATATCTGTGGCTGTGCACAACGTTCTCCTGACTCTGCTCCGCTCACTCAGCATTATGTCGTGCAGGTTTTTCCAGGTTGTTATGAAGTCTGCATCATCCCCATTTCTTATGGCACAATAGTATTCCATCACCTTCATATACCACAGCTTGTTCAGCCATTCCCCAATTGATGGGCATCCCTTTGATTTCCAATTCTTAGCTACCACAAAAAGAGCTGCTATAAATATTTTTGTACATATGGGTCCTTTTCTCGCTTGTGTGATTTCTTCGGGATACAACCCTAGAAGTGGTATTGCTGGATCAAAGGATATGACTTGGTGTTTATAGCAAGGTAGGCTAGAAAAGCAAGAGTGAGGAGTTCTCTGTATAGACTGGGAGACAGAATCCAAGAAGTTGTTTTGTTCGCCATCACTAATTACAATGTAAAGTTTTTTATTTGACTCCACATAACAAAATGTACATTGGAAGATTCTTTCTCAACTTCCTTTAAAAATATTAAGGTCAGAGAAGATTCCATGATAGACATAATCGGTTAACAACCACTTTTCAAGCACTTACTAGGTGTGCCCAACACTACATGTTAAGCACTGGGAATATAAAAACAAAAACATAGTCCCTGTATCCAAACAGCACATATTCTGGTTGAATGGACAACATGCAAATGCTTGGAGATATAGGAAATAGATACAGTATGAGTGGAAGGTGATCTTAGAGGAAGTGAAAAGCAAACCAGAGAGACCTGTACTAAGAAAAATAGTCTGTTCTGTCACACAGAGGAGTTTCCACAATGTCTGGAGAGAAGGGAAGGGGGGTTTCCTATCAGTACTTTTCTATATACTTTTGTTAAAAGATGAAACAGTGGGCATTGATTAGTAGAACAGTAGCTAGGGTAAAGGGACCTGTGTTTACACAATGTTCTGAAACCTAAAAAGGGGATGAGTTGTACTTTTTCCACAAGATTGACTTCTGAACCAATTTTTCCACAATTCATGAATCTCAGCCTAATCTACATTGGGCGGAAGAATCTGCAAAAAGACTACACAGCCCTTTACCCCTGCCTTCCCTCACTACCAAGTAATAAACTACTGCCTCTACTGTGATACAGGCCCCAAAAGTAGAATCTGGAAGATTCTACTAGCACAACTGAATTTTCTCCATCAACTCGTGAGGAATTTTGTCCTAGGTTCCAGAATATCTAGTTAGTGCTCCCTTGCATAGAGTTCCATTACAATATGGTCTGTGGGGCCTTCTTAAGCAAATCAAATTGTTTATTCAAGAAATGGCACCACAAACATACCCAGGCACACACACACAAACAAGTGCCTCATATAGGATGTAGACTCTTATTCACATTCTGGGTCTGTGAGTTACTACTCTTAAAACCTTGGGCAAATCATTCTCTGTTCTGGGACTAAAAGATTTATCCTTCCTTGGAGCTGAGGAAGAGGACATAGCTGGCTATTTCCTTTTCAGCCTGTAACACATCCTCTCACTCTCTTCTGGAGCCTTTTCAAGGTGGTTTTCTCCTTCCAGAGTTCCTTGGGCTACATGCCTTTAGGTACAACACTGTGAGTTATCACTTTGTTTCTTATGCTTTATATTCCAATCCAGGCACCCCTACTTTCTAATCATGTGCTTTTGGGCAAGATACGTAAATTGCCATTTATGTGAAATCAAGACATGATACTCTTAGCTTCATTCTGATTTTAAAAATCTATGCTTTGAAAATTAATTAGTCTCATTAAGCAAAGTACTCTATGACCTGTGAGCCTTCAGTAATAGTTTTGTGAAGAGTCAGTTATATACTAAGAGTGTGACCAAGAGGGAGGTTATATTGATCCCTCTTATAACAAGGAAATCTCTGAGCTCAAATTAAAAGTTTCAAATCGCACTCACTTTTAAATGGCACACAGTCAGCTTTGCAATGCTTTGCTTCTTTTCTTTCTAAAATGTTAAAACCCATTAAGCTCATTAGGATCTTAGAAGAGAAAAGCAAAAGACAGGGAGAAAAAAAAACAATATCGATGAGAAATGTAAGAGCTTAGAGAAAATCCTCTTTGACTTCATGAGCACAGGGAAAACTTAATTAAAGTCAATTGAGGAAATTAAAACAGTAAAGTCAGAGCAGTTAGAAAAATAAAAAATCCAGGAGATTTAATATCTTGACCTTTCTCTGAGTGCTTCTGGGACTGATTGAAAATGCAAACAAAAAAGTTCAGGAAATTTTACTTCGCATCTCAGAAAAGAATTCAAACTGTACTATTTGGAGACTCAAAGATCTTTTAAAAGTTATTTCACTGTTTTCCCCTAGCCTACTTACACTAGTAAGTTCTCCCCACAAACTTCTCCTACTCTCCTCTCTTTTATCTTTTTTTGTGTAACAGGGGGTTTCCTGAATGTGCCCAGGTCATGTAATATGGAGGTATATTCTTCACTTCGGGAAGAAGACATCCTGGGTTTTCCTATCAAGTAAGTTGTAATGACTTATTTTTCACTGGATCTTAAAAATATGAGACTGAGACAATCACAGTTTCTTTTCTTGAGAGCCTATGAAGGTGATGCTCACCCACAGCATGGGCACAGTGAAATAACTCGCTGTGGGGAAGGTTTTTTCCTCTCTTTTTTTTTAGTCCCTATTGCCAGGAGAAAGAGCCTTAGAGTTGGTTTTGTTCCATCTGGATTGCCCTTTTCAGTTCTAGGAGTAGGCAGTGGAAGCCCCTGACTAAGACTTCAGCCATGATGTTAGAGGCAGGATTCCAGACAGATGTCATACCCAACCCCAATAGTGAAGCCCTCTCTTGTGTCCTCTTTTCCTCTCTATATTATGTTGTTTATTCACCTCAATAGCTCCCAAGGATACATTTATTAACTCTATGCTACTAATTCTCAAATTTACATACCCAGCTCTAAATTATCTCACAACTTTCAGACCTACATCTTCAATTTCTTATTGGATATCTAGAACTTGATGTCCCATAGACATTCATAAGTTTACCATGTCCAAAACTGAACTCACTATCTTTTCCCCAAAAAAATCTCCACTCTTTCTCAAGTTCTCTATTACTGTCCAAGGTACCACCATCCTCCCAATCATCCAGGCTACCAACATAGGTGTCTTCCTGGACTCCTTACTCTCTCTTCTCGCCTACCATATCCAATGTCATCAAGTCCTACCAACTCTATGTTCATAAGATCCATTATCTACAAACTTGTCTCTTGCCTGAAACTACTGCCCCCTTGGTATAGGTACCCATCACCTCATTCCTGAACTCCCATGATAACCCTCTCCTTGAGCTCCCTGCCTCAAGTCTCTCCCCACTCCAATCCATGCTCCATTCAGCTGCCAAATTGATCTTCCTAAAGTGTAGGTTTGGATCATATCCCCCTTTCCCCATTCAATAAACTCCATTGGCTCCCTCCCTCCTCTGGGAAAAAATACAAAATATCTTATTCACCAATCAAATCCCTTAATAATGTGGCCTCCTCCTACCTTTCCAGTTTTCTTACACCTTACTCACCACCATGTACTCTGCATTCCAGTAATTCTGCCTCAAACAAGATACTCCATCTCTCAATTCCTCAGTGGTTGTCACCCATCTATGGGTTATTTTTTTTCTCCTCACCTTTTCCTCCTGGCTTCCTGGGCTTCCCTCAAGTTGCAGATAAAATCTCACCTTCTATAAGAAGCCTTTCTCAAATCCACTTAAGGCTAGTGTCTTTACTCTGTTGATTGTCTTCCATTTATCCTGTTGGTAGTTTATTTGTACAGAGTTTTTTGCTTGCTATCTGGCACATAGTAGGTGTTTAATAAATTTTTGATTGACTGAATCATAGGGTCTCGACTGACCCGCTTATTGACTCATGTGAGAAAAAACAAACAAACAAACAAAAAAAAACTGAAGGATTCACCAGCTACAATATTTCTAGGATTTGCCTCACCACTGAGTAGTAAGAGTCACTTTAAATTCTGCAGGTAGTTGAAACACCTAGTATGTGTTTTCTTCAATGATTCAAATGTGTGCTCCTTGAAATCAAGTACTGTCCTGCTTTTGGGCCATCACAGTTCATGCTTAGCACAGTAATAAGCACAGGGTAGTTATTTAAGGAATATTTTTCCATCCATTTAAGTGTTCTTGCCAGTTAGTTCTGACTCCCTATCAGTCACGGAAGAGTATGATTTGCACATACAATATTTAGTATTTATCATTGATGATGGAATATTTTTTCCATTTATTTTTCATAACCCATCATTAAAGAAAGGATACACATTGAGGACTGAGATGCAGAGAGCCATCAGATTTCCTTCTTCAGAGACCAAATTCAAAAGACTGCAGATATTTTATACAAGTGCTTATCTCTCTTATATATCCTTTATATGGCCTACATATATATTGTATGTAGGCCTTTCACTAATCTAATTCTTCTTTAGAACTTAGATTTCATGGAATCACAGATTTAGAGATAAAGGGGATCATTGAAATCATCAATAACAATTCTTTAATTTGCTAGGTGAGGAAATTGATTCACAGAGTAGTTAAGGAACTTCTGCAATGACATCTATGGGGGGAGGGGAACAAGCAGTCATTAAACATCTAATATGTACCAAATATTGTGCTAAGTGTTTTATAGATATTATCTCAATACTATTCCTGTTTTACAGATGAGGAAACTGAGCCACATAAAGTTTAAATTACTGTTCCAGGGTCACACTGCTAGTAAGTTTCTGATCCTGGATTTGAACTCAGGTCTTACTGATTCCAGGCTCAGAGCTCCATCTACTGACTTTAAATCCGTCACTAATCTTACTCCTCCACAAAAGTTCTTATATTCTAATGATCATTGTCATTTCACTATTACCTCATCCTAGGATTCTATTGGGGCAGCTAGGTTGCACAGTGGATAGAGTACCAGGCCTAGAGTCAGGAAGATTCATCTCCCTAAGTTCAAATTTGACTTCAGAAACTTACTACCTATGTGACCCTGGGCAGTTCACTTAACCCTGTTTGCCTCAGTTTTCTCATCTGTAAAATGAGCAGGGGAAGGAAATGGCAAATCACTCTAGCATTTTTGCCAAGAAAACCCCACAAGGGGTCATGAAGAATAGGACACGGCTGAAACAACTGAACAACAAGAACAAAAGATTCTAGTAGTCAGTGCAATGCATGTTCTAATACCATTTCCAGTGAAGTTGAACCAGTCACAAGAGAGAAGCCCATGGTGACTTTTTCTTCTTCTTATTTTCTTAACAAAGAAGAATGATACCATAGAGGACAGGCCAGGGAAGTTATCTGATAGTTATTACTGAAAACATTTTTCTGCCTCCAGGCAAATAAAATAGTTGTCTAAAGAGAAGAAAGGCAAAAGAAAACCAGGCACTTTAACCAGAGCAAAGGAATTCACTACAGGGAGAGAAATGCCATAGAATATATTCCTTGTTTTATTGATCTGCTCCAAGAAAAACAAAATCTTTAAAAAAGAGAAACATTTCCTCTTGTCATTTGCAACTTCTGCAAAACAGGAAGAATTCAAAGACACAACATACTGGATTTTTAAAACTTGGTTATCCAGGTTATAACTAGGCTAGGATTTCTGTATTTTTTATTTGTTCACTGACAGCTTTTAGGAGAAAGAGGCAAATGAGGAAAGAAGTTGATTGATAGTGGGGAATATTATCCTCACACAAACACACACACACACATATAATATATATATATATATATATATATATATATATATATATATATATATATATATATATAAATTTTATGTGATATGTCATATATGCATGACATATACCTATAAGTGGAACATGTAGATGTTTACATATACACGTGCATATATATGTGCATATGTATTTGACAAGCTTACAGAGAATATTCTTGAAGCTCTCGGAGCAAGTACAAAACTTTTCAACCCTCTCTCTAGTCAATTTGAAATTTATTCCACATGGAGTATTTATCTCTACAATTATGACACCTCCGGCATGGGCAAGGTACTAAAAATAACAGAATCATGAAACAAAAAGCCAATTCTGTTGAATGTATTTTACTTGAAGGATCAGGTTGATAGACCAAAGTGTTAAAAGCAACCAGTCAACAAGCTTTTCTCAAGTCTTTTCTATTTTCAGGCTACTGTACTAGGCACTGGAGATACAATGCCAAAAATAAAATAGTTCCTACCTTGAAGGACCTTCCATTATATCTGATGAGTGTTTAATTTAAAATATATACATAAAAAGTGATATGTAGATGATGAAATAAGAATATCCAGCCAAATAATAATACAGGTTGAAGAAATTCCATGTCTAAGATGAACATGAAATTGATTGAATTCAATTACTTTGGAGAATGTCAGCTCCAAACTGCCTAGCTAGTTGCCTTGCATGTTTTAGATGTGTAATAAGTATCTGAATGAATCGAGGAATTCCATTCCCTAAGCATTTAAGGTATTTATTATGTTACACAGGAATGATGTCAAATAACCCTTGTCATTTTTTCACCAGGCGCTAGCCAACTTAATAAGTCTTAATGTACTTCTCTCCCAACTAAATAATGTTAGCAGTTGAACTGCCTTAAAATGAGTCCACATGAAATAATAAAGTCGTATTGATTTAATATATGGAGTAGTTCTTTCTCTGGGTGTGCTTAGCATTTTCTATCATGAGTCTTTTGGACTTGTCTTAGATCATTGTATTGCTGAGAAGAGCTAAGTCTATCATAGTTAATCATGGCGCGTTGTTGCTGTTACTGTGTACAATGTCCTCCTGGTTCTGCCCACTTCACTCAGCATCAGTTTTCCAGAGTTTTCTAAAATCCATCTGCTCATCATTTCTTGTAGCAAAATAGTATTCCATTACATTCGTATATCACAACTTGTTCAGCCACTCCCCAATTGATGGTCATCACCACAATTTCCCTTTGCCACCACAAAAAAAAAACCTGCTATAAATAATTTTGTACATATAGGTCCTTTTCCCTTTCGCATGAGCTGTTGTGGATACAGACCTAGTGGTGGTATTGCTGGATTAAAGGGTAGCAACAGTTTTATAGCCCTTTGAGCATAGATCAAAATTGATCTATAGAATGGTTAGATCAGTTCACAATTCCACCAACAATGCATTAGTGTTCCAATTTTCCCACATCTTCTCCAGCATTTATCATTTTCCTTTTTTTGTCATATTAGCCAATCTGATAGCCTTGAGGAGATAACCTTGGAGTTGTTTTAAATTGCATTTCTCTAATCAATGGTGATACAGAGCATTTTTTCATATGACTATATACAGCTTTAATTTTGAGGCTGGATTTAAACTCAGGTCTTCCTTTATCTGGGCACTATGCTCTATCCACTGAGACACTTAGCTGCCTCCGATTAATATTATTTTCATATATATTAATATTATTACTACAATCTTAGAAGAAGATTAAAACTAGGTGTAAATAAGTTCTTAATCCATTTGAAAGGATCAGAGAGGATTTGGGTCATTGGGCAAACACAGAAGACTCTCCACAGGAAATATCTTGTGATTGGCTAAAAGAAACAGATACATCTCTGGGCCTTTTAAAAACAGGAAGCTAGTCTGGAATTTCAAATTTCAGCAGCTGAGAGTTCAGTCGTGAAGAACCTTTGTATGAAAGTCTAGAGAAAGAGAATTGCCCTTATCAAAGAGGAGGGAATTTCTTCCAGCTCCTTCTATTGACCAAGTGATGATCTATTGAATTTAAAACCAGTAGCTCTATATTTCCAATCTAAATCAATGGAGTGTATATGGATCAGCAGAGGCTGATGGTAATCTTCACTGGGAATAAAGAAACACATTGAGGAAAAGGATTCGCAGAATAGAGAACTATGAATTTCTCTTCTCCTCTCTTCTCCTTCCCTCTCCATCCCCTCCTCTCTCTCTTTTATTTATATTTTTCTCATATCATCATAATTTCTCCCAGTATCACTTTTAAACTTTCAGAAAACCATCCTATATAACAAATATTTTTAAAGACAAAAACAAAAAAGAAAGAAAAGGAAGATAGGGGGGTATCAACATAATCAACACACGAAAAAACTTTGTAAAATTATGCAGTGTAACTCACTCATGGTCCTCTTACCCCTGCTAAGTGGTTAGGTGAGTATTTCTTCCCATATCTCTTTTTTCAAGCTAAGCTTCTTCAAGCCATGACAAATTTCCTTTCTATTTCTCCTTATATTGGTCTAACTGCTTCTTCTAAGTCTTATTTGCATGATCTTGAATAAATGAAGGATTTAACTGATACATATTCAAACTTGGAAGAAGTGTTCATGCTGAACACATTCTTGGATTTTATTTTCTTTTGTTTATGATTTTCACTAGGTCTGATAGTAAGAGAACATAGGACAATTTTCCAGTTTGGGATTTGAGCATCAAATAGTTTATATGAAGCATTTTTTTCCTTACAAGCAAGAAGAATGACCTTAGAGTTTCACCTTTAAACTCAAGCAAGACAGTTTCCCAGTCTGAAACTTTAGCTTTATTCATCATTGCTTTGATTACAATTCTGTTTTTCTACACCATGGACAACAGTGTCCAAGTGATATATTATTTGCAAGCCAAGCTTGTTTTCTCTCTCTCTCTCTCTCTCTCTCTCTCTCTCTCTCTCTCTCTCTCTCTATATATATATATATATATATATATATATATATATATATATATATATATACATGTGTCTGTATATCTGTCAGTATATCTAATTCCCCTGTCTTCTTATTTCAGTCAGCATTATTTGGTGTAGATATTTCCAGGTTGCTCTATATTCATTATATTTGTCATTTCTTATGACACAGTGATAATTGCATATTTAGGCAGGCAGCACTATTTGCTAGCCATTCCCCAATCTATGGGCATTTACTTGGTTTCCAATTCTTTTGTCATCAGAAAAAGTGCTGCCATAAATGTTTGGGCTGTAAGGGGACTTTCTCCTTATCAATTGCTTCCTTGTGACGTAGGCCTAGTAGTAGAGTATCTGGATCAAAGGCTTATGACATTTGTAAATGTACTTTCTAAACACTAGTTAAGTCTGACTGAAAATCAGTGCTATGCCACCAAGCAGTGTCTTGTAATGTAAGTAGAAACGTGAACAACTCTCAGAGTTCTCCTCTCAAACCCTAAATAAGAGTAGGCTCTGTCCTCTTAGGACCCAATGCAAATAAGAGTTGGGGAAGTTGCCCCAAATGTATCATGACTCTAGAAATCTGTGTGCATGCAAGCCATAAAGGTTGCAGACAAAAGTGCTTTCAAATCAAGAAAACACTATTTTCTCAACAAAACTAGCCTTGAGGAGCAGCTAGGTGGCACAGAGAGTAGAGCACCAGCTCTGGAGTCAGGAGAACCTGAGTTCAAATCCGCCCTGAGACACTTGACATATTTACTAGCTGTGTGACCTTGAGCAAGTCATTTAACCCCAATTGCCCTGACCAAAAAAAAAAAACCTAGCCTTGATTGAGGCAGCTAGGTGGCACAGTGAGTAGAGCACCGCCCCTGGAGTTAGGAAGATCTGAGTTCAAATCTGGCCTCAGATACTTGACATACTTACTAGCTGTGTGACCTTAGGCAAGTCACTTAACCCCAATTGCCCTGCCTCCCCCCTTCCAAAAAAAGGAAAACTAGCCTTGATTTCTAACCATGTGGATTCTATCTCATGATGTCTACATGTATCTGTGGGGAAAAGACTCAGTTCATGATTAATGAACGGCAGAAATGAAACACGTGAGAAACTGATGACTCAGTTGAATAAAGCAAAATCTTTGAGAGAGAATGAATATCCTCACCATTAATGTGAATTGTCACCCTCTTCTGATCTGGTAAATTGTCTTTAACAGTTGTTGTAATACATTTATTGACTGGCTTTTGTACATAGCTCAACTGGTCCCTTGTATTATACATGAAAATTGTCACCAGGCCATGAATTTCAATTTTTTTTCAACTTGCTCCAGTCAGTCAGTAATGGCTTTGGGTCCAATGTCATAGCTCCTAGAGCTCCTGACCATCTGTGTGCACCCACAATGCCACAGTGAGAAAGACTTCAATGGAAAGAAGAAAAGTAGACAGAATAGTTCTGCCAGTGACTTTTAGACATTTTGATGCACCAATAGTCTTGACTTATGTCTTGCCTCTGGATTCCAGTGACTCTGGAGGAGAGAGTGAGGCTGATGACTTCATGCAATTAAACCTCACTTAAATCCAACTGACTTGCATGTCATTCTTATACCTTAGTCCCTGTTACTCTTAGAGCTGGTGGCACTGGCCTCCTCGCTATTCCACAAACAAGACACTTCATCTCTCTGGGCTCCACATATTTTCTCTGTTGTCCCTCGAGCCTGGAAATCTTTCTCCTTTATCTAAACCTACTGGCTTTCCTCACTTACTTCAAGTACAAGAAACCTTTTCTAAATACTCGTATTTCTAATGCCTTTCCTTTGTTAATTATTTCCTATTTATCCTCTATACGACTTGTTTGTATATGTTTGTTTCCTTGTGGTGAATCTCTGCTGTTCAATGTTCAATCTGTTTTCCCCTACTCTGATCACTATTCACTCTATACCCTAGTCCTAACACTGACAAGATCAAAGTCTCACAACATAAAAATAAGAGTTTCCAATTAAGATGTGTTCACTATTCGCAGAGTTTCAGCCTTCTCTCTCCAGAGATTTCCCCCTAACTGAGACAGCACAGTAGACTTCTGGCTTCCTCCTCCTCATTTCAGTTGTCATGGACTGAAGGTGTTGTGTGTATGGTTGCTTGAATTTTGGGTGTTCCTAGACAGAGCACTTTTAAGTGTCATAACGACATAAAGATGTATGTTTGAGAAAACTCAGGTAAAAGGTGAAGCCCACAAAATTGAGGGTCTGGCTAAATATCATTTCTAGGAATAGAACTAAAGCGAGGTCAAGTATTGATAGCGCACACTCATGACATATTCCTGAAGGGAAAATGACCATTTAATTGTATTTAATATGACATTATAAATTATAAATGTTCAAAGGTATTTAAAAACACCCAACTTTTGAATATCTGATTGTTGCCATTTTCTCTGTGACAGTAACACCTGTGACCATGACCATGTTTCCATTTTCCCAGAAGAGATGATAGTATGTAAATATAAAGTGAACTAGTTGTTTCCTCATCAAAAGTAGCATATTTATACTTCCAACAAATTATTATTTACTGATTAGTCCATTGCCTTTCCTCTAATCTTATTGAACAAAGTTTATCAAAAGCTTATTTGGACATTTAGCCTATCCCATGCTCTATATATTAACAATACTAACTGCATAGGACTTCATAATTTACAAAGTGCTTTGCTATTGACTACAATATTTGAACCTCAAATTAGCCCCATGTGTTAGGCAGAATAGATATCATTACCCTAGCTTTAAAGAAGAGAAAATTGAAGCTGTGAGGATATATCAATATATCATTAAGGCAAGATTCATGGCCTTGAGGATGACTGTGAACATGCCTGAATGGTTAGGAACTGCAAAGTATGAAAAACTCTTTATGTAGAAGGCAAAGGAAGTATGAACTCCAGAGGATCAAATACAAGAACCAATATCCCCAATTTGATATAGTAGCAATTATATTCCAAAACCAGTAAGCCCACCTCAATGTAGTAACAAGGAAATTATAACACAGTATTATAGCAAGGAACCAAGTCATCCTGTAACCCTCCCCCCTGCTAGGGCCTTCCTGTAAACAGTTGCTCAGGAATCCTAACTCTCCACTCAGCACTTTCTAGTTCAGCTCTGCTGATGCTGGTTCTCTCAATGTCTGTTCTTCAGTGCCCTCTTGAGGTCTGCTGCCTCGATGTCTTCCTCTCAGTCCTGCTGCTCTCAGTTCTGCTACTCTTCCATTCTGCTTCTAATTCAATTCTGGGCTCCCCTTTTATATAGTCCTAGCCAGGATCTTATTGGCTAGAACTCAGGTCTCTGGTTGGCTGAATTCATGATTGCTTAGAATTCAGTGCATACACCATTAGCTCTGGTCTTAGCAACTCTCCTTAGGGTCCTGAGGCCTTCACCACCACATTGGTTTAAAACTTCATAAGCAGGGCTTTAGGCCTACTTACAAACAAAGATATAATCAAGCTTTCCCACCTAGACCCACCTGAGGCCTATTGAATGCATGGGGAAGATCTTCTATCACTTTAATACTACACAGGAGTGCCATGATGGGCTAAGTGTAGCATATGATGATAACAAAGGATTCAAGTCAATTTCTAAATTTCATACTTTCTTCTCGATTGCTTATTGCAGCAAGGTTGGGAAGGAGATAGAATGTTGGACCTGGAATGTCAAAGACCTGAGTTCAAGTCCTGCTTCAGATGTATGCTGGCTGAGCGACCATGGAAAACTCATTTAACCTTTCAAACTTCAGTTTCCTTAAATGTAATATGGGGATAAGAACCATACCTGTCTCCCAGGTTGCTGTGAGAATCAAATAAGATAATGGATGTGAACTTCTTGGCAAACCTTAAAGAGCTATAGAAATGTTAACTAGAATTATTGATATTTCTGCAGGTAAAGACACCAATACCATTGGAATCTAAAATTAGAAGGGATAGTAAAAAAAAAATCATTTCAATTTCTTCATTTTATTGTGATAGGCAACATGGCATAGATAATAGGACACTGACCATGTAGTTAAGAGGAGGAAGACTTGTATCCAAATCATGCTTTGTACATTTACTAGATTGTGACTCTGGGCAATTAACTAAACTTCTCTATTCCTCAGTTTCCTCCTCTTTTAAATGAAAGAGTTTCATTTGAAGACCTCTAAAGTTCATCTAAGCTTGTCTATTACCTTATACAAGATGAAAACACTGAGGCCCAAACTATGTGGGGGGAAAAGAAACATAGAAGCATATCAAGGAATTGAATGGGATAGCTCCAAAGAACAGGAATATAAGATGCCATTAAGGAACTGGGAGAAATAATTATTTCTCTTTCATATTAATAGTCAATGATTAAAATTGAGGAGACCCCAGCTTTTTTGATCTGTCCCATTATTTCCTTATCCAATCTCTTATCCAAGGACTGGACTGATGAAAGATAGGATTAACTTACTCTTCATTCTGGGTATTGTTACTCCAACCAAATAGCTCTAGCTTGTGTGGGGGATATAGATTCTTCATCTAGATTTCCTAAGACTGGGGTGGTCTGTGTATAGGGATAGTGTCTCTGTCCAAGAGTGACATGATGTCATTCAGCCCCTCATTGGAGTGAATTCATTTCTCTTTGTAAAAATCCACCTATCATTAACTATTAACCTATCAGAATTGTTTACCACACTCAAGAACAACCCTCTTCCAAGGGCATGTAAGCCATGAGACCTCCTTCATGAGGGTCTTTGGCATTCAGGAGAGTCATTGACCATTTATTAAAAATGTTGTCATTATTAATAAAATGACTAATTATCAAGAAATTATGTCTCTTAAACTTTTTAAATGCCACCAAATTGCATTGAAGGGAGAGATAGTCAATTGGTTACATGGAAAGAATGAGTAATCACAGGAGGATAACCAGAGTTCTCTGTTGTTAACTAGAACTATCAGGAGAAAAGAGCAAACTTCCAGCACTTTGTATGATATGGAAAAATTGGGCAGAGTGAAAAAAAGAGGATATAGACAAGAGGGGTGGCTAAGTATGGATGAATTGGAATTTATATCATTAGAAGGAACCCATAAATTAGTGACATCACAAAAACGTGGTTTTTTTGTGTTTGCTGATATAAAGAAAGCTGAAGAAGGTAGATTTATAATGCCAAAATTTACAACATTTCGGAGCTGTTATAATAAAAAAAATAGTTTTTCTTTTTAAACTGAGAGATGAACAACTGGAATAAAAATTTCAAAATGGTCTACACTCATAGAAAATAGAAAACCAGAGAAAATAATCATTATTTAAGGAATGCATTTGGAAAAATTGGCTATCAATTTTGTAAGAGATGAATTTTGAAACATTTCTCACAACCTATGTCTCAGTGAATTTCCCCTGAATAAAATAAACTTAAACATTGAAAAAAACAAAATAAGTAGTAGGACAGAATGAAAAAAAAATATTTATCTAATGATAGATGGGGGCAACTTTTATGTCTTTTAATTCACAAATAAAAGGCATTAAAGACAGGAAAATTGTGCACAGTACATCTTAAAAATCTGAACACAAAAATAATATCACCCGAAGAAAATAGTAATGAGGAATATTCATGGTAAATATAAAAGAACACAAGCATAAAAAGTTAAAATCTAAATAAGTGCATAGGAAATCTCCACAAAAGTATTTCAGTTAGAACATATGAGGAACATAGCATTTAGGTCATGTTTTATATTTTAAGAAGGAGGTACATTAGTCGGACAAAATCCAGAAGGGGGTAACAAAGAGAGTGGAGGGTTTTAAGGCTAATTCCTAAGAACACTAGGTAAAGAAACTGGGGATATTTAGCTTAAAGAAGAACCAAGAGGGAATATGTGACATGGTAACAGTATTTAAGTTGCTCACTTTCTCCCCCTTGATATTCTCTTCTCTCTAGGTTTTTGGGACACTGCTCTCTCCTCCTACCTATTGAACTGCTCCTTCTCTATCTCCATTGCTGGATCTTCCTCCAGATCACACCCTTTAATCACAGGTTTCCCTCAAAACTCTGTCCTGGCCCCTCTTCTCTTCTCCCTCTATAGTGCTTGGTGATCTCATCAGCTACCATACATTTAATTATCATCTCTGTGCTGATGATTCAAAAATCTACCTTTCCAATACCAATGTCTCTGCTGACCTACTGTCTCTCATCTCCAACTTACTTTCATACATCTGGGACTGGATGTCTAGTAGACATTTTAAACTCAATATATATAAAATGGAGCTCATGATCTTTCTCCCTAAATCACCTGATATTACCTTTCTTCTTACTGCAAAGTGCAACACCCTCATCCCCGTTTCTCAGGCATGTAACCTAGAAGTCCTCCTGGCTTCCTCATTCTCTTTCAGCACCCATTTCCAAGCCTTTGCCAAAGTTTGCCTGTCAATTTCACCTTTTCAACATCTCTGGAATATGTCCCTTTCTCTCCTCTGACACTTGTCACCATTCTAGTGAAAGGCCTTATCATTTCAAGCCTTGAAAATTGCAATAAATTGATGGGGGTCTGCCTACCTCCAGTTTCTCTCCAATCCAATCCATCCTTCATTCAGGAACTAAATTTCCCCCTCTAGAACACAGCTCTAGCCATGCCACCAGTTTTCTTACATAAATTTCTGTCTCCTTTTATTGTCTCCAGGATCAAATACAAAATGCTTTGTTTGACATTCGAAGCCCTTCATTACTTTGCCCCCTCCTAGATTTCTAGCTCTCTTACTCTTTACTCACCAGCAGGTATCCAGTAACACTGGCCTCCTGATTATTTCACAAACAAGACACTCACTATCTTGGCTAGAGGAATTTTCTCCAGTTCTCCCCCATCCTTGGAAGGTTTCCCTTCCTGTTTTCTGACTACCAACCTCACAGGCTTCCATTAGATCCCATCTTCTACAGAAAGTCTTCTCCAACCCCTCTTACTTCCAGTGGCTTTGCTCTTCAATTATTTGCTATTTATCCTGAATATAACTTGCATTGTATAGATTTATTTGCATGTTATCAGCCCAATTAGATGGTGAGCTACTTAAAAGAAAGTATCATACTTTGCCTCTTTATGTCTCTAGTCCTAGGACATTTTTTATTCTAGTTTAAAAGAAAGGGAAAATTTGATGCAATCCCTAACAATTAGGGCTATCCAAAGATGAATTGCACTGCTCAAGGAAATATGGGATTTCCTCTTACTTTAAGCCAAATCTGGTTGAACTTTAGTTTAAGAAGTTTCAGTGGGATTCTTGTTAGTCACGAATTTGACGAGGAACTCACTGTTCAATGTTTGACAAGCTGATCATCCAATTAAGACATTTAAAAAGGTCAAGAGATGTAGTTTCTGGGTAATTGGTCATTTTATTAATAATACTAGCATGTTACTAATAAAAGAGGTCAATGGCATTCAAATCCAAAAGACCCCTCTTGTCAGTGGGCTCACATTTGAAATGCCCTTGGAGAATGAGCATTCTTGAGGGTGGCAATCAACTCTAACTGGTTAATAATTAATGAGATAATGAATAGTGCAATGAGAGGTGGGTTATATTCCAATGTGGGTCTTGAGGTATATGACTTAAATCACCCAAGTCTTGGTCAAAGAGGTCTATCAATTTCCATATCATTTGTCTGACAAAAGGGAGAATCCACATTTTCCCAGACCTGTCTGAGTAAACACAATGAGCAGGAATCCATCCATTCTCCTAAACTTAGAATTTATTTTACTATCTTTGATTAGGTCTTAGCCTGGGCAAGTGTTTGCCCAAGATTTTCCACACTCGTCAGCTTCTGGGTAAGGAAGTAGAAGAGGGGAAAATCTTTGGTACTAATTCAATAATTAGTTATTGAACGCAAAAGAGAAATAATAGTTTCTCTCATAATTCCAAGAATATACTGGATAAATTATCAAAGTGAAATATATTAACAACCACTTGGGGAAAATAAAGCATCCAACATCATTCATAAGAAAAAAAAAAGTTGAAGCTTAAAACAATGGAAAACTGCCTCAAACCAATAAAATGGTGTGGGAGGTGGGGAAGGAATAGAGAGGGGAATGGAAAGAGAATAAGCATTTTTATAATACCTCTTATGTACCAGGAACTATGCTAAGCATGTTCTACATATCATTTCATTTAAATCAATTATCACAACTCTATGCTGGTGATTGTTTGAAGAAATAAAGACACTAAGTCCTTGAAATTGGAGTTGTGAAATAATAGAAGCTTTTTAGAAAGCATAATTGCAGTTCACACTAACAATTACAGAACATATTATAACCTTTGACCAAGTACTATTATTTTGGGGGACTATACTTTGACAGCAACAATAAAAGTTCTGTCTGCCTATGTTTTTATTAGTGGCATGATATGCAAATGTAAAAAAAAAGGGCACTACTCAAATGGCCAAGGGGGAGTGGTCAAAGCAATTATGCAACATTAATATAATGAAATACTTGAATTTATTTAAGACCAAAAAGTGTGAGAAATTAAATCAAATCTGGAATATACTTTATGAAGTAATGCCAGAGAAGAAATAAACATGTATATATATATATATATATATATATATATATATATATATGTAAATACATATTACACATATACATATACATACAAACACATATGCCATACATATGTGTGTATGGGAAACAATACAGTCAGTTAATGAATAATCATTTATTAAGCATTTAATAAGTTCCCAGTGCCGAAATGTAAGGGGGTGAGTCTGCCTGGCATGAATTCAATCACTCAGGCATTCTTTCAGTCAAAGTAGGGAGGTTTTGTAACATCAGTATGGTGGGCAGATTCCTAGTATCTGCAGCTCCCTGGGAATGGGACTGATACATACAAAAAAGGGAAGAAGGGTCAGTTAGAAGATATGATGGCATTAAGGAGTTCTAAATAGCCTGGGATGAGCCAGGTGAAGGCAATGAAAGAAGTAAAGTGGTCAGAGAGCCAAATCAAAAGAGCTATTAAAAGGATTATTGAGTTTCTGGGTGAGCTGGGCTGGGCCAGATGCTTCAGGTGAAATGCCAGTGAGGGGAGGTCCAGGGACTGGGCTGCTTTCAAAGGCATGGTCTTTTCCTTTTAGGGGTCCAGGTCCCAACACCCCATCACAAGCATTACGCTAAGCATTGAGCATACTAAGAAAAGCACAGAGAAAGACAATCTCTGCCCTCAAAAATTTATATTCTAATGGGGGAGCATAACATTCAAATGAAAGATGAAAGGGGTGTGGGAATTACCAACACAAGGGCATGGTAGCATATCATAGTTGGATAATTAAGGATGATTGTCTAGACCCTTTCCCAGAATGAAGGTTTAAGGAAAAACATACCAATGTGAGAAGGGAGCTTCAGAGGCTAAGTCAGAAGGAAACAGGATGTCAAGAGTCTTGAAAATGAGGGATGGCTGCTCTGGGCTCTTCTCCAAAATGGAAAATACAAAACTCTCCTCCCCTTGCCTCCCCCTACCCAACCAAAAAAAGCAAAATCATAAAGAATACATTCTAAAGATAATAATATAAGAGAAAAAAATGAATGAAAATGAGTGGACTTAGAAATTGAAGAAACATAGAGAAAATGAGTGGAGTAATTCTTATGTTCCACTTTCTGAAATTCATTTATGTGAATATCAATAAGTAACATTTATGCATAATAGATTATGCTGATAATTCATATAAGGTAAAAAAGTATTGTCTAAACAAAAATAAGCAAAAATGAATGAAAATACAAATCAAGAAATAGATGAATGAATGAAGTATTGCCCAGGGAAAAAGAGTGATTTATCCAAGGTATTCCAGGAAGTAATCAGCAGACTTAAGGGTTGAACCCAGGTGTCTTCTCCTTTAAAAATCCATTATTCTTTTTATCATGCTATTTCCATCTATGCCTTGGTAAAACACAGGAAGCTAAGAATTAAGCAAGGGCTATTCTAGCTTCTTTCTCTCTCAATCTCTCTCTCTCTCTCTCTCTCTCTCTCTCTCTCTCTCTCTCTCTATATATATATATATATATATATATATATATACACATACATACATACATATATATGTGTGTATGTATGTATATATGTGTGTATATGTATATATATATATGTATGTATATATACATATGCATATAAATATATACATATATATACACACAGAAACACATATTCACATCATCCCCTATGATGTGAATACATGATTGTTAGTCTAATGAACTTTCCAATATGATCATATACATTTTGGCAACTACCAATTTAAATACATGTATACATACATACATACATATATAATATGTATATGTATATGTATATGTATATATATATATATATATATATATATATATATATATATATATATATATATATATATATATATATATATATATATATATATATATATATATGTATGTATGTATTCTCAAAACCCAGGAAAAACTCAGTCTCCGATCTCCTGCTTAACATTTTTTTTCCCATGAAACAAACTCCTGGATGAAAATGCTGGCAGTGTGCTTAGAAGGTCAATGAAGTCAGTTGTCATGTCAGAATGGATCTGAGAAGCAAGGATATGTAAGCATTACTGCTAAGAATACCTTCGCTTGGTTTTAAGGGCTATCTGTAGCAGCAGTATAGTTGTTGAGTAGAGGCATTCAAAGCTATGTAGTCACCATAGCAACTGAAACCCAAATGGTGTAGAATTTCCCAGATTAAAGCCATCACTCCATATTAAATTCCTAAATAACTCCAATGCAGACCATAGGACATGTGGGCAGTGTGATCAACATCCTTAAAATGCCAAGCAGAAGTCTGACATCTTCCATTACTGAAGACGCTAAAAGAGCAAGGAGGAAGGGAAGAAACTCAGCCTGAATAGAGCTCAAATTTTACTCTTACATAAGAACTGATAACAGAATAAGAAGGGGTGCTTTTGATTGATTTCATTATCTGGTGGCCCACAAATCCTCAGTGCTGAGGCTTATACTTCATGTTCAATCCCACTACAAAAAGACAGTATTAGAGAAACCAAATCATATCCTGAGAAATCTAGGCTGGCACTCTGCCAAAATAAACCTGGACTTGCTAATTATCCCTTTTCCTGAGGCATCCATCCTCTCTATCACACCAAATAGAACTGATTTTGAAGTCAAGTGGTACAGGTTTTGAAAAACAGCTTTCATAGGTTTTTGCTGACTCACTTTCAGTTGTGTCTGACTTCATGACTCCATTTGGGGTTTACTTGGCACAGATATTAGAGTGGTTTATTATCTCCTTCTCCAGCTCATTTTACAGATGAAGAAACTGAGGAAAATACAATTAAGTGACTTGCCCAGGATTACACAGCTTAGCAAGTGTCTGAGGCCAGATTTAAACTTAGGAAAATGAATCTTCCTGACTCTAGGGTTGTTACTCTGTCCACTAGATCACCTAGCTGCCCCTGGCTTTTATATAACCTTAGGCAACACATTTAACCTTTCTGGGCCTCAGTCTCCTCATGTCTAAAATAATTAAGTCAGTGTAGATCATCTTTAAGGTCCTTGCCTGTCTTTTGTCTATAATCCTATAAAAAGTCACAATATGCGACAGCTTTGGACTTCTATGGTTTAGATTTATATTCCAGCTCTTCTCCTTAGTACCTTTGTGACCCAAACAAGTGACTTCCCTCCTTATTCCAGTTTACTCACCTGAAAGTGAGAGGGCTCAGGGGATGATTTTTAAACTGCCTTCTAGATGTAAATCCTAGTTACAAAGAAAAGCATAAGATTGGGGGGAGGGGGGCAGAGAATATTTTATCCAAAATGATACAATGGTGTCTGAGGATTACAAGGTTAGTGTGAGTCAACAGTGTATGATAGAATCATAAAAATAGCTTTTAGGAGCTTGTATTGAGAAACACGTGGACTGGGAGGTGATAGACCTAGAGTAGTATGCCCTGGTTAGATGACATAGGGAACAGTGGCCTAACTTTCTGAGCGCAACATCTTAGGAAAGCTAGTGATGAGCTGGGAAAAGTCCACAGGAAAGCTTGACATGTATATATGTGTGTGTCTATACATGTATGCATGTATATCTGTATTGCATATGCACGTATACAAAGATGTGTTATGTGCTACTTTATCCGTATTCATTTACCTATGAATAGATCTCAATATATGCATGAATACATACCTACACATCTATATACACATGTTTATTCATACCTATACATGCATTTGTTTATATTATCTATGTGTATATGTATGTATGTATTATATATTTAACTAATATATAAGCATCTAGAAATCTGTTGAAGGAAGCAATAAGTCAAAGCTTGTAGAAGAGCAGATGAAAGAAGTTTATGAAAGCTGTCTTCATGTATATATGGAGGTGGGATAATACTGTTTGTTTATTTGTTATTTTCTTTCTGCTTGGTCCCCAAAGGCAAATACAGAAGAATGTGGAAAAATAGATAGAGAAAATAAAAGAAAATTATATCTAGGCTTCATGTCTACTTTGGAGGTAATGGTAGAAGGGTAGAAATTCCTTTTGGTTCAAACCTTCAAGAAGTCAAATGTTCCCCTTCAAATGTAATTAATATCAACTAAAGGCTAGCTGCCCAATCAACAAACCATTTATCAAATCTTTGCGAAGCACCTACTAGGTGTCAGTCATTATGCTAGGTGTGATCACTCACCTCTGAGATCTCTCAGAATTTTAAAATTCTGTCAACTTTTGATAAGTGAAAATGACAAAATTCTCCCAAAGTGCCTCCAGATGGAAGTTTGCAGTAAAGATTACAAATACACATGATTTGTTTCTGTGGCCTCTAACTCACACTTACTGAATCTTACACAATCTTCAGCAAAAAAAGATTTCAGGACAAGCAGTCAGAAACAATTCAAGTATTGAGGAAGCTATCAGGATAACACAAGATTTAGCAGCTCCTACACTAAGGGATTAGAGGGCTTGGAATATGATATATACATATGCATGCACATGCATATACATATACATGTATGCATATATGCATAAACACATGTATATATACACACACACATACATACATACATACACACACACACAGAGGGCACAGAGTGAGCTGAATATGAAGGGATGACACCTACAAAATAAAATTAAGTGTTGCGAGGAATGTAGTTGGAGAAAGAGAAAGCAAGAGGTGAAATCTAGTAAATCACCTCAGATAAAAGAGGCAATAAAGAGCTTTTACAATTGAGGTGAAGAGATGGGACGTGAGGGAATAAGTGAGCCTAACTCTCATCGGATTTGGCTTAAGGAGGGAATAACACATTCAATTGGGTATGGAAATCTATCTTATACTGCAAGAAAGTTGGAGGGGTGGAGGGATATGAGAGGGGGGATAAGAGAAGGAACAGCAGATTGGGGTAAGGGGTAATCAGAAGCATACACTTTTGTGGGTGGGGGGGACAGGTCATGGGAGAGAATGGAATAAATGTAGAGCAGGACAAGATAGAGGGAAATGTCTTTTGCACCATGACTGTTATGGAAGTGTTTTGCACAGCTGCACATGTATGACCTATATTGAATTGTTTGCTTTCTCAATCAGGGTGGGTGGGGAGGGAGGAAGGGAGAGAATGTGGAACTCAAAGCTTTAAAAATGGATATTAAAAATTATTTTGCATGCAACTGGGAAATAAGATGTACCACCAATGGGGTATAGAAATCTGTCTTGCCCTGCAGGAAAATAGAGGGGAGGGAATGGGAGAAGGGGGGTGATATAAGGGAGAGGAGATTGGGGGAAGGGGTGGTTGGGATGCATGCTCTCCTGGGGTGGGGGAGGGGAAAGATGGGGAGAAAGTTTGGAATACAAAATCTTGAGGAAATGAATGTTGAAAACTGAAAATAAAGAAATTATATAATTAAAAAAAAAAGATTTCAGGGTAGATCATCTGAAATTCAACCTTGGAGAAATCCCTGGTAGAAAGAAAGCAAGAAAAAAAAGGGATCCTCTATGCCTTTTACACATCCCAAAAAAGATGCCCTTTAGATTGTACTTTTATCCATTTATGAAGTTCTTCACAGCTATTATCTCCTCTGATACTAATAATAGCACTAAACTGTGTACAAGTGTCATTACACTCATGGTATGAATGGGGGCTCTTTGATTAGCCCAAAGTGCTCCTCCCACACACACACACACACACACACATACATACACATGTACACACACAAATACCCACCCACATAGCAAACAATATCATGAAAGATCTCTCTTTAGCAATAATATTTTGCAGGAATTCTAAATGGATGTGAACCATGAAATGTTATAATCTCATAGAGGTGGGGGATCAGAAATAGACCTGGAGCTTTACAGATAATACCAGCTCCTATATAGGGGAGTTACCAATGAAGGATGGCCCCAAAAGACTTTGAAGTATTAAGAAAATGATGGAATCCCAATAAAGCTGCCCCCAGCCCCAATATTCTAACTTCCTTATAAGCTCCATTAAGCAGCAGGCCCACTGCTCCTACCTAGCCACACACCCCTCCCCCACTCAATATCCTTACTTTTTCATATATGCCTCACTGATCATTAGAACAACTGGTGTGCCCATGAGCTCATATTTCTCAAAGAACAGCAGGCATGTCCATACGATGGGATCCCAGCCACTGCCTCTAGCTAGCTACTTCCCCCAAACCCATTCCTCATATTTCCCACAGAAACAGCAGGTTTGTCCATGCACTCAACCATAACCACATATATGTAGCCTCAGATAGGACCACAAAACTCAGCCAATCAGAAAGCAGCATCACCAAGATGCCCAAGCAGGATGTGGACCCCAAGACAACAGAAGGGATTTTTCCTAAGTACGTACCTGTGCAGCAATAGTAAAGAATTGACCTAGAATAAACTTATGAAGGAGACAGGCTTATTTTAATACTATTATCATACATATGTACTCCCGTAATGGGTTTTTCCATATGTATCTTGGGTAATCGCATGCACAGTTCCACTGTGACAGGAACCCGTCCCCTATTACCTAATCCCTTAACTAACCCCTCCTGCCTTTTTAATAGTCAGAATTTCGGTTATGTAAATGCATCTTTACCCTATAAAAATCCATCTTGCTTTCTCTGAAGTTGCTGGTTCCTCTTGGAACTTAGCCCACTTCATGAGAGGCATCCATCTCAACAAATGCCTATATTTGGATTAGAGGTAGTCTGACTCTGAATTCTTTGAGATGGTTCCACCACAACACATCATGAAACCCCAACAGTTTTTTGGCATCCCTGGGTGGGCAGAGTTTGAACTGCAACAGAAACACTGCATAATAAGGGCAAACTTATGCTTCAGGAATATGTATTTGACAGTGGAAGACAGGTGGAAAATAGAAGAGAGAAGATAAAAGGAGATGAATGGGGAGGTTATTACAATATTCCAGGTGAAAGGCAGCGAGAGCTTGAATTGGGTGGCATTGAAAGTACATAGAAGTCATGGCCATGTACAATTATTGAATAAAGGTTACTTCAAAATGTAGACATGGTTGCTAAATGCCTTGCTTAAGGTCACACCGTGAGTGAGCAAGAGAGCTGAGATTCAGAGGCTGTTTTCTTGAATCCAAATCCAGAGCTTTGCCTGCTCATTTGTTAATTTCTGTTGTGTTCCTCATACATGAAAGCACACTGAACAACTTTCTTTGCCACATCCCAGCCCAAACAATAACATCAAAGAAGGAAACTAGAAAAAATAAAAAGGGCCTGAGAAATGGTAAGTCACTGGTGGTATTTTAAAGCAATAAGAGAACAAGCTGAAATTAATATTTTGCTAGGATGACTTTGGTATTTATTAATAGTCTGAGTGAGTAGGTAGCAAACCATATCCATTCACTCCAGTTTTCTCAGTTCTTTTGGATGAGCATTGGGCGTCGAATATAGTAGGTACTAAATAAATGTTTGTTAAATTTGTTTCTTTGTCATCTTAAAAGTTGAAGTGAAAAATTTGTTGATATTTTCTTGTTAGGGAGAAAGGTAAAAAAATTCTTTTAAAAGTAAGACACTGTGACTGGGGTCCTACAACACTCATTTGAATTCCATTTTTTTTCTCACATATTTCCTGTGTCACTGAGCAAGTCACATTGATCCTCTTGGCCTTGGTTTCCTCAACTGTAGAATGGGGAGCTTGGATTGAATTACTTCCAAGGCCCTCTGCCAGCTATGACAGCTTGCTGCTTAAAGTTTGGAGAAAGAAAGAATACGTAGAGAATTACATCATGATTTATCCATATATTGACAGGGATAAATGTTTCAATCCCAGTCTGAAAGTCTGAAGACATAGGTTTAATGTGAGCTCTGTAATTTACTAGCTCAGTGGCGGAGTGTGGGTAGTACTCTAGAGCCAATCAGGAAAACTTTACCTCCAGTCTAGCCTCAGAGACTTAGCTGTGTGACCCTGGAGAAGTCACTTAACTTCTTTTTGCTTCATTTTCTTCATTTATAAAAGTGGGAATAATAGCACCTACCTCCTAGGGTTTCAGAGGATCAAGTTAGATAATATATATAAAATGATTAGCACAGTGCCTGAGTAGGCACTTAATAAATACTCATTTCTCTCCTGCCTGGTGTAACCTAGGGCAAGCCAATTCACTCCTCTGCATCTCAAAATTTCCCCACCCATTAAATGGGATTAATGATATACTACTAACCTCTAGGTATTTACAGTAAGACCAGTACTCTTTTAAGTCTCACATTGGTATGTAGATATAAAATTATCATCATTGCCAAGGATTTACATCTATATAATGCATTTTCCTTCAAGTGATACATTTGTACAAGCCTGAAGTTAAGTTGATGAGATTATGGGGCATTGTGGGAAAATCACTATCCTCTAAGAGAATTGTTGATCTGGAAAACTATGAGTTTGATTACAGACTCTCTAATTAATCAATCAATAAGTGTTAATTAAGTGCCACCGACATGCCAGGCATTGTGATAGGTACAGAAGGTAGAAAGAAAAAAGAATCAAACAACCTCTACTGTTAAGTAATTTACATTTTAACCCAATCTTCCCAAAATGAAAAAGAGTGATTATAAATGTGGAGGACAAGAATTCATTCATTTCAACCACAGAAGTTCAGTCTAATATAAGAGAGTGGGAGTTTCAGTGCCTGTATTCTACTCCTGTTCATCTGTCAATGATCTGGATGACTTTGAAACCATTTCACCCACTAAATTTCATGATTCCCTTCTCTAAAATGAAGGAATTAGTTCAATTTCACGTTTTAGAACAGCACCTACTATGGACAAGATATTTTCTTATCTATGTGGTGTTGTCTACCCTCCCCTAGGTTGAAGGAAGGGTAAAGGTAGTGAATGATTGGGAACAAGCACTGTCAGCCTTCCATGGTATTGCCTAGAATTCCCCTAGCTTGGGAAGAGGAGGCTTAGCCTACCACAGCTGCAAAGTTACTGTGCCATTAAGCCAGTTATCATATGAACAAATCATGATCATTAACTGAGAAAGCAGGGCACAGAACTGAAGGGCTAAAGACAGTAAGTACTGTATGAAACCAAGATGTAAACAAAAGTCCAAGAGCAGCCCTGGGGCCAGGGGAGAATTAGATAGATAAGGAACAGAGAATTCAACTTCTCTCCCTTTTTCACACTTGAATATCCTTTCGGAAGGGTGAGTGTCTATGTGTCTGGCCATCAGAGACTAGTCCTACACAAAGCCGCTGAGCTTTCTCTGTCTCCTTCAACTTGGGTTTGCCTCAGTATTTGCCTCCTTGTTCTCCATGGTAACACCTTGTAAGAGAAGGCAGCCACCAGGCACTGAAGATTCACAAATAACGAACAACAGAGCCTTAGAACTACAGTGGCTTTCAAGGTAATACAAGATCTATAGTCCCTGGGGTCATGAAGAGCTTCATGATGGGTATAAATGGGCTGCAGTATATTGTCAAAGATGTCTTTTATGGAAATCATTGCAAAAATATCATTATACACTAGTGAGAAAAGAGGGATAGATTTTTAGTCAGAGGACTTGGTTTAGAACATGAGATATGGGTTCAAATCTTGTAACTGTGTATTAGGAATCAAGAGGGGCTCTTAGCACTTATTCAACCACGTGCCTTTGGAGAGTTTGACCTTTGTTTCCTTTATTAAATTAGGAGTCCTTGATGACCTCCTTGCCTCAAGGGAAAGCCTAGTTTACATGGGTTTGAGTGACAGGTTTGTGACATTAGAGGCTTTTAGACCATGTGGGTCTGAGTCACATTTTTGTGCCAATTTTAGGTCAGGTGGGTCCTAAGGGGAGTTGCTAACTTCAGAGCTTAAGTTTTGGGTGCTCAGATGACTTTTTGATGATGGCTAAAGAGTGCATAAAAAGGGAAGACAGAGCTATTTGCTTAGGGCTTGAACTCTTGGTGGAGTGCTGATGTGGAGACTCTGGGCAGCTGTAGTTAAGAGCCCTCCAGCTTGTAAACCCAGATGTCAGGATTTTGTTAAACTCTGGTAACTATGAATTGAGATTTGAATCAGACAAGGTCTGTTGATGTTTATAATTTGTTTGTATTTGCTCTGAAGCTCAGGGTGCTGGCTTTTCCCCCTGAGCTGAGTGAATGATATTTGTATACTGGATTAAAGTAAGATTGTTAACCCCTTAACGTTGCTTTCCTTAGTAAAGGAGATCAAAAGAATCTGGGCTTGCAGCATTCTGCGATCTGGTTGTCGTTGGTTTTACACTGCCACAGCAGCTGCTAGCCGGAATGTTGAAACACTTCGTGACTTTGAGAAAATCATTTCATCTTTCTGAGTCTCAGTTTCCACCATAAAACAAAGAGATTGAACTCAATGACCTTTAGCCTCCTTTCTAGCTCTAAGCTATATCATTCAGGAAACAGAGAAACAGAAATAGCAGAGGGAGGTAATGTCATGAGAATGACGGATAACCAAAGAAAACTATGAGGGGTACACTGGTTGCCATGAAGCATCCAGAAGCCTACATGGTTGTATTGTATCATAATTTTGTTGATAACTTCTTATTCAATATTGGGATGCCCCTTCTCTTTTATGTATTTCTTCTATTTGTCACTTTTTGGGGAATCACTTCTTGGACAGTAGAATCTCTCTTCATTTAAGGAAGTCCAGTCTTTGGATTGTGATGATTTCCCAACCAGATACCAAACATCGAGGAAATGACCAGCGACCAAGCAAAGCCCTTAAAGACATCTTTCCTTGAACATTTACTGTAATAAGGACCTTGGACATGACATCCAATACAAAATTGGCAAAGACATAATAAAAACTGAAAGTGTAGAAAGCAAGAAACTAAACAGTAGATCCTAACTACTGAATGAGAAAATGTAATCCAAAAAATATTCCTTACCATTCTGTGCCATTGAGTTTGATATCATTCCATAAGCTCTTTAAAATTGTATTGCTTTATGAGTATGGCCATAAGTCGGGTAAAATCCTCAAAATATTTCATTTTTATTGTTGCCAGTGGAGTCTTCATTAACAGGATTACAATTTTAAACCCTTATGATATATTCTATCTAAAGAGCCATCAATGAAGATTATTTGTAAAGATAAGTTCCCGCAATAGTTAATTTGCTTCAAATTGAAGTAGTTGGCTTCAAAGGTTTTATTGATTGCCTGATATTTCTATAGGCATTTAAGGAAGAAATATTTAAATTTGGTTATTTAACATGACTTCCCCCTTCTCCATCATTTGTCATCTTACACACACACACACACACACACACACACACACACACACATTTTATCCTTGATATAGATTTCAGAATTTTGCATTCTCTCAAGCTAGAACATTTGTGCATTTTCAACATTAAAATAATAATTTATTCAGAAATTACAATAACTCATATTGATAAAGTGCTTTAATGTTTGAAATGTACTCTACCTGTGTTATCTTCCCCCTCAACAGATATGCATTGAGGCTTCTCTAAAGTAAAACAGTAAATAAAAACCAGCAAATGGATGGATCATTCCTGATATCGAATGCAACATCATATACTCAAATCATTGCCTCACGAAGGAAAGAAGGGAAATCCATCCCCTTGTTTTTTTCCCCCAAGGGCCAAGAATGACATCATAATTAACGACATTTAGCTCCCTTTCATTAATTCTGCATGTTGTAATCCTTGTCATCATCACTTCCTTTTGGATTGTTTTATATGTATCTGTGATTTCCTTATTACTTGTTGTTTCTCACAGTCAGTCAATAAATAGTAATTAAGTACCGACTTTGTTCCAGACATTGTGCTAAAGGGGAGGATACAAAGAAACAAAAACTGCTCCGACCCTCTAGATAAAATGGAACATCTATGTACAAGCAAGCTATATGCAAGATACATTGTAAATAGTCAGCAGAAAACTAGAATTAATAGGGTTTGGGAAAGCTTTCCTTTAGAAGGTGGGATTTTAGGTAGGTCTTGATGGAAGTCAGGGGAACCAGGATGCAGGAATAAGGAGGGAGAACATACCAAGCATGAGGGACAGCCAGGGAGGAACCACATGGAGGCAGGTGTCCCTGGATCAATGAGTACCTGGGAAAAGGTGGGTAAGGTTTAAAAAAAAACTGGAAAGGCAATAATATTCCACTGCATTTTTATGTCACAAAACTTTTAGCCATCCCAAGTCCACATCTAGTCTATTTCCATTTTTTTTTCTACCAAAAAAAATGATTCAAGGCATATTTCGCCATTTATAAAATGTTTATTTTTATTTTCTTGGCCTTTTACTTCCTGGGGGAGATATTTCCAACATGAGATATTTGAGTGAAAGGTGACTAATAGTTTAATGCCTTTTTTCTCTTAATTCTGGATTATTTTCTAGAATATCTAGGCTAATTTACAGATTCACCAGCAATGTGAGTGCGCTTAAGGGCATTACAATTTGAGGAACAATGTGAATATTTGTTGCATTTGACATTTGCTAAAAACTCAAAAGTTATACACAAAAAGTCGATAAAGCTTCTGTTGGTTATTAACTTACTTTTTTCTATTTGTTTTAATTAACATATATTAGAGTTAAGATCCCAGACTTGCAGGGTTACCTTTGGAGAAAGTTTTATTGCATAAGTGTTCTTGTGATGTTATAATGTTATAATAAGTCTTATAATGATATTTCCTAGTAGTTTCAGAGGATTTCAAGTTTAAGAATAAAAATGTACAAATTACAGGAATGTGTGATGTGTTATGATTTTTTGGTACAGATAAATATGAAGCATTTAGAACACTTCATAGAATTTTGAGTTAAGGATAAAGACTGATCTTATGATATTATTATTTCATATAAGGAATTCCCCCATAAGGAAACTCCCTCAAACCAATAAAAGATCCCATAAAAAACTATTGTTTTTTTTTTCTTTATTTATTTTTAGTTTACCACACACGGTTCTACATAGTTTTGAGTTCCAGTTTTTCTCCCCTCCCTCCCCCCTCCCTCCCCAAGATGGCATGAAGTCTCATATAACTGTCATGTATAACTTCGCATTGAATGAATTTATGCTCTAGTCAAGTCGTGGAGAAGAATTTTGACCAATGGAATGAATCATGAGAAAGAAGAAACAGAACCAGAAAAAAAAAAAACAAAAAAAAAAACCAAAAAAAAACCCCAAAAACAAAAACAAAAGAGAAGCAGAAAAGGCGAGCATGTAGTGTGCCTCAGTCTGTATTCAAACTTCGCAGTTCTTTCTCTGAATGAAGATAGCATTCTCCATCGTGAGTCCCCTGGAGTTGTCCTTGCCCCTTTAGGTTGCTGAGAGAAGCGCAGTGTGTCAGGGTTGGTCCTCACGGAATCCACATATCTGTGGCTGTGCACAATGTTCTCCTGGCTCTGCTCCGCTCACTCAGCATTATGTCGTGTAGGTTTTTCCAGGTTGTTATGAAGTCTGCATCATCCCCATTTCTTATGGCACAATAGTATTCCATCACCTTCATATACCACAGCTTGTTCAGCCATTCCCCAATTGATGGGCATCCCTTTGCTTTCCAATTCTTGGCTACCACAAAGAGAGCTGCTATAAATATTCTTGTACATATGGGTCCTTTTCCCGCTTGCGTGATTTCTTTGGGATACAACCCTAGAAGTGGTATTACTGGGTCAAAGGGTATGAACATTTCTATAGCCCTTTGGGCATAGTTCCACACCGCCCTCCAAAATGGCTGGATCAGCTCGCAACTCCACCAGCAATGCAACAATGTTCCAATTTCCCCACATCCTTTCCAGCATTTATCATTCTCCTGATTTGTTATTTTAGCCAATCTGACAGGAGAGATGTGGTATCTAAGAGTTGTTTTGATTTGCATTTCTCTAATCAGCAGCGATCCAGAGCATTTTTCCATATGCCTGTAGATAGCTTTAATTTCTTCCTCTGAAAACTGCCTGTTCATATCCTTTGACCATTTCTCAATTGGGGAATGGCTTGTATTCCTATATATTTGGCTTAGCTCCCTGTATATTTTAGAAATGAGGCCTTTATCAGAGATACTAGTTGCAAAGATTTTCTCCCAATTTTCTGCTTCCCTCCTAATTCTTGTTGCATTGGCTTTTTTTGTACAAAAACATTTCAATTTGACATAATCAAAATTATCCATTTTGCATTTTGTAATGCTCTCTATCTCTTCTTGGGTCATGAATTCTTTACTTTTCCACAAATCTGATAAGTAAACTATTCCTTGCTTTCCCAAATTACTTAGAGTATCAACTTTTACTCCTAAATCATGAACCCATTTTGACTTTATTTTGGTATATGGTGTAAGATATTGGTCTATGCCCAGTTTTTGCCCTACCATTTTCCAATTATCCCAACAGTTTTTGTGAAATAGTGAATTATTAGCCCAGAAACTGGCTTCTTTGGGTTTATCAAAGAGTAGATTGCTAAACTTGTTGATTTCACCTACTTGTGTACCTATCCTATTCCACTGATCCACACCCCTGTTTCTTAACCAGTACCAGGAAGTTTTGATGACTGCTGCTGTGTAGTACAGTTTAATATCTGGTGGGGCTAAACCACCATCCCTAGCATGTCTTTTCATTAATATCCTAGATACTCTGACCTCTTGTTTTTCCAAATGAATTTTGTTATTATTTTGTCCAGCTCAGTAAAAAAAATTTTTGGTAGTTCGATTGGTATGGCACTGAATAGATAGATTAATTTAGGTAGAATTGTCATTTTTATTATATTAGCTCGGCCTAACCATGAGCAACTGATATTTCTCCATTTGTTTAGATCTGATTTTATCCGCGTGAAAAGTGTTTCATAGTTATGTTCATATAGGCCCTGGGTTTGTCTTGGCAAATAGACTCCCAAATATTTTATAGTGCCTTCAGTAACTTTGAATGGAATTTCTCTTTCTATCTCTTGCTGTTGGGCTTTGTCAGTAATATATAGGAATGCTGAGGATTTATGTGGGTTTATTTTATATCCTGCAACTTTGCTAAAGTTGTTTATTATTTCAAGTAGTTTTTTACTTGATTCTCTAGGATTCTCTAGATAAATCATCATATCATCTGCAAAAAGTGATAATTTAGTTTCTTCTTTTCCTATTCTAATTCCTTCAATTTCTTTTTCTTCTCTTATTGCTACAGCTAATGTTTCTAGAACCAAATTGAATAATAGGGGTGATAATGGACATCCTTGTTTCACACCTGATCTTATTGGGAATGCATCTAGTTTATCCCCATTACAAATAATGCTTGTTGATGGTTTTAGGTAGATGCTATTTATAATTTCGAGGAAGGTTCCCCTTATTCCTATGCTTTCTAGTGTTTTTAATAGGAATGGGTGTTGTACTTTGTCAAAGGCTTTTTCTGCATCTATTGAGATGATCATATGGTTTTTGCTAGTTTTGTTGTTGATATGGTCAATTATGCTAATAGTTTTCCTAATATTGAACCAGCCTTGCATTCCTGGAATAAATCCTACCTGGTCATGGTGTATTATTCTCGTAATGAGTTGCTGCAATCTTTTTGCTAATATTTTATTTAAAATTTTTGCATCAATATTCATTAGAGAAATTGGTCTATAATTTTCTTTCTCTGTTTTAACTCTACCTCGTTTAGGTATTAGTACCATATTTGTGTCATAAAAAGAATTTGGTAGGACTCCTTCTTCACTTATTTTCCCAAATAGTCTACAAAGTATTGGAATTAGTTGTTCTTTAAATGTTTGATAGAATTCACATGTAAAACCATCTGGCCCTGGAGATTTTTTCCTAGGGAGTTCGTTGATGGCCTGCTCAATTTCTTTTTCTGATATGGGGTCATTAAGAAATTTCACTTCCTTCTCTGTTAGTCTGGGCAGTTTATGTTTTTGTAGATATTCATCCATATCTCTAAGGTTGTCAAATTTGTGGGCATACAGTTGGGCAAAATAATTCCTAATTATTGTTTTGATTTCCTCTTCATTAGAGGTGACCTCACCCTTTTCATTTTTTATACTGGTAATTTGATTTCCTTCTTTCTTTTTTTTAATCAAATTGTCCAAAGGTTTGTCAATTTTATTGGTTTTTTCATAAAACCAGCTCTTTGTTTTATTTATTAATTCAATAGTTTTCTTGGTTTCAATTTTATTAATCTCTCCTTTGATTTTCAGTATTTCTAATTTGGTATTTAATTGGGGGTTTTCAATTTGCTCTTTTTCTAGCTTTTTCAGCTGTATGCCCAGATCATTGATCTCCTCTTTCCCTATTTTATTCATGTAGGCATTTAGAGATATAAAACTTCCACTAAGAACTGCTTTTGCTGCATCCCATAAGTTTTGGTATGTTGTTTCATTATTGTCATTCTCTTGAATGAAATTATTAATTGTTTCTCTGATTTGATCTTTGACCCACTCACTCTTTAGAATTAAATTATTTAGTTTCCAATTAGTTTTTAGCTTATTTTTCCATGGTACTTTATTAAAAATGATTCTTATTGCATCATGATCTGAAAAGGATGCATTGACTACTTCTGCTTTTCTGCACTGGATTGTGAGGTTTTTATGCCCTAGTACATGGTCAATTTTTGAGTATGTGCCATGTACTTTTGAGAAGAAAGTATATTCCTTTTTATCCCCGTTCAGTTTTCTCCAGAGGTCTATCATATGTGCCTTTTCTAAAATTCTGTTTACCTCCTTAACTTTTTTCTTATTTATTTTGAGGTTAGATTTATCAAGTTCAGAAAGGGGGAGGTTGAGGTCTCCCAATATTATAGTTTTGCTGTCTATTTCTTCCTGTAACTCCCTTAACCTCTCCTCTAAGAATTTGTATGCCTTACCACTTGGTGCATATATGTTAAGCAATGCTATTGCTTCATTGTTTATGGTGCCTTTTAGCAGGATATAATGTCCTTCCTTATCTCTTTTAATTAGATCTATCTTTACTTTTGCTTTGTCTGAGATTAGGATTGCTACACCTGCTTTTTTTACTTTAGCTGAGGCACAATATATTTTACTCCAGCCTTTTACCTTAACCCTATGTGTATCCCCCTGTTTCAGATGCGTTTCTTGTAAACAGCATATTGTAGGATTATGGTTTTTAATCCATTCTGCTATCTGCTTCTGTTTTGTGAGAATGTTCATCCCCTGCACGTTCAGGGTTATGATTTCTATCTGTGTCTTTTTCTCCATCCTAATTCCCCCTGTTTATGCTTTTATTTCTCCCTTTCCCCTTCTCCTCCCCCACAAAGTTTTGCTTTTGACCGCCGCTTTCCTCAGTTAACCCTCCCTCTTTAATCCCTTCCCTTATCTTACTGTTACCCACTTGCTACTTCTCCTCTTCCTTCTGCCCTCCCCCCTCCCTTTTTCCCCCCTTTCCCTCCCACTTCCCGTAGGACAAGTTAGATTTCTAAACTTATCAGAGTATGTTATTCCCTTCTTGAACTAGATCAGATGACAGTAAAGCTCAAATACTGCTCTTCTCCCTCCCTTCTTTCCCTCTACTGTAATATGTTTTTTTTTCCACTTCCTTTGGTGTAATTTACCCTTTTCTACAACCTCCTTACCACTTCCCTCATAGCCCTCCCTTTATATCTCTTATTTATATTTTATATCTTTACATCAGTTAATTTATACAGGCATTCACAACCTATGTATATCCCTTTCATTTGTCACAATAGTTGTACCATTCACAAGAATGACTTATATATGTATATGTATATATATATATATACATAAAAAACATACATATGATGATATAATCCCACATAAAGATGTAAACAACCTAAGCTTATTGGTTAATGAAGTTTGTGGGGTTTTTCCCCCTGGTTACCTTTTTATGTCTCTCTTGAGGTTTGTATTTGGAGATCAAATTTTCCATTGAGTTCTGGCCTTTTCATCAGGAAGGTCTGGAATTCCCTTATTTCATTGAATGTCCATCGCCTTGCCTGGAAAATTATGCTTAGTTTTGCTGGGTAGTTGATCCTTGGTTGTAGTCCCAGCTCCTTTGCCCTTCGGAATATCATATTCCAATTTCTCCTGTCTTTTAATGTGGAAGCTGAGAGATCCTGCGTGATCCTGACTGTAGTTCCACGATATTTGAATTGCTTCTTTTTGGCTGCTTGCAGTATTTTCTCCTTGAGTTTATAGCTCTGAAATTTGGCTATAATATTTCTTGGTGTTTTCAGTTTGGGATCTCTTTCAGGGGGTGATCGGTGAATTCTTTCAATGACTATTTTGCCCTCTGGTTCTAGGACCTCTGGGCAGTTGTCTTTGATAATTTCTTCGAAGATACTGTCAAGGCTCCTTTTTTCATCGTGGATTTCCGGAAGACCAATAACTCTCAGATTGTCTCTCCTGGATCTATTTTCCAGGTCAGTTGTTTTGCCAACCAGATATTTCACATTTTTTTTCTATTTTTTCATTCTTTACATTTTGTTTTATTACTTCTTGATGCCTCATAGATTCATTAGCTTCCACTTGCTCAAGTCTAATTTTAAATGAGTTAGTGTTTACATTTTGCTTTTGAGCCTCCATTTTCAATTGGTTGATTTCACCTCTCAGGGTGTCCTTTTCTCTCTCTAGATTCTGAATCTCCATAGCCATTTCGCCAATCTTATTCTTTAGGGACTTGATTTCATCAGTGGATTTTTTCTCCCTTTTTTCCATTTTTTCCATATTTTCTTTTAGCTTCCTAATTTGGTTTTTAAAATCCTATTTTAGCTCTTCCAGCAGTGCTTTTTGGGCTGGAGACCAGATCATATTAGCTTTTGAGGTATCTGATGTATCTACCGTGTCATTACTATCTTCTTCTATGTCGATATTTTGATCCTGCCTGTCTCCATAAAAAGAATCTATTGTCCTCGGTTTTTTTTGTGTTCTTCTTCATGTTGGTTTGCCTTTTGCTGGCTTTACAACGTATTTCTATCTGTGAGTCTCAGGGCTTTCTGTCCCAGCTTTCTTATTCTGGGGGTTGTGAGTCTAGAATTATAACCTTCAGTTTCCTGAGGTGTGGGGGAGGGGTCTGGCTCCCTGGCGTCTCACTCCCTGTGGGTGCTCTCCAGCACTTGCTTTTCAGCAATGGTCTCAGCTGTTTGTTGTTTGAGCTGATGACTGGCGCTTCCCCTGGGGGAGCAACGTTATGTCTGGGCTCCTGGCTTGGCCCCCTGCCGACTCTTCCCCTCTGGGACTAATGAGCTTCTAGTATTTGTCCTGTGAAGCCCCGCTACTCTCTCCTCTGTTTCAGTTCTCTTTTTTTTTTTTCCCGAGGAATTCTCTGGGTGAGGGGGGGAGGGGTTAGAGCCGTTTACCTGGCCATTGAGTCTTCCGGAAGTTCAAGAGGCCGAGTTCCTGGGTTTTGCAAGCGTCAGGACTGGGTGTTTTCGCGGCTGGTGGCATTGCGCTGCCTCTCCTCGCTCCCACAGACTGCCGTCCTGTGTTGGGAGGCCTGGGGATCTCTGCCGGTTTCGGGCGCCCAGCTTTCTCCCAGTCCGTATCCCACGTGAATTTCCCGGCCGGCCGCTTCCGCCTTGGTCTGGAGCAGCTCCGCACCGGGCACTCTCCGAGCCTGCAGGTTCGTTCCTCCGGCCTTTCAGACTCTCCCGGCTCGGAAATTTGCCCCACACAGACTGCTCGCGGTTTCTGACTCTCTCAAATCTGCTCAAATTCACTTTTTTATGGGAATCTGACAGACCTTGTGAGAGAGCTCCGGTAAGACACTGCCTTCATGTGGCCATCTTGGCTCCGCCCCTCAAACTATTGTTTTATAAGTAGTCTAGAATGAGAGGTGAAGTGTGTTTTCCAATGACTTGGAACGCATTTATTATGTTGTCAAAGGTGTAACATGAATCTAGTCCCTCCCCACCTTGCCTGGTCCTGGTTTTGAAGCAAGTACCACATTGTTTATTAGTACTTTAGAAATGAGATATTTCTTTCAAGTTCTTTTTATTCAAAATAAAATTACTTTTTTAATCATATGATTAATCTTCACTATTTAATATAGGAGTATATATAATCAGGCAATCCACAAATGGATGAGATCCCAGGATGCATGGTGATGATGATGATGATGATGACAATAGTAATAAAGAAACTGAGGCACTAAAGCACAAACTGATTTTCCTACTTGGACACTCTTGTTACATCAGAAACTTAGGACTATATTGTGATTTTCTTGATCTATAGTGTCTGAATGCAGATCAAAGCATACTATTTCTACTTTATTTTAACTTTTGTTTTTTTCTTTCTATTTTTTTTCCTTTTTTGTTCTCGTTCTTCTTTCACAACATGACTAATGTGAAAATATGTTTAATATGATTGTACATGTATAGCCTATCGGATTGTTTCCTGTCTCGGGGAGGTGGGGGTGATGGAACTCAAAATGTTATAAAAGTGAATGTTGAAAATTTATAATTAGAAAAATTACTGATAAGTGAAAAAAATCAAGTTAAAAAAATAAATCCAGCCTCAGGCACTTACTGGTGGTGTTACTCTGGGCAAATCACTTAACTTCTGTTTTCCTTAATCCGTTGGAGAAAGAAATGAGAAACCACTCCAGTATCTTTGCCAAGAAAATTCCATGGACAGCATGGTCCATCAGGTAATGAAGATTCAGACATGACCGAACAACTGAAAAACAACATTAATAGTTTAAGATATATATACATGTATATATATATATACATATATATATAACTTTAAATTATACTAATTCACATAGGGTTAGACACTAATATAACTCTAAATAATCTTGTTCTTCAACCACAATTTTGGAATTTCATACTAAGTGCCAAACAAATAGTATATGTATTTGATCTCTGGCCAAAGGAGACAGGGTCTGTTAAAAAAAAAAAAAAAAAAAAACAACTCTAGTATCCATGATTTTGTTCATTTGATTCCATGATTGGTTCATTTGCCCCATCCACTGATACAGACTGTAACCATTCTCATAACTTAGTAGACCAGAATTTTCAGGGAAATTAGGGGACATCTATTCCAAACCCTACCTTCTGAAACATTGCCTCTATGACAAACCGAACATATGGTCATCTGGCCTTTGCTTGAAGATCTCCAATGATAAGGAATCTACTATCTACTAAGTCTAAATACTCTACTTTTGATAGCACTATTAGAAATTTTGCATTTATGTCAAGCCTCAGTTTTCACTTTTATAGCTTCATTGCTCTTAGTTATAACCTCTGGTATCAAAGAAGTCTAATCTGTCTTTAGAATGGCAGACTTTCGTGCACTTTCAGGTAGCCCTCATCTTTCTCTTGAATTTTCTCTTTTCTGGGCTAAATGCTCCCAATTCCTTCAATAATTCTTCATATGGAATTTAGTCAAGGTCTCATGCCTTTGAGAGGTCCTTCTTTGGACTGTCTTTGGTTTATCAGTATTCTTCTCCAAATATTTTGCCCAGGAATGAGCACAGAATCTGACTATAAATTCCAAGAGTTTCTGGGTCCATACACCATCACCCTATGACAAATCTGGTGAGGAGCTCTCCAAGGCTAGCAAATCTGGCTTTCAGAAAAAATATGCATAATCCTCCATTTGAGCTTGCCATGCTTGTCAGAAATTGTCTGGGTTTGAATTCTCTTGGCCTAGGAAACTTGCATCACCCCATGGTAGTTCAGCAAGTGAAGACCTCGAACTTCAAATGAGCCAGCTAGAATAGTTAGCTGGAATGTCTAGTAGAAAATGCATCCAAGATGATATTTTTTTCTATTTTGTAAAACAGAACTGTGAAATTTAACCTTATTTGTTTGTGTGCCCATCATGTTTTATTAGCTCAGAAGAAAGAGGAGAAAAATACAAAATAAAATTAAAAAAAACATGGTGATGTTGCAAGGATGGAGTATAGTCTTCCCTGTAGGTTGCACTGTTCAAAGAAACCATCCATCACCAGTCTTTGCTGATTATTTGCATTTCACTAATATACATGCCTGACTAATCTTCTAGGTAAGGTGAGTTTTTCTTTTAAATTTTTCATTATAAAAATGCCTGCACAGATATGAAGTGAAATGGTTCCTTAGATTTAGTTAGTTCAAGAGCTGATGGGATATTTTCCTTTACATGAATCTCAGCGATGCCTCTGTACAACAAAATGTGAATTCCCAACAATGTACCTGAAGCTATGACTGTAGTGATTCAGAGACAATCCATTGCAAATGACCAGCTGGAGATAGGTCATGACAACATGATTAACAGGTGTATCCAAGAACAAATTTCCATTCAATCCAGACAGCATTTATCAAGTGCCTACCACATACAAGATACTGTGATAGATGTTGGGATACAAAGACAATAGAGAAGAAGCCTTACTTAAAGAGGGGAGTGGTTTAGTGTAGTGGAAAGAGATTTGGCTCTGGAGACATAAGACCTGAGTTTTAAGTCTGACTCTGATACTTGTTACTTGTGTGACCTGAGGCAAGTCACTTCCCCTGACTGAGGGCCAGTTGCCTCATCAGTAAATTGAAGGGTCAGTTGAGATGGCCTCTGAGGATGCTTCCAGTTCTAAATCTATGATCTTAAGAAGCTCATATTCCACTAGGAATCTAGCTGACATCTAGGATATGAGAATATGCCACGTGGGAGAGGGATAAGACTTCTATTTTTCCCCAGAAGGCAGAAATATGAGCAATGGTTAAAGGGTAGAGAGTTCCAATGAATGGAGAAAAGAAATTCACCAGAATTGTACCCATCCAATTTGAAATGATCAGAGAATCATAGAATTAAAGAGTTGCAAAGGAACTCACTGTTTGTCTAGGCCAAACTATAATCCAAAGGAATCTCCATTCAGTGGATACTGCCCTTCCCAACCCCACCCCTCTTCATTAGAGATTTGTAATCACTGAAGAGAAATGCTGTAAAGGCTTTTTTTTACCAAGTACCAGTTGGACTAGATGGCCTCTATGGTACTTTCCAATTCATATGCTGAGATTCACTAATTCCCCTTCAAACACTTGAGAAATTTTGGTAACTAACCATATCCTTATCTTTCGGATGCACAATCAGAGTACAGAAGAACATCACAATTCTCTAGGCCATGATATCTTTTTCTTAAGTTCTCTTTTCAAGAACAATTAAAACATTTTTGGTTTTCTTCAATGGGAACAAGATGAAATGTACCAATAGTCTGCTAGTAAATGGTTCAAGGTGGGAGAGGAGGAGAAGTTGTTTGAGGCCCACTCCTACCTAGTCCTAGGCCACAGGAAGAATATACAAGCAGCCTGGCTGGGTAATCAAACAGGACTTTTGCTCAGAAGTGTAGTAGTCAGGCATTTTAAAGAAACAGGATTTAGTAAATGCATTTGGTGTATTCTTTTCTAAATTGTCACTACAAATGACAGTGGTTACAAAGTTTACATGCATATGCAAAGAGAAAGCAGGAGACAAGTGAGCTGTACAGGTTTGTTTGGGGCAATGGAGTCACAGTTCAGAACCTTTGCCAAACTCATTATTGTTGTTCTCATGTCTGTGCCCTTTTGATGGCTCTCCCTTAGATGAGTCATTCAAGGAAATGTGTCTGGATTATTGCATTTGTGGTCACATTCTGGAGAAGAAGACAAAGAGCATGCTTTGAGGACATGTGTTTGTGAGACCCTGGCAGTCAGTGATTCCCTTCCTTTTCTCAGAAAACAGGAATCAATAAATATTGGAACCATTTTATGCTGAGACAGGCAAACATGATTTTTTTTTTCCTTAAAAAAGTAGAGGCTAATAGAAGGAAAAAATCTTGAGAATGAAAGTAACAAATTAACCCAAGATTACAACTTTAGACAATTTTCTTTATGGTATCATTAAATAGATAATTAAAATCTTTTTACCAACTAAATTACTTTATATTTCTAGTGATATGAAATATGTTCAAAGTAAAGGCTCAGTTCAAGGGCGAAGGATAAAACAAAAACAAACAAAAAAGCAACACACACCTAAATTATCTTTGTTTCTTATCCCTGATAAATTCCCTCTTAGTCTGAGAAGAAGACAAGACCCTATAATCCAGTTTTGGTGTGGGTATTTTTTTAGAAAATTGGAGTTAAGTGACTTGTCCAAGGTCACACAGCTAGTTAAGTGTCTGAGCTGGATTTTAACTCAGGTCATCATGAATTCAGGGCCAATGCTCTATCTACTGTGGCACCCAGCTGGCATAGCCCAATCAATGTAAGAACTCAAAGACACTAGCTTAAAATGGCAAAGGATTCCCACTGCATCCTCAGCCATTTCCAGTTGTCCTGATCTGTATCTGGCCTCTGGACCCAGATGGTTCTGGAGGAGAAAGTGAGGCTGCTGACTTGCTATAGACTTCCTCATTGTAATCCAATTCACTTGCATGGCATAATTTGATATCATGGTCCTCTTCAAGAACTAAGGACAAACCACACCACTACAGCCACAACTTCCCCACTTAATGGAGTCACTCAAATTTCCTAACACATAGATATATCATTCACAAAAAAAAAAAATCATTGAACTGAGAGTTTGGATATGAGAATTTTAATCCTGGACTTGATGATGGCTAACTATGATATATTAGATATATCACATACCCTTTTTGAGACACAGTTTAGAACAAATAAACTCTATCAACCTCAGCCTATGACAAACTCAAGGAAAGCAGCAAGAAAGAATAGAATGAAATAGAGGTAGGCAATGGAGGGCTCTCCAATCTACCTGAGTCTTACTCAGGAATAGTTAGATGGGAGGGAATAAGAATACGCTAAGAATCTCCAATGGGCTAGCCACTTTGCTAAGTGTATTAAAAATATTGCCATTTGATCTTCATGATAACCCTGAGATATAGGTTCTGTTATTATCCCCACTTTACAGATGAGGAAGTTTTGCTCAATCTCACTATTCTCCAGGAATGTTTGAAGTCTCATGATCCACAATTTTGATCTTCATATCTCGGAGGAAAACCTTTTCTGAGTCCTCTTCTATCTCATTTTTCCTCAGCTTACTCCTCCTTCCTCTTATGGCCTCCAATCTTTTGATAACAACCTGCTTTTCTAGACCATCACCCCTGTTCAGGCTTTTCTTTTTTCCTTTTACAATCTTGACCCTATAGTGAACTAGTTCAACATCCCGTATTTTCATCCTTCTTGATTGCTCTGCATTCATTAACACTGTTGACCAACCTTCTTCTTCTTCTACAGGCTTTCATGACGTACTTCCTTCCTATTTCTCTTCATATTGATCTGATTGCTCCTTCTGAGTCTTGTTGGCATAATCTTGAATAAATGAAGGATTTATTTGATAAATATTCAAACTTGGAAAAAGTTTTTATGGTGAAAACATTCTTGTATTTTGTTTTGTTTTGTTTCTGATTTTCATGAGACCTGATAGAGAGCATAGGGCAATTTTGTGGTTTGGGATTTGAGCATCAGAAAATTAACACAAAACATTTTTTTTCTTATATGCAAGAAGAATGTCCTTAGAGTTTCACCTTTAACCACAAACAGCACAGAGTTTACTCAATTTCCCAATTTGAAACTTTCATCACTGTTCTGATTCCAATTCTGTTTTTCTAGACCGTGGACAACAGTAGTGAATGGGAAAAAATGCCTGAGGCTTACTCCTGCTCTCCCATCTGATCTGTCCCTGAGGACATTTGGTTTCCCTACTTGGGGATGCTGTTTTCCAACTACGAAGTACTTACTTCCATCAGAACATTAATAGATAATGTAGAATGTTTTGTTTTCTCTTGGGATTAAAAATTGTGTTACGACCAAAACATTGGCAATTTATAGTTTTGTTGTTGTGCCTTTTGTTTTGAGCCAGGGTCAGTACGTTGTGGTAATTGTAGACAAGTACATGTCACTGATGCTTTCATTCCCAATCCCTCCTCCCCCCAGCTGTAGACTCCTAAAAGTACAAACAATGGTTGGCATTTCATAAGCATTTAACAAATACTTGCTGATTGATTAAATAACTACACCCAGTGTGGACCCTGATCACTTACCACAGATGTTGTTATTCAATAAAAGAGAATTGGGCTAGGAAATGAATCCTAGATCCAGAGTTGGAAGCAACCTCTGAGGGTGGCTAGTCCAACACTCTTGCCTTACAAGTGAGAAAACTGAGAACTCAGGAGGTAATGTGTCTTGTCTGAGGTCCCAAAGGAATTGTAAGAGACATGATTTGAACCCAGGCCATCTGATTCCCAAGCCAGGGTTCTTTTCGTAGTGCCACAACTGCTTTATCTTGGACAAGGCATTTCAATGGAATAGACGTTTGTAACAGCAGTTCTACTTGCCACTACTGTGGCTGTGTAAGACCAATAACACCAGCACACAGGAGAGGAGGGCTGCTACCACAGGTTCTTTGATCTGCTTTTCTAAGGAAAGCAATTTTAAGACTTTACATTCTCACTTTAATTAAACATACATATATCATTCACTTAATTCAGGGGAAAAAGCTAGCACCCTGAACTTCAGAGAAAACACAAACTGAAATTACAAGCAGAAATTATATAAATGGAGCAAAATAACACAAATCAGAAAAAAGGCTTCTAGCTGTCCAAGACATTAAATACAAAATTACCAGAGAGAGAAGCACCAAGATCCAGGTTTTTCAAAGCTGGGGCCTTCAATGGCTACTCAGAATCTTGTCTGGTCAAATCAAACAACACTCTCCCCATGACTGAGCCCCAAGCAAAATGCTAACCTCAGAGTTTATATATACTTTTTCAGGGTCAGAGGTCATCACAATCACATGACTCAAACCCATGTAACCTAGGCCTTCCTGGGACTTAAGCAGGTCATCAAAGACTCCTGATTCAATCAAAGCCTCTTAACTGAAACAAAGGCAAGACTCAGACACTTGATTGCCTCAGTGCTGAAAAGCACTCCAAAACAAAAGACAACAAAAAGTCCACTTTACTTGCCATCACAACACTCATTTAAGGGGTCTCTGGCTTAATACACATCTCTCCCTGGCAAGCTAGTGTGTGTACCCATGTGGGTCTCTGTGTGTGTGTGTGTGTGTGTGTGAGTGTGTGTGTGTGTGTCTATGAAAAAGAGACAAAGAGAGAGGAATCACAGACAGATGACAGAAAGAGAGTAAGAGAGGTGGAAACAAAGATATGACAGAGAGAGAAAGAGAGAAAGTTGGATAGCATAAGCATTTATTAAGCACTTACTATTGGCTAGGTGTTGGGCACAAGTAAGAAAAATAGTCCTCAAGAAGCTTACTTTTTTTCGATGCAATCAGGGTTAAGTGACTTGCCCAGAGTCACAAGGACAGTGACTGAGGCCAGATTTGAACTCAGGTACTTCTGACACAAGGGATTTTGCTCTAACCACTGTACCACCTAGCTGACCCCTATGAAGCTTACTTTTTAATGGAAGAAAGAATACTTAAAGAGAAGACATGAAAAGTAAAGTGGTCCTATAAGCAGCACAGCCTCAGTGGTCAAAGAGTAAGGTGGAGGTCTGGGTTCTGAGAAATATAAGGTCAAAATACATAAATCAGAACGCTGGGAAATTCCAAGGATGGAATACAAGGTTTCTGTGGAAAGGAGATAAGGATGATGTCTGGAATGGAGCCAGAATAGTGGAGAAGCTTTCATATTCATTAAATCGGACTCTTTCTCATTCAGTCTTCTTCTTATTCTTCCTTCGTTTTTGAAGAGGACCAATGACATCATTGGTGATATCTTGACTTGTGTGAATTGGATTCAAGTGAGGCAAAATTTCAGTAATCACCCTCACTCTCTTTTTTAGTCATCAAAATCCAGTGGCAGGACAAAAATCAAGATGACTGACGATGGCCCTGGATGCAGTACATGACCTTAGTGTCTTTGGTTTCTGACCAAACTCTTAAGAGTTCCACAGTATCTGCTTCAGCCATCTTCATGGCCATTGGAAGAGACTGTTCCAAACTGCCCATTCTATGAGGGGATGTCTTGATATGCTTGAGGTAGAAATCCTCCTACCTCATTGATGGGTTTTAGGTCTGTCAGTTACTCTCAATCTGCTTTAGCTCATCTGCCAAGATGTTTTTACCAGAATGTGGCCACTGCACATGCTACAGCTTCTTAAAACCACAGGTGAGAGTTGGGTGACAAGTGGACACCAAAGGTGGATGAAGAGCCCTGAGAAGGGCTTGACAAGCCTTCACACCAGTGGTGCTATTCCTCCCTGAACACTCTAAACACCCTGGGCCAAAAAGATGCTTCACGATGATCCTGAAAAAGAGTTTGACATCTCCTCTTTCTTTGCCTTGGTGCATATTGCCCCACCCCACCCCTACTTCAAGCACTTGGAATGCATTGTGTCCCCTAAAAATGTGAAGTTCAAGAGAGAAAGGAATGTTTCATCACTTCTCCCCCTCTGAAGCTCCCAGAACCCAGAACAGTGCCCAACACCTTGTGGGAACTTAATAAATTCTTGTTTAATGAATGACTTAAGAGAAGAATGAATGGCCACATGGTAGTCAAGTAGAAATTTAATTCCTAGCTATGGGATTTTAGGCAAGTAGGATTTGAGCCTCAGTTTCTTCATGTCAAAATTAGGGTGTTATACCAGATGACATCTAATGTTTCTTTCTCTCTCCAAATCTTTGATCCTATAAGAATGAGGTTGGGATGATGAATAAACATTTTCCCAAGTCCTACCCCTAACAATACTGGCTTTGTGACCCTTGGAAAGACATATAACTACTTAGTACCCTAGGCAAATCTCTAAGGCTACATGTGGCTGAGGTCCCAACCTTCACTGGTAGAATCTCATCTGGCAGTCCCCTACACCAAAGAAATCATGTGCCCAGAGCTATCTGTAGGATCCTATAACGTGCATTATATCTGAAGTTAGAGGACTTACATTCAAATCTCAGTTCTTTCATCTGTTATGTCTGTGATCTAAAACAATCAACTTCCTCTTTCCAAACCCTCAAACTTCGTGGCCTCTAAAATGAGAGACTTTAGGTAGAATTGAGTCAAATGATCATGAAAGTTGCTTCAAACTCCAAAACTCATGACCTCTGAGCCTCCTTCTATCTCTCAGAAAGCTATTGCTGTATTTCTATGTAAGTGGGCCCTGTCACTCAACATTAATAGGCATCCTAGGTAAATCATAACCACATGATAAAGAATAAGATAGTATTTAGTTTCTGAAATACTGTCAAATTGAAGATATTTGAAGCCATGAAGAGATTTTTTCCACATACAATCCTTTTCTAGTCCACTTAAACTTTTTAGCCTATCATTGCAATATTGTATTGTCTATTTAAGAGCCTTCTAAAATGATTTAATTGGGAGATAATTTTCCCTGCCTTAATTCATCTTGACAACTTCTACTCATTTTTTCTAACTCCAGCAAAAAAAAAAAAAAAAAAAAGAACAAGCCGGCCTGGAAGTAAGGGCTGTTTCTTAGTATAGGGAATGGGGGGGGGGGGGGCACTGCAGAGGGGCATGGCTTAAGGGAATAACATTCTTCTTTCATTCCAGTAAGGTATTTGACTATTTTGATAATTTGTCAAACTTTTGGATATAAGTGAAAAAATTAGCATTGTTTCTTTCAATTCCTAAGCTTTACATATGATAGCATAAACAATATACAGGAAATCAACAGCTGTTGAGCACAGGGCCAGACATTTAAATTTTGAGGAATAATAAGAAATTTGCATGGATCGTTCAATGAAAAAAATCTTATTAAGTAATTTTTTGTCCTTGAATAAAGGTGGGGAATTCACTCTGTTAATCAATTACTCAACCAATTTAGAGTAAGTGGCAAGGTACCTGCTACCTTAAGCAGGTGAGAAAATGCATGGCTTAATCATTCAATAATAGGCTTTAGATTAATTTTAAAAATGAGTTGATTGTTTTTTTTTTTATTTTTAGCTCTGGAGACAACCATGATTTACAATGCCAACTAACTAAGAATGGCCACAAGTTGCATTGAACTCAGAAGCTAAAGAAGAACTAGCAAATGAGAATCTCAAAATCCCAAGCATTGGCAAATACTTTGGAGATGGCTCATCATGGCTCAAAAGAATATGTCTGAAATTTCTCTAAGAACAGGGAACCTGGGGGGTGGGGCGGTGTTTGGCCACTTGTCAAAGAGTTTTGATCCTGCTGACCACAAGCTCTCTTCCATCCTCAAGATTCTGATTTTTGAATTGTATCTCTCCTTAACTGTGGAAACTTGGGCAAACCACTTAAACAATCTGAGACTTAGTTTCCTCATATGTAAAATGAGGAGTTTGGTGGTTATCTCATATCTAATAACTTTTTTAGAAGCAACAAACTACATCCATGAATCTGTGAGCTGCTCTGTCAACCAGTTCCTTAGTTTATGAGAAAGGTAGTGAAATTTCCAATAAAAGCTGGTTTATATGAAGGTCCTAAAGTCAACCTGAGCCCAGAGGAATTTATGAAATATTGAATTTTATGATCCTTAAATAGAAGTATATTCTGTCCAAGTGTCCCGTATGGTCCAAGATTTAGTAGTCCCAAATGTTAAACATGCCATAAGATTGAGAATTCTCAACACCTCCTCCTTCTTCCCAGATCCCAAAGAAATGAAATCCATGGATGGTTCTTGCTTATGTCATTTCTCTTGCCTTGTCCTCATTTCTTATTTCAGTTTCTCTACATTAAATAAGTCTGAGCTGTTCTGGAAAACAATTTGAAATTAGGCCAAAAATATATCCCCTCTTTATGGCCTCTGACCCGGAGATTTCCCATGTACTCCAGAAAGGTCCAAGACAGAAAAAAAGCTCAGATAGATGTCAACATATCCATAATGGCAGAGGAGATGCCCGATTGTTGGAGGAAGGACTGTATGTACTGTTGTGGTATATGAACATACTGGAATATTATTACATGATAAAAATGAGAAATATGGGAAAGGTAAGTAGTGACATCAGTAAAACAAATTGAGATCTAAGTCATTAAATAGCTAATGGAAATCTCATAAGGTGGATAATGAAAAACATCATAGTATCATAGATTTCTATTTGAAAGGGACCTCAAAAACTATTCAGTCCAAATTCTTCATCCTTACAGTTGGTGGAACTGAGGCTCAGAAATATTACCTGAGTTGCCTGGGGTCATAAAGTTACTTAATATCAGAAACAGGGTCTTAACTTAGGTCTATCTGACTCCAAATTCTGTCTGTTGTTTAGTCAACAAGCATTAATTAAGCACCTACCATAAGTCATGTACTTTCTTAGACACAAAGAAAGGAAAAATGCAGTCCTTGCTCTCAAGGACTTCACAGTATAATAGGGGAGACAGCATGAAAACCATTACAGAAATAAGATGTAAACTTTATAAATTGGAGATATTATCTTCTATTTTAATAGAATTTATTTCAAATACCGTGATCAGAATGAGGGTGTATATATACATATATATAGTATATATGAAAAAATAATATTTAGAACCCAGTTATTCATTAACAGCCAAACATCCCATATTTTGAGGCAAAATATACCTACTTTAGTTGTAAAACAGAGAGATATTTAATTATCGAGTCAATAGAACTTAGGAACTTGATGACTATCTCACTTATCATGTCAGAGAGGCAGGGTGTTATTTAAGGCAGAGCATTACATATACATCGTGAGATGAGGTGATGATACTAATATTTTTAGCTGAAGTTTTTCTTTGTTTAAAGGGATGTTTGACTTAAGGTCAGGGAAATGGGAAGGAGTTTCAGAAATGACTTTGACATAAAATTTTAAAAGCTTTTGAAAATATTAAAATAGATAAAAAACGGTACTCCACTGTTTCAAAATCTGATTCTTTTTAAAAAATGGTATGGTTTTGGAGAAAAAAAGTCACTGATAACTTCCTCAAATTATACCTTGTCCACAATACAGTGATGTACCAATTGCTTGGGGTATGTAACGATTTTGATATGGCTCCATTTTCAGAGAGGAATGGTCATTTGTATGGCCTTTGACTCAGAACAACTGATATGTATCAGGATAGAACTCCTTTTCCCATCGTTAGTGTTTTGTCAGTTGCCAGATGCTTGTTGTTCACATGAACAAATCCAATAATCTGAAATAGTTTTAGACAAAAATTTATGGATATTTGATAGAGGAGAATGAATCAGATAGGAGGCCCAGGCTCTGGAAGGGTTTCATTATCTTGGATTTAGAAAAGGATGTTCACAAATAAATCAAATATAAACAGTTAAGGAATTTTTGCTAAGAGGACAACTTGAATGGAAGGAATATTGAGACAGACAGGAGAAAATTTGAATGAAGCTAAAACCCAAGGGAATCCACAATACATGCTTGGGTGCACCTATCAAAGTTCCTGAGTGTGATAACCCAAGGCAGGAATGCTTTGGGTGGATCCAAGACCTGGGGGAGCCCAAAATCCCTTGTAGTCATCTCAAGCATTCCTAGAGAGTTACTGAGTTCAGGTGACATAATAAAATCAAGTGAACAAGCTTTAATCACATAAGGTTGGATTTAAACAGCATAAGTAGCACATTAATTGTTGTCTTGGAGAAATCAAGCCTTTTTGGGATCATTCACACCACAATGAAACATCATTGAACACACAGAATTCAACGCAAACTGAGGTTGAAAATGAAAAAAATCCAACTAAGTTCTTTTTTATTTTACAACCTCACTAATTCTCATAAGAGAAGCAAAGATTTTCACAAGGATCTGACCATTTGTGAGCGCATTATTGATTCTATATAGTGTTGTTCAGGCTTAGCGACATTGGATGAGAAATGAGATCTTTTTTAAAAGCGGCCAACAATTGCTATGAGGGAAAGCAAAACAAAATAAAAATTTTGCTTAGGTAAAACCAAGCAAAGACTGAGAAGCAAAGATTGGGAAAGGGCAATTTTTTTATTGAAAACTCACTTTTTCATTAAAGGTTATAACAAAATCATTGTTAGATATCCAGTTGAACCCTTAAAATATAGCATCTGGGAAGTTTCATCAGACTAGGAAGTCTCCACTACTCAAAAAATTGGGCAAGCTTTTATTTCCAATTGGCTTGGCATTCTCGTCCCCTGTGAGGGAATGAAAAACTCTGATAGGGAATGAAGAACTCTGATAAGTATATTGGAAAGTAGAATTTCTCCAGAATTATGGAAATCCACAAACGGAGATGAAATATTGTAACATGTCCTTATGCCATGCTGCACACCATGAAAGTTTACAAAATTTATTCAAGAGGTCAAAATTGAACAGGCTTCAGAGGCCTGGGAAATAACTGATTTAAATCCCATTGAAAACCAATGGGATATAGTTAAGGCTAAACCTAGAAAAACATACTTCATTAAAGGTGTGATTAATATCCAATGTAATAACAATGTAATTTCATGAGAAAGAATTGAAGAATGTGTACAAAAAATGTCATGAACTTAATGCCAAATTTGTAACCAAACAATTGAATAAAAGGCAAGAGATTTTTAGACATAAACATTTGTAACATTTTATTGTACAACAGATTTTTACTCTGCATCGGTTTATTTAATATGAGTAACAAATGCTTAGTTAAACAGACTAAACAACTAACTTATTCAACTAACACTACCACTTTAAGATTTGTAAAGTTTTATGTATGTGTGTATGTATGTATGTCTGTGTGAGTACATATACACATACATACATACATACATACATATATATATACATATATATATAAAACCTCATTTGATGTTCACAGCAACCAGACATGAGTGAAACACTGAACAAAATATAATAGTTACTCAAATTTAAATTCTTAAGACTGAATTCAACATTACTCATTATAGAAAATGAATAAGAATTTCTAGCTGGAAACAGAAACAATAAAACACAATCATACTATATTGAATTTCTTGTCTTTATATTTTAAAGAAACTTCCCTTTTTGGAAGTGGGAGATTTGCACATTAACAAAAAGTATGCATGATGGTAGGAACAAAAGATACCTTTCCAAAAATATAATGGTTCTCTTACTACTGATATGACATTTTTTTAAAATAAAATGTGTTTTTTCTTGCACTACCAACCTTTAACAATATGGACTACTCTAGTCCTATTAATTTGATCAGTTGCCATGAAATCTTCTGTCATTAGCCATATATGTAGTATGATATTTTGACTTTTATTATCAGGAGTTCATGATATCATAAAAGAAGAACAATAAGAGAATAGGGAACACCTGTAAAGGTAGAATAAAGAACAAAGCTGTCATTAAAGTTACAAAACAAAATCATCAACCCTTTGGTAGCCTCTGTGCCTGAGATCTCAGGTATTTTGTAGTACAGACCTAAGCACGAATGAACAAGTAAAGCAAATAAAAACAAAAAGGCTTCCACTTGGACATACACACACATCACACATGAACAAAATTGTAGAAGCATGAGGAATACCACCCAGGGAATCAAATATCCTCCAATCCAAATTACTATTGTATAAATAGGTCTTACCTGATTCTCTCTTGTCCAAACAACCAGCTCTTCAGACATAACCAAATGATCGGTTTCAGAATACTAACTTAATGGGACAGTAAGTGGCACAGAGGATAGATAGTAGCCCTGGAATCAGGAAAAAAACGGAGTTTGAATCAAGCTTCAGATTCTTCCTAGATTTGTGGCCCTGGGTATGTAATTTACCCACTCAAGTTCAGGCTTTTCATCTGAAAAATAAAAGTATCAGCCCCTGTGAACTCTGAATCTGTGACTCCAGGTTCAGATTCTTCAGAATCTGACAGACTTACTGTGAGAGCTTCTTGTGGCCCCATTCATTCTTTGGGCAATATGCCGTCTTCCTATTCCGACAACATAGTTGTCTTGTACCCTTCACTTTGATAAGGATCATATTATCACATTTTTAACAAGATCAGACTGACATAGTTATTTAAGTATTTCACACTTTTGCTAGTATAAAGAGCTTTATACTTTTGCTAGTGTAAACATCCTTCCACATGTAACAGACAAGAGGAAGCAATAATAAGAATACATAGCTGGTATTTCCATAATGTTTATTGTATGCCAAGGCACAATGATAAGCACTTAGCCATTATTATCTTACTTCATCCTCACAACTACCTAGGAAGCTAGGCACTATTATCATTGTTATTACCCCCATTTTATAGGTGAGGAAACTGAGGCAGACAGCAACTAAGTGACTTGTCCAAGGTCACAAAGCTGATAAGAGTCTGAAGCGATATTTGAATTCAGGACTTGCGGTTGGCAGGCCTGGTGCTCTGAGCTGCTTAATAACGATAATAATAGTGATGGTGATGAAGGTGACAGCTTCATTTATAAAATACTACCACATTTGTGTCTCCTTTTTCTTTTCTCTTCCCACCCTCAACGATCTTCTGGGGTAGGTGCTTTTATTTTCTTCATTTTACACATAAGAAACTGAGGGTTAGAGATTAAATGACTTCCTCATGAACACACAGTTCATTTACAAATGCTCAGAGTAAACAGAATTGTGTTTAAAAAATAGACTTAGTCTACAATAAAAAACACAATTTCAGCTTTCTTCAAACAAGAGGGTTTTTAAATTTCTTTTTTGATTTAGGATGCCCTCCTGTATCCTTACTTTTCTTCAAGACATGTTTTACTTACTTGGTTTTGCTAACCTTTTAGTAAATGAACACCGTCTGGAAGGATATACACTTCTTGCGGTCAGAAGCCGTCTATTTTATATGACCTATAAATAGGAAGCAAGAAAACCAAATTTTCAGAGCTCATTCAGCCGGATGCTGACTAATGTTGTAGCTTCCCCACAGGAATTAAGGTGTAGTGAGGTATGGAGAGCTGGTGTCAAGGGTGAGTCCTTGAGGCTGATCAGAAGGTGGCCTAATTTCTGTTGGTTGCTGTCAGGGCAAGGATCCACATCACCCCTCCTCCACCCACCGCATCTCTGCCTGAGGATCTCACCCAAGTAGCAGCAACTCTTCCCTTTTGACTACACAGCAAGGAGGGGGTATAAGGAAGCATCAAAGCGTGTGCTCAGAGGGGAGTCCATTGCCTCCACCAAGAAAAACAAAATCAGCATATTTTAAAAACAAACTAATATTTTGTGGGAAAGTGCTTCCCCAAGATCACAGTGCTGCATAATTGTGACACAATTTCATAGCCCTTTTTAAAATTTCCTTTTTGTTTATTTATATGGCTGTGGATGGCTTGTGCATGTAGGCACCATTGGACTGCTAAGGAGAGGAGGGAGAGAAACATTCCTTCTCCCCTCACTAGAACTCCACAGGAGAGCTCATTGAGTCCCATGGTGGCAAGAGACAGAGAGACGTTGGCTTCTCCTTTCAAGCCTTCTGAGCAGGCAGCTCTGCTAAGCTCAGCTGCCAATCATCCCCACCACAGGCCCTCTGTAATATCAATTAAGTTGGGTGTCTTTGATTGAGTCTTATTAGGTGTTAACCCCAGGCCCAAACCCCTACGTACTAGGTGCTAAGCCTGTCTGGACAGGAAGCCCTCAGTGCCCTAAGGGGAGTTGCTAAGATCAGAGGCAATTGTAGGAGTCGGAACTCTGGTCAGATGGTTTGATGAAGGCTAAAGAGTGCATAAAATAAGAGAACAGAGCTATTTGCTTAGGCCTCTCACTCTTGGTGGTGTTTTGATGTGGAGACTCTGGGCAGCTGCAGTTAAGAGCTCTCCAGCTTGTAAACCTGGATTTTCAGACTTTGTTAAACTCTGGCAACTATGAATCGAGGTTTGAATCAGACAAGCTCTGTCTGTTGATGTTTGTAATTTGTTTGTGTTTGCTCTGAAGTTCAGGGCGCTGGCTTTTCCCCCTGAACTAAGTGAATGATATTTGTATGTTTGATTAAAGTAAGATTGTTAACCCCTTAATGTTACTTTCCTTAGTAAAGCAGATCAAAAGAACTTGTGTTGGCAGCTTTCTGTGTGCTGGTTGTTGGTGTGTCTTACACCCCTTCAGCAGCCACTAGCAGCTTGTTGAAACATCCTCATGATGAGTTACTTTGAAATTAACAATAGAATACTGGGTCTTCTGCAAACACAAGGCCACAGGGACGAACAAAGGCTGTGGGCTATGTTCTCCCATAGCATGAGTCACTCAGCACACTTCTTTCATCAAGAAAAAGCCTCACCCCAACATACAAGGGACTCCCTGACTACTCCCTGCCTTACTCTCAGGAGTGAAATATTAAAGATATAAACAGAAATAATTCCAAACAAGACTAAATGATGGAGATTATACCAAAATAGAAGTGGATGAACAGGGAGATCATTGCCCAACCTAAATACTTAAAAGTCATTTAGAGAATATAGAAATAGAGGCAGGTAAAATCAAATGACTACTAAAGAGTGCTAAAGCCTTGTGAGACTCTTGTCAGGAATGATATATCCTAGATTCAGTTAAGCCTGCTCCTGAATGCCTGGGGAAACAAAAAAATTGAATATTATTGGAAAAATTAGAAATGATCAAAGAAGTCATATGATTGATATTCAGGGTAGATGGGAGAATGGATAGTGGAGTGGACAGTGAGCAATAACGGACAGTGAAAAAGGAAGACCAACTGGGCTGTTTGCTTTTTGGTTTCCCACATACTGAGGAACATTCTTGAACTTAATAAGGCAAAGCAAAACAAAACAAAACAAAGATAATCATTAGACATAGAGCTGGAAGGGACCACAGAAGTCATTTAGCTCAAGCATCTATTTTTCAAATAAAATAAGGCAAAACAGCATCAAAGAGAGGAAGTGCCTTGACCAAGGTCACATAGATAGAAAGAGTCAGAGGGGGGATTTGAACCCATTTTCTCTGATCCCACAGCTAATACCCTTTGCATTTATCACACTGCCTACAAGTATATTGAACTGAGGTGATAGTGAGCAAGAAGATAGTTGCCATTCGTGTATCCAGAGGTAGAGTTCTTTCAACTTTAACATATCTAACAAAATAAGTTTCAATCTAAGATAGCTTAGGTGCTAAGAAGAGAGCAAACTTGTCCAAGTTTATCCAAGTCTCCTGACCCTAAAAATACCTTCTTAGCAACCAGGGAGGGAGTACACACACACATATACACATGCACATGTGCACACATGCACACACACACACATACTTCTAGCTATTTTGTTTTGTACTTATGTGTTATATCAATTCTCTTTCCCGCAATAGAATGCAAGTTCCCTGAGGGCCAGAACTATTGTATTTGAATCTTTGTACACTAAGAGCCAAGTAGATGGTTTCAAAGAGATATGGGAAGACTTATCTGAACCAATGCAGAATGAAATAAACAGTGATATATGTTCATAATTGTGCATAACTTTGAAAGCTGTAAGAACTCTGATCAATACAAGGATTGGATAGCTCCTCACAGAAACGCCATTGCAGGACACTCAGGCTGGCCATTTCCTGCCAGTCTCTCCTTGTCCAGACTTCTCTACTCTGGCTCAGAAACTTTTCCATCATGGAAGATCCCTTCATCCCTGCAATTCATACCTCACAAAGTACCCCCCCCCCATCCTATCAGAGTCTCTTAAAACTTTCATCTAAGGAGGGTATCAAGGTATCTTCTTTCCTCATCATGGTCCTCTCTGTTAGACATCTCCATCTTATCCCCATGCTAAGTGGCTCCTTCCTTATTCTGTCCTCACCAATAAGCCTCTTTTTTATGTGTTGCTTTCCCCCATTAGAATGTAAGTTTCTTGAGGTCAGGGACTTCTTTTTGATTGCATTTTTCTCCAGTGCTTAGCACAGCTCCTGACACACTGTTAACTGTTGACCATTCCTGATTCCAGGGGACTGATGTTGAAGTATATCATCTAACTCTTGGCATATGATGGATTCAGGGAACAAACATTTTTTGAACATGACCAGTTAGGAAATATATGTTGCTTATCTGTGCATATTTGTTTCCCTCTACCAAGCCTTCAGGCTGTATAGGTGAGAATAAGAGAAAAATAAATTTAAGTAAGATAACATTTTATTTTAAAATACAAATGGGGAAACTGAGGCCCAGATAGATTAAGTGACTTGCCCAGGCTAACAGTCCTATTCATTGGCAGAGTTAAGATATTCAGTCATAAGAAGAGCTGTTTGCTGTTTCTTATTTTGCCCTGCCTCCTGGCATTACCAGAATCTGAGACTAGAACAATCCTTTGTTGATCATAATATAAGCCCTGGGGAGATGGGTAAATACCAACTAGATATACATAATTATAATGTCAACTATTTAAGAACTCTTGTGACTCTTTAAGTGTCATACAACAAAGCTCAAGTGGGAAAACATTCCATGAAGTGCTTGAATACTGAGAGAGGAGGAGGAGGAGGAAAAGGACAAGGTCAGCTCCCTAGCCTTTCTTAAATCTTGTTTCTATAAACCAGGAAACAGCTCAGTGGGAAAAAAAAAAAACAGCAACAGTTTTCCCTACTTGTCCTTCTAAATAATAAAAACACTTTAAATAATGAACTGATGCTGGACCATTGAAGGAGATAAATAAATGGTCCAGGTTTGGCATCTTGGCACTCTGCCAGTCAGTCCCATCATTTTGTAGGTGAGGAAACCGACATTCACTGGGTGATTCATCGACAGTGGCAGACCTGGAAGAGAACTCTGAGGGTAAGTGGCCTACTGACTCCAGAGCTGGTATCACTACTCCACCTAGCTTCCCCCCAACCCCTTTTAGGTGAGGCAAAAAGAGTTAAGTGACTTGACCAGGGTCACATAGATAGTAAGTATAAGTGTCTCATTTTACACATTTCATTTTACAGATTAGGAAACTTGGGCATGGTAATGAAAAGTGACTTGCCCAGGGTCACATGGCTACTAAGAATTTGGGGTAGGACTTGAACTCAAATTGGCCAGTCAGTCCTACTGCCCTATCCAATGCACATTGATTCTTCTTTTTTTAACCTCTGTGAGACTCAGTTTCCTCATCTGAGGGAGGAGAGAATGGCATCTCTTTCAAATCTCTGGAGGCTGCATACCGAATAGCACGTAAAATTTCACCTTTACTTTGCTTCCAAGTGTTGTGACAGTTATTTGTCACTGTTGGTTCCACTTTGGAAGGAAAAACCAATTGCTTAAAATTAATGATTTAGAGATAGAGGGAATATTAGTGGTACTCCATTCCAAACTTGACAAGCACAGAGAGATGACTTGACCAAAGTCACACAAATAGTGTGTGTCGGAAGTGGAATTTTAATCCAGGTCTGCTGACTTCAAATATGGGAGTCTATCTATTTATACCATTACTTTCTCTCACTCAGGTCAATATGGCTGTAGAGACCATGTTATCATTAGATTCAATTGAATGCAAGAATACTCTTCTCTAAATGCTACCATTTTCATGAGACTATGGAGGGGGAGTACTGGGAGTACTATGTACTGGGAGGAGGGGGTGTCAAGACTGAAAAAACATAACATTCACTCTCAAGCAGCTTTGTGAGATGCAACAGGTACACTGGTATGTACGTAGACCGGGATTTTGTTTATTTATTTTGTTCTATGCCTGTGATCATATTGGTTTTGCGAATTATAGGTGTGAAAAGTCTCAAAGGAAGCAGATCAGAAAGTGGTCTGAACATTTGCTCATATCCCCATTCCTACCCCAATTACCCATATTCACAGGTCATGGTAGAGAAAGTTCAAAGACTCCATACTCACGTTGCTATTTTCAGATTATCTGGCTCAATAACCATTATTCAGTAACCAATTCTCCTTTGAGGTTCATTCCATCCAAGTTTTCCATCCAATTGAGATTCTGGGAGCTGTTATTTACTGACCTTCTAGTCTTCCCTCCTTTTCTCAGAGTTTATTACCTAACTCCACCCCAACTCCTATCCTCATACAAGGTGTGTTAAAATCATATCTTATTCTGATCCCCCTGAACATCCTCCCCACCCTGTCTATTAGTATAGTAAGTAATTTTAAAAGTAACGAGAAGAAAGTGGCAACAGCAGAAAATAAAATGGCAAATGGGAAACCCAAAGTCCCACACTAACTGTCCCAAAGATCAAAGGAGCTTAATTTACAAATTATCACATGTTAACTAAAATTCAAATCCTGGCAATGTGTGGAATCAGGGGACATTATCAAGATTCTACTGTCAAGGGTTTTGATTCTATGATATGTAAATCTTCAACAAGCTTCAGAAATCCACAGAAAAGCAAAAAGTGCTGTAATTTTGAGATGACTTGGACCCATTAATTTTAAAATTTTAGTGAATAATTTAGATGATTTCTATATTTTGATGAACTAGCACCAAGGTGGCACAGATAATAGTTTTGTTTCCCTTAAAATGCCTTTTAAAATGTCACCTCAAACTTCTGCCCCCCAACCCTCAAGCCCTCTTCCATCTCTGTCAGGTTCATGGTGCCTGGTGTTCCCAACTCGAATCATGGTTATGTGAGTTATAGTCTCTGCCTCAGCCCCTCCCTATCTTCTTTCTTACCCTACCTACCTTTACTACCCCACCCCCTGGCACTGCATCATCTGTCCCTGTACTTTTTGTGCTTTTTGCCTCATGGTCTCTGTAGTTCCTAAAGTATGATGCTCTATCCCCATTTCTCACTACCAGTCATGGTCTTTTCTGGCATGTACACAAAGATCAGGGCATGCATGCTTCCATTTCATAATTTCATAAATTAATGATCAATTCACTAAGGGACTTCTATATGTATATTAATACTCTCTAAAGTATTTTAGCTTCACATTTCCTCAATCTACTCAATTCCCAAGATCTATTCCTCTAATCCTTTAGCTACATAGAGATTGTAAAAACCTTAAAACAGACATCACCCACAAATCTTCCACAGCCTTTTTAATGAAAACAACATGGAATTCTCATGATATGATAACAATCATCCATCATTCCAACTTTCCTTCTCCTTTATAACAGCCATGTCCTTCATCCTCACTGTGAGGTCTAATCTCTTGACCACATCAATGGCTAGACTGTCCTCCCATCCTTATCTCAACCCCATAGAAAACAAGTTTCAATTCTACACTATCCTCTACAGTTGAATCCCTTACCCCACATTGTATGTCTGATTATACCATGACAAACCTCAATCTTTTTAAAAATGTTTTATTTCCCCCCAATTACATGTAAAATAATTTAATTTTTTTAAAGTTTTGTGTTTGAAATTCTTTTCCTCTCTGCCTCCCCTCTCCCCTCTCCCCTCTCTGAGATAGTAGGCAATCTGATATAGGTTATACATGTCAAACCCCAATCTTAGATAACTCCTACTAGTGGCCATCTACTATCTTATTCACATGTTTTGAAACGACCTAGAAAAAAAGTGATGATACTCTGATGATTGAGTCCACGACCACCACCACCACCACCACCACCACCACCATCACCACCATTACTACTAATACATCATTTCTACTACTTCCACTACAACTAATACTTCTGCTAGTACTATTTTTTAAAAATAATATTATTTGATCTAGCTAAGACTTATATAGAACTTTAAGATTTGCAAATCATTTTGTTACTATTACATTTGATGCTTACAATAACTTTAGGGTCCTAGTATTACTCCCATTTGACAGACGAGTAAATTGAGGCTGAGAGGTTAATTGACTTGCAGAAGGCCACACAGGCAATTTGATCTCTAATTTAGGAACTGACTTCATATCTTACTGATTCCAAGTCTGATGGTGTATCTACTATGCCACCTAACTGCCTAGGTTATGTTACATTACATTACTGAAAAGCAATCCCTTTACAACACACCCCCTTCCACTTACTTATGCTATCACTTAACAAGTTTGGTCATTCCAAACCTTTTCATTCCTCCTTAAACTTCCCATGGATCTTCCCCACCCCCATACTGAGGACATCACAATTCAATGAAAGAAAAAAAAAAGAAAGAAACAAGGCCTTTTGGAGAGAACTTCCTCTATCCCCCTCTTCCTCATGGGAAACTACCCAGATATCTTCCTCTCATTTTCCCCTCCTTCAACCCCCACCATCATCTTCCATGAAGAAATAGGCTATTTAGTCATTATATAGTTAAACCATTATTGGAACCACATGATTTCCCTATCACCAGAGCTGCTAATTTCCTACATCCTACTCCTTAGAAACAAACTTTAAAAAGATGCTATATCAAATCATCACATCTCAGACAAGAGCCTTGGGTTCTCTTCATACAAGACCATGCTTCATGTGGTGGCTTATTTCACTGAGGATGAACCTGCACTGGCTCACCATCATCCATGGAAAGCAGTAATGTGCTCAATGTAGGAAGCCAGCTCCAAGATTTGTAAAGGACAGAGCAACTTTGCTTCTAGCTGGTAGTCACACCACTTAGTCTAGAACAGAAAAACCAAATGTGATGCATAATAAATCAGGATAAAAGGGACCATTCGCCCAAACATTCCATGGAAATGTCTCACAAATAAGCCAGCCTTTACTAAATATCCTCTTCCCCAAACGACCAGAGAAATAGCTTTCTGCTAGAAACTCCTTACTCTAAAGTGACGAGATGACAGAGTGATCATCACCAAGGTATAACAACCATCTCTTGGCTGTATGGATGGTCATTTCAACTCCACAAATATTTATTAAATACCTACTGTGTGCCAGTTAGTTAACAAGCATTGACTAAGTGCTTGGGATTCAAAGAAAGGCAAAAAGTAATCCCTTCCCTCAAAAAGCACCTATTTGAATGAGGTTGTCAACATCAAAGTGCACCTAGGTGGGACAGTGGATAGAGAGTCAGGCTGGGCTCAGGAAGACTCATCGTTGTCAGTTCAAATCTGGTCTCAGATACGTATTAGCTATGTGATCTTGGGAAGGTCACTTAACCCTGTTTGCCTCAGTGTCCTCATCTATAAAATGAGCTTCAAAAGGAAATGACAAACCACTCTAGTTTCTTTGCAATGAAAACACTAAATGGCATCATGAAGAGTTAGAACCAACTGAAAATGACTGAACAATAACAGGTACATTAAAACAATGAGGTACATGCAAGATACATACAGTATGAATGAAAGGGGGAAAGGCATTGTGGTAGATCTTCAGGATATGAATACTTACATGAAAAACTATCCTTGTCCTCAAAGGGCATTTTTGTATCCTTCTATTCTACTGGGGGATAGAACATATAAACAGGTAAGTGAGCACAGAGTAACTTGAAGAGGTAGAGAGAAGCACCAAACTGTCAGGGGCATCAGGAAAGACTCTTGGTAGGAGTGTCACCTGCCCTAAACTTTAAAGGATCCTAAGGACTCTTCAAGGGAAAGGTGAGAATGAATGCTCTAGGCATGGGAGATGGGATATGAATATGGAGAGGAATAAGTAGCCTGAGTGGGATGGAATCTCCACACCAGTATCTTAAAGTGAATAATGTGAATTATGTCTTCAAAGCTAGAATGGAGCAACATTGGGGACTCTGAAATGTTAGGCTGATGAAATGGTATTTTATACCAGAGGTCATAGGTACTGTTTCAACAATCCGGCTAGCAGCTGTTGTGGGGGTGTAAGACCAACCCAAGCCCAACCACAAAAACGCTACCAGCACACTGCAAAAGCACAGGTTCTTTTGATCTGCTTAACTAAGGAAAGCTACATTAAGCGGTTGACAAGCTTACTTTAATTCAGCATACAAATATCATTCACTTAGTTCAGAGGAAAAGACAAGCACCCTGAACTTCAGAGCAAATTACAAACAAGTTACAAACATCAACAGACAGACCAAATACAGATTCATAGTTACCAACATCTAGGTTCAACCCAGGAGCTCATGGAAGGAGCTGGCCCAGAGTCACATGCGCCACCACTGCTGTGGGTAAGAGCTCCAAAGAAGAGGAAACCAACCCCTGGTTTTATATCTTTTTCAGGGTCAGGGTTGAGTCACACACTCGACTTACCCACGTGACCTAAAGTTGTCAAAAAGAGGCAACTTAAACCCACGTGGTCTAAGAGCCTCTGATGTCCCAATCCTATCACTCACACTCATGTGTAAACTAGGCCCTCCCTTGGTTAGCCCCAGCCCCACCTTGGTTATCACGTCACACCCACATAGGTTTTACACCTAATAGGGGTTTGGGCCTGGGGCTTAGCACCTAGTAAGGCTCAATGAAATACACTGAATTACTTAAAGGAAACAAAAGCCAACTAAGTGCTAAGAGCCCATTTCGCTTACCAGCACAGGTACCTATTTATGATTCTCAGAGTGCTAGGGGATGGCATGGCCAGACCTGTGCTTTAGGATAATTATTTAACCAGCTATCTAGAGGATGAATTGGAGAGCGGAAAGTCTTAAGAAATATAAGAATTGAGAAGCTCTCATAATAGTTGAGGTAAGAGATCATATGCACTTCAAGAGGAGGCAGTTGTAAGGAGATGGGAAGACAGAAAGAGGCCCGATTGTAAATGGCTTTAAAAGTCAAACAGATGATTTTATATTTGATCCTAGAGGCAATGGGATGCCACTTGAGTTTATTGTATTGGGATAGAGTGGGTGACATGAGAAGACTGACACTTTAGAAGGATAGATTTGAAAACTAAGTGGAAGATGAATCATAGTAGGGAAAACAAAATGCAGACGGGCACCCAGGCTATGGAATACTCCAGATGTGGAGCAATAAGAGCCAGCATCAGTGGCTGGCAGTATCAGAAGAGAGAAGAGGACATTAGCAAAGAAGGAATGATAACTAAATGGATATTGGGGCTAGTGGGGAGAGTGATGAGTAGAGTATGATCCATAGGTTTCAAGCCTGGATGTCTGAAAGGATAATGGTATCTTTGAAAGTCTTTGAGAAGTTAAGAAGAATGGAGTCTCTGGGGATAGATCATGAGTTTTCTTTTTGAAATGCTGAATTTAAAATGTCTCAGGGACCTCCAGTTCAAAATGTCCAATTAGCAGTTGGAGATGGGAAACTGGAGGTGAGGAGAGAAGTCAGGGACAAACAAGATGTGAGAGTTGTTTTCAGAGAGATGATAATTGAAACCACAGGAGCTGATGAAATGTGAAAGGAGAAACAAAAACATAAAGAAATGGTTTGGCTATGGGGGTGGAGATGAAAGTTGGTGAGTCCAAGGGATGATTGGAGATGGCCTGCCTCAGATTTTGGGCAGAGATGCCCATTTGATCTGGTGATTAGCACTATCCGCTCTTCTGTGTTGGGGGAGGGCAGCTATCAGTCCTGTAGCAGGCATACTCGGTAGAGCTCCAACACATGATATAGGCTCATACAACCCCATGTGGCACAGCAGTGAAACATCACAAGAGTTAACTAATATGCTTTTGAGTTTTTCAATTGAATTCTATGGGGGTGTAGGGGGGAGCCGTAGCATTCATATATAATACATTCATATGCACACACACATATATACATAAAAAGGAATATATGCACATACATAAATATAAAATATCACTTATCTAAACCAAAAAATTACTGTTGAATATTAGTTAGTGGTATTTCACTAGTCAACCTCTTTGGGGATGTTTTTCTTCTAAAATGAGAATCATTTCAAACAATTAACTTAATTATTTTATCAGACAAAAGAAATCAGTTACTCTTTGAACTCCTGCCCTACCTTAAGTAGCTCATCAGAAAACATTTAATTAAAAGAATACTTCTAGTTCCATGCCTCTCTGTTTGATTACTGAGTTGTACTCTTAGAGATTGCTGATAACAAGATGTTCCCATATTTCCTGAAACACAAACTCTCAAAACTGGAAGGGATGTTAGGGTCTGCCTCATCGAACTGGTGGCAGCAAAATAATTCATTCTCCCACATACCAAACAATTGCTCGTCTAGCTTTTGTTTGAAGAATTTCAGTAAGGAGAAATACCTCTGCCTACCACTTGAAGGGGACCATTCTATTCTTCGAGAGCTCTAATGGCTATGCTTTATTGGGGGCAGTTAGGTGACGCAGTGGATGGAGTTCTTGGAGTCAGGAAGACTCATCTTGACTTCACATCTGCCCTCAGAAACTTACTAGCTGCATGACCCTGGACAAGACCTTTAACCCTGTTTGCTTTAATTTCCTCCCCTGTAAAATGACCTGGAGAAGGAAATAGCAAACCACTCTAGTATCTTTGCTAAGAAAACCCCAAATAGGGTCATGAAGAGTCAGAAAGGACTCAAATACAACAATGCTTAGGCCTTTTTGTACTTATATCAATTCTATTTTTTTTCCCATTATCTGTGACTCATGCATATGTCCTCCCATATTCCTCTGTGAATCATCCACACTCATGGTAGGGACTAGCCTCTTTGTTTCTTTAGATTAGCAGCACCCAATGCACAATGCTACTGTCCATTTGGTGTTCCTCCCCATCACTACATGACCAGCCCATCTCCTTTTCTGACCACATTTTTTCCCTGATTTTATCTTTTATTTCCTTTTTTGTGTATAATTTTTTTCTTGAAGATATGCTACAATTTACTTATGCCCATCATGCACTTTTCCATTGCATTATTTTTGGTTGCTAAAACTGAAATCCATGAAACAAATTCAAATAATGCCTAAACTACTAATTTATGTTATATATTGAAAGAACACGTTTATTAAAAAGGTAGGGTTTTGTCATCATGACAGAAAAAATTGATTAGCCATGACTTACAAAGTTTTCTCTATCTTTCTTAGTCATAGGAATGATTTACTATTGTTCCTTCCTTGTCCCCACAGTATGGATTTTCCATTCCACCTCATCTTGTTTTGGCAACATTTTCAAAGTCATCTTAAGCCCAAACACTTTATATTTCATTGGTGTCTATATTTTATTTCTTCATATAATTTTGAATTAGATATTGTGCTTGGTCATTCCAATTAACTTTAATCATAAATTTGTATCGATCTGCATATAATAAAAACAGGCAAATTATTCTGACAATAAGACATAGTGCACCATTATCTAAATATTCCATTATTATAGCAAGGATGATAAAATACAATTTACTATAGAAAGCTCAAGAAATGTTTCCATCTCTTCCCTTCCTCCTTCCCCCCTTCCTCTCTGTCTTGCTCCATTCATCCTACCTTCTTTCCTTTCTTCCTTCCTTCCTGCCTTCCTTCCTCCCTTCCTCCCTTCCTTCCTTCTTTCCTCCCAACCACCCTCATTTCCTTCCTTCCTTTTTAATTGATAGATCAGTTTCAGAAAGGGAAGGATGTGAGATTTCTTGTGAGAGAAACAGTGGTTGTTTTCATGTTGTACTATTGAATCATATCAACCATTTAGTCTACCAAGGCCTTTTTGCTACTGTTAAATAGCTCTAATAATTTGAAAGGTATTTCTTTTAATCTTATTTCAAACTTAAACTTGTCATTTCTTGACATTTTGGTGAAGTTGATATCAGATCTGGACCTCAGAACTCTGGAAATCTTTCTTTTTTTTTCTTTTTTCTTTTAGACTCAAATACCAGAATACAAATACAGAATAGAGAAAAGAAAAAAAAAATCATAAACTTAAATATTGAAATTTAGATATAAAGAAAAGAAAAAATCATGTCATATGTATAGCAGAACATAAGAGAGATTTGAAAATATATAGCGATAAATTTTCATTTGAAGAAAGCCTGTATGATAAATGCTACATGTCGTGTTGAAAGCTGTTCATCTTTTTTTTTTTGCTTTCTTCTAAGTTTTCTTTTTTTTCTCTGCTGTGCACCTTTTATTTTGTTCTTTTTCTCCCTGCCTTCCCTCTACCCAGAAGGCTACAATAAAGTCCACATGTATTTATATAGAGATATATACATACACACATACATACATCTGTACATATATAATCGTGTACTTTCCTTAACAAATTCTACTCCTGATCTTTGTTTTTGTTTGTGCATATCTCTTGTTTTTTATGCCTCCTGCCTCTTCTACTTTACTTCTACCTGCTACCTTGCCCTCCTATTACTTAGCCTCTCTCCTCCCCACCAGGATACCTCCATCATCCATTCCCATTGATCTAAAAACCCTTCTATACCCCTCTTTAACCTATTCCTTCACCCTTCCCTCTACAGATCCCTTCCTTATCCTTTCCCTCTCCCTAACCTCTTACCATTTTATTTCTTCTGAATTTAGAAGACTTTTATACTCTTTTAGATATATATGTATTGTTCCCTCTTAAACCCATTCCTGATGAAAGTAGGTTACCAAAACTACCAGACCTTCTCTCCCACTTAATTCCTGAGTCGATTCTTCCTTTTACACCTCATTTGTATAAAACAATTCCCCTTTCTAGCTGTTCCTAAATGGTTTTACTTTTTAAAGCCATATCATACTCAAGTCTATGCCAGTCTTTCCTATGAACTACCCAATTACTAATGACAATCTTAGACTTAGGTTTTACATTTTACACATGTAAAAGATAAACCGCTATCCTTATTGAATCCATTGTAATAAGTCTTTGGTATGTGCCTTATGTTTCTCTTGGCTCTTTAATGCTTCATTACCATATAGCCCATGTATAAGACTCACCTTAATCTTGGGGCCTGAAATTTGAAAAAAAAAATGTATTGCATAAAGTTATTGAACTCAAGTTTTATTCATCTTCTCATAGCTTTCAGGCATCTTTTGGGCAAGTCTGGTGCATGTATGCATTCTTAGTCCATTCTGTTTGATGAACCTGAAGCACCAATTGCGTCCTCCTTTGAAATCAGTAACTTCTTTTTCAGCAGCAATTCTTCTTACCTCATGCTGAACCATCTTTGTGGACACAGGAATTCCAAATGCCCTCTGCTCTTCAATCCATATCTTCAGTTCCCTCTCTGAATCAGGCCATTTTGCTCACTTGACTCTCATGGCCTTCTTCTGCCGTGGCATTTTCAGTAGGGTTTCTTCTTCCCGTAGCCAGTCTTGGCTTGTTTTCTTAGAGGAGGACCAAACTTCCGTTCAGCAGCACGATTTCATTCACTTTTGCAAACTGGATCACTTTTAACTTGAATTCAGCACTGTACGAAAATCTTTTCTGAGCCATTTCTGGGCAGAACGTGGCAAAACGTAACCTAATATACTGGTAACAAATGCAAAACAATGAGCACAAAGACAACAAGTGTGAGAAAGCAAGAAATGCAAGTAAAAAATCTACAACGACTGTGTAAGACGCACCCAGTTTTTAGACCCAAATTTTTTGAAAAGGGTGCATCATATACATGGGGAAATATGGTAAGTTCAGTTACTTTTTGGTTTTTTAACAAAGTCCTGAAAGTTTGACAGTTGATCAAATATGCATTTTTTTTTCATTCAGGATTATGCTTAACTTTGCTGGGTATGATATTTTTGGCAGAAGCCCCAGTTCTTTTGCTCTTTGATATATACTGTTCCAAGACTTGCGGTTCTCATCTCCTACATCTTCTGTGATTCTAATTGTGACACTGTCATATTTAACTTTTTTTTTTCTTGTTGCTTTTGTTATTCTATCCTTAAGCTGGGGTTTCAGAATTCGACTATAATATTCCTATGAGTTTGCCTCATAGTGTCTCTTTCAAGTGGTGATTGATGGATTTTTTCTATTTCTACTTACCCCCTTGTTCTAATGCTTCAAGATAATTTTATTTAATTATTTCTTGTACTATTGTATCAATATTCTTTTTTTTATCATAGCTTTTAGGGAGTCTGATTATCCTTATGTTTTCTCTTCTTGATCTGTTCTCCAGATCAATTGTTTTCCTTAGGCTTCACATTCTCTTCTATATTTTCCATTCTTTACATCTTGTTTAATTATTCCTTGATCTCTTATAACTTTGTTGGATTTGTCTTGCCCAGTTCTAATTTTCAAGGTGTCATTTTCTTCCTTAAGATTCTGGACCTCTTTTTCTAATTGCTCAACTTTCTTTTCATAATCTTCTTGTTTTTCTTGAATTGTTCTTACTTTATTTTATTTTTGTTTTTTCCTCAACTTATCTCATTTGAGTTTTAAAGTCTTTTTTAAGTTCTTCTATAAATTCTATTTGGACAGTTGACCATTTGACATTACTCTTTGAGGAAGAAGAGGGTTTCTTTGCTTCAATATTCTCCTCTGAAGATGAATCCCTATCTTCTCTATTCCCATAATAACTTTCTATGGTTGGATTCTTTCTCCTTTGCCTGTGTATTTTTGGCAGTAATTGCTTAATTTTTATAATCACCTCTAGCCCTGAGGTATGAGGGATGATACCTCTTGCCACAGATCTTCAGTTCTCCCCTCTAGCCTGGAACCAAAGCAAAACCCTCAGCCTCCTATAAGTGCCAACAACCAGGGGCTTTCGGTCCCACTACTTCTGCACACACCGGGCCTGTGCTGGTTCTTTCTGCCTGCCTTCACAGCACAGCTGGATCTGGTGTTCCTTGTCAGCAGAGGTTCCCTCCATCTTCCCAGGCTCAGATGTCCAACTTCCCTCACTACCACAGGGGCAAAAATTCCTGTGGCTGGGGCCAAGGCAGCCTCCCAAACCAGCTAACCCCAGGGCTCACCACTTGTTGTTAAAGGGAACCCTAGCCTGGAGGTGTTTACTCTTCGCAGGGACCAAACCTCTCCTGGGATTTTTCTCCCCATCTTCTTGGATTGTCCCAGGAGGACCGCTATTGTGCCCTTCTACTTATTTATTTTTCTTTTCTTTTTCTTTCTTTTAGAGGGGAGAATGCAGGGCCATTGGGGTTAAGTGACTTGCCTGAGATCACAGAGCTAGTAAGTGTGTCAAGTGTCTGAGGCCAGATTTTAACTCAGGTCCTCCCGATTTCTGGGCTGGTGCTGTAGTCTACTTACTTATATTTACTCACACTTTGTTCCCCACTATTTTGTCTTTTTTGTGGGGGAAAATCTTGGGAACTTGGAATTTTCAGACCTACTCTGCCATCTTCCCAGAATCCTTTCCCTGGAAATCTTTCATCAGGCAAGTGAATCAACCATAGCCCCATTGAGCCTAATTTACTTCAATTCTAAAAAAAGGGGGGGGGGGTTGAAAGAAGTGATCCCTAATATACTTTCTTCTGGTCTGTTTCTTTGCCAGCCATTCATATAGTGAAATCAACTCTGATAATTAAATGAACTGTTCTTTTAAAAAATCATTCTATCCTTTCCCTGCCTCCCAGAATGATATCTTCTCAAGAGGAACAATTTGTGCCACAGGTCATAGAGTATTACTTTGCCTGCCTTTTAATAAACTTTTCACAATGTGAACATTTCATTTTTCTAAGATGGATTTACATTTCTGAAAACTAGACTACTTGTATAATAGTTAGATAGAAATATTGTTTTGCCTTCAGGTTCCTCAAACCAAAGAGTTGGAGTTGATAATCTCTTATAGCCTATAGACTCTTTCTCAGAATAACCTTTAAATGCATGAAATAAAATACAGGACTACAAAAAAGTCAATTATATTGGAATATAGTTATTTTAAAAAATGGTTATAGACGCTGTGTTAAAGTCCCTTGATCTTTTAGATTCCCTTCTGGGATAAATTTTATGAGTGTATAAATCTGGTGGCTCCTAATTTAAGTAAAATTTCTTTGGTTTTGAATATGGCACTTGGGTTTGAGAATCTTGGTAGAAAGCAAGTGTACCAGGAAGGCTAAGAGAACATAGTATTCCAAAACATAACCTCAAGATGTGCTTCTTTTACCATCACAAAAGCTATAAAAAAGATAGTAAGCCTAGGGGCAGCTAAATCTTCAAACTCAGTCTTGAAAGTCTGTGTTGAGTTATTGCTGAGTACGTATGGAGATAAAAGCCTTATTTCTCAAACATACGGAGCATGGAGACAGATTTATAAAATTAAGAGACATTTTCTAACTGATAAATTATCAAAAGATATGGACAGCTTTCAGATCTAGTTATCAAAGCTATCTATACCCATAATAAAAATGCTCTAAATCACTATTGACTAGAGAAATGCAAATTAAAACAATTCTGAGATACCATTTCATACCTGTTAGATTGGCTAATAGAACAGAAAAGTAAACTGACCAACTTTGGAGGGGATGTGGGGGAAAATGATGCATTAATGCACTGTTGGAGGAGTTGTGAACTGATTCCACCATTCTGTAGAAAAATTTGGAAATATGTCCAAAGGACTATAAAACATGCATAACTTTCGGCCTAGGAATACCTAGGTCCATATCCCAAAAGAGATATTAAAAGGAAAAGGACCTACATGTAAAAAAATATTCATAGCAGCTCTTTTCTGGTGGCAAAGAAGTGGAAATTGAGGAGATTTCCATCAATTTGGGAACAGATGAACAAATTGTGGTATGTGATTATGATGGAATACTATTGTGCTATAAGAAATGATGAGCAGGATGTTCTCAGCAAAACATGGAAAGACTTACATTAGCTGCTGCAAAGTGAAATGTATTGTGTGCCAAGTAACAGTAATATTGTAAGGTGATCAGCTGTGAATGACTTAGCTATTGCTATACAATGATTCAAGACAACTCAGAAGGACTTATGAAGAAAAGTGCTATCTATCCCCAGAGGAAAAAACTGATGGTGGCTGAATACAGATTGAAACATACTATTTTTTTACTTTATTTTTCCTGATTCTTGTCTGTTTTCATTCATAACATGACTATTATGGAAATGTTTTGTGTGACTCCACATGTGTAATCATGTATAATTTGTATATCAAATTGCTTGCCTTCTCAATGAGGGGTGAGAGTGAGAAAGAAGTGAGAGAATTTGGAACTCAAAGTTTTAAAAATAAATGTTAAGAATGTTTTTGCATGTAACTGGTGAAAAATAAAATAATAAAAAATGGGGGGGGAGATACTGAGGATCACTACACAAACAAAATTTATGTAACGTATTTCATGTGGAAGGAAAGCTTTATTCTCTCTCTCTCTCTCTCTCTCTCTCTCTCTCTCTCTCTTTCTCTCTCTCTCTCTCTCTCTCTCTCTCTCTCTCTCTCTCTCTCCCTCTCTCTCCTATTCTACTCATTCTTTATGTCTCTTTCTCTCTTTCTCACACATGCTAACATAAGAGAAGAAAAAAAAAACTAGAAATTGCACTAGCATAAATAATGTATCTAAGACAGATTTGATTTTTAATTAATACATTGATATGTGAGTTACATGGGATGATCACTAATTATGATATTGTTTCATTCTGGGAGAGCAACATCATTAACCACATTAAACTGGACTCTCATTTTTAGATCATCTTCAGTAAATGGAGCATTGGGCTTTTTTGCCAAACACGTGTTCAGGGCTTTCTTTGTTGTGTTTTCATTGTTTTATTTTAATAATGATATCATTCCAAGGAAATTCTCAAAAGTTGTAACTCTTAAAATGCACACTTCAATGACTGAGATACTACAGCAGTTGGTTGTTGTAAGGTCAAGTATTTCAAGGATCTTTCCAGCTCAGAATGACAAAGGATAAGTCGTCAAAAAGTGCAAAGGAAAGAGCATTCAGGAATGAAAAACAATACCCAAGCTGTCAAAATATGGCTTTGAAATGGCCTAATCAATCCAGAGAAAATGAACAAATACTATGAAGGAGACCTGGAAGCTTGAGATGTTGCCATTTATTCTTCTACAATGCGGTATACCTTCTGAAAGAAGAATGGTAAGACCAATTTAAAATAACAACAACAAAAGCAACAACATAGCTCCTAACTTTTGCTATGAAGCAAAAAAAAAAATGCTTATCAGAGACAAGGCTATATAAATACTAGAGTATAGAAAATTGTTTTTCACTCTTTTTCAATCATTTCTGATTCTTTGTGAGCCCTTTTGTGGTTTTTGTGGAAAAGCTACTGGGATGATTTTCAATTTCCTTCTCCAGATAATTTTAAAGATGAGGAAACTGAGGCAAACAGGGTTAACTGACTTGCCCAGGGTCACACAGCTAGTAAGTATCTGAAGCCAAATTTGAACTCAGGAAGGTAAGTTTTCATAACTCCAGGCCTTGCACTCTGTTTGCAGCATCACCTAGCTGCCCCTTTCGAAAATTGGAAACATACAAAACAAAGGAAAGTCCTTTTTCCCATTCTAGGCTATAACAAAGTCTCAGAAGTCCAGATATGCCCATAAGATTACATCCTCAAAATGTGTTGGATATTTTTTTTAAAATTCTGGTGAGCCTGGAATTCTTGTCCCACTTGAGAGAGTAATGACCTTGTTTGAATATATTGCTATGCTGAGGAATGGAATTGATTTGGAATTTCAGGAGCTCCCAAATGGAGCTAAAATACTAAAACATATTCTTGTCCTACATCTCATGTCATGGAACATTGAGAAGATAAACATGATTAAGGGGTCTGATTTAATCCACATTTGAAAAATATGATTAATAAAGATGACTAGGCATGGAAAATGTGCTGATGAGGAAAAATATGCTTAATATCCAATGAGATAAAAGTATAGTTTCATGACAAACTTAAAAGCATCTGTTAAAATCCTAAGAAATCAATACCAAATCATAAAAAACAAGTGATTGCAACAAAAGGCGTACATATTGAATATTAAAGAAAAATAAATATCCAAAATGTTGTAAGATTTATTATATGAGCCAAAAATTTTAATAGGTTACTCTGTTCCAGGTAGGGTTTTTCATATGATTCTGAATAAATTGCTTAATAGCACAGTACAGACAAGACTTTTGATTGCCAATGAGGAGGGGAAAGACCAATGTTGACAGGAATTACACAGGCCTCTTTTTCAACATGATATTTTTTGTTTGTCCCCAATATCTTTCTCCTGAGTTTCCTCATCTGTAAAATGCCAGTGTTGATTTTGATCTTGAAGGCATCTTCTTACTCTGACATTCTGATTTGAAGATACTGTTTTCCAGAGCTGGAGAGAGTGTTAGATCAAATAGGGCAGGAGCTTGACTCATGTAATCCACCGAATACTTATCAGTAGTTTGGTGTGGAAACCTCACCTCTGTACTGCAGAAAAAATCGAGGCAAATTAAACCTTTTGAAAATGAAAACTGTTTTCCAGCTGATCTGTCTCCCTTGTTTAGATTGGCTCATTCCTTACACGTGTGCTATGCTCTAGCAGCAGCATAATGAATCCAAGATTTGGAGTGAACCAATGGACTTCAGATGTCACTGAATCTTGTGGGGAGAAGGAATCAAGAAGTTTTTAGTTAAAAATAAAATATTTTTTATAGAAAATCACACCTCTAACATCAGCTTTAATTGTGGAAGTTGTTAAAATCCAGTAGTTGTTTTTGCCAATCTTCAGATTGTGAGATAATGCAATCATTCTATTTTCATCTTGCCAAATATAGGTGGAATAATGTTCTTGATGACCTTAACTATTGGCTAGCTTCAAAATGGAAGTCACCAGAATATATGTGAGGGAAATAATCACTTGTTTAATAAACTCTGAAACATCTTTCCTTCCTTGTCATTTTTCTCATTTTTGCAATTATTAAAGAACTACATATCATTCTTTTGAATGTCATTTTAACGAACATTTTATCTTGCTCATAAACATGGAGATAAATTAATAATATGATTTTGCTTTATGACAGCTATTTTATTCATAAGCACTTTTTGAGTGTCTGATGGCCAAGAAATAAATTGTTAATTTATCTTAAATAAACAGCATGGAAATGTAAGGACATCCATGGCACCTCACAAATATGATTTCACTTTTTTTTCTATAGAGCATGTACAATATTTATATACAAGATGCCCCACAATATTGGAGGAACTCACATTTGTCAACCTCTGAATGAAATAAAAAAGAATTATATATGCGTTGTATATCAATTTAATATACCATTTTTGATACTTTATTTATTTATATCATCTACATTCTCCAGTGCATACCAGAAGGACATTGTTTATAATAAAGATTTTTTTGAAGAAAAATAAGCAAAGCTTAACAATGCTTAAAAATTTAGACATACATTGTCCCCATGCCTCCCTCACCTTGGAAAAGAGAGGGATAGCTTCTTTTCATATCCCTCTTTTGGCACCAAGCTCGGTATTTTTAGTATTTTTATTTAGCATCTTATTTTTCCTCAGTTACATGTATTGGTCATAAATTTTCAGCATTCAATTTCAGTTGTTTTGTGGTTATTGTCATGCTTTCTATTTGTATGGTTATAGTCATTGTGTATGCTAATTACTGGCTCTACTTACTTTACATTGTATTATTTCACCAGAGCCTTTTCATGCTTCTCTGCATTCATGATATCCATATTTCCTTATAACATTATTATATCCAATTACATTTATCCATCACAGTTTATTTAATAATTTACTAATCAATGGTCCTCTGTTTTGTTTACAAAACTTTGTACCACAATTTTTGGTGCGTATATGGGGCTTTCTTTTTGCCATTGATCTCTTTGTGGTATATACTTAGGACTGAAATGAATAGATCGAAAAGTATCATGTTTCATTTTTACCGTAATTCCAATTTATTCTCCAAAATGTTTGGGCCAATTTGTAGTTTCAGCAACAATGCATCCATGACCCAGTTTTTCTTCAACAAAATCAACTTGACTCATTTCACTTTTTGTCATCTATCTCAATTTTGTTTGTGTAGGGCAAAGTATAGTGTTGTTTTGCTTTGAATTTCTTGGGGCTCAGGATATGGAAGATTCTTCTATGTGGTTATTATTAGTTTGCAATTCATTTCTTGAGAACTGATGAATCCAAATGATCAGAACAATTTGTACCACTCACTACACAATCTTTTTCTACTTTTATACTGGGGAATAGATCTAGTTTTTAGAGGAAGAGTCGAGATCTCTAGACTCAGAATTTCTGTCCATACTCAAATTTTTTTCTAGTCTGCATCATTTCAATGACATAAATCAGACTGCTTTGTGCCATAGCTATCTGCTGACCCATGGACCAGGAAGAATAGAAGTAGCAGCAGGCCACTTTAAGGAGAAGTCTGCCACCTCCATTCTATTAGGTATCTTTCTGAATTTGACTATAGCACCTACTTCTGCTGCCAGGACTTGCTTAGCTGTTGCATACCTCCTCTCTTCCTCATCACAAGCAAATCCTCATTCTGCACATTTAGAAGACAGAAAAATAAGAAAAAAAATGTTTGCAACCTTTCCTTCAACCACTACTATCAAATGGTGACCTCACAAAATCTTTCCAAGAAACAGTAATATATTTATATCTAAATGGCTGATGGAAATTTGGGGCTGGAGTTCAGTTTCAGTTCTAAAAATTTAGAGAGTCCTCACTGAGTGGTATGACATTCAGCATCACCTGTGAACAGTTAAAATTACTTTTAAAGAGAGCACAGCATAATTTAAACACAAATATAAGTATTTTATTTGTAATGGAGAGAAAAAAGGAATGGAGAATTGAATTAAAGATTATTCCCAGTATGTACCACAATATAACTCCATTAAGCATTGGGAATTCATTGATTGATGGATTAATCATCTGGTAGTGCATGAATTTGTAACAGATATACATTTTCTTTAATATTTTCAAAGTGAGATTTAGGGGAAAATATAGAATTGAGGCATAGATTGATTGCTTGAATTTATTAGTGAGAAAGAGAAAAAAAACATGCTAGAGAAATATCAGTGGAAAAGAGATAGAATATAAAAGGGAATAGTTTCCTCCCTCCCTTCCATAAGAAGTATCATCCAAGACATAGGTGCTACAAAAAGAACTGAGGCTTGTCCACTAGTAAGAGCAAAAGACAACAGAGGTAGCACTGAAGCCTGTACTCCCATCTTCATATTGCCAAAAAGACTAAGGACAAATGCCTCCAACCTTATTTAAAAGGTGATTTGTCTTCAGAAACTCTTTGGAAAGAAAAAAGAAAGATAAGAATTGGACAGGCCAGAAAGCTATTCACGGATTTTCATTTGTTCCAAAGAAGAGAATACTGGCAGTGTTGAGATTGTAGGTTCATTGGAATGCTGATTTCCAACTAGGTTCTTCAGGTTGTTTGGTCCAATGAATATACCTACACCGAGAAAAATATACACAGAGACATGTCTCCAACTTGAAAAACTCCTTGCTTTCATTAGTTCTTCAATATTTGAATCACTGAGGACTGTGAGGCTGTTGGCAATATAGTCACTGAGTGGTTAGGCACATGAGTCATGACCAGCCATGACTCAGGGTAACAGGGACTTGATGACAGTTTCAAGTTAGTAGTACTCCTTTGTCCGACGGAAATTACCAGGAGTCTTTGGGGAGTGACAAGGCAGTATGTTGTAGCCCACAAGCAGGGTGGGTGTCATGATTAACCAGGAGCTTACAATTGACTGATTATTAAGCCCTGGTCAGAAGTGTGCATACCCATGAACAAATACACACACACGTACACACACACACACACACACACACACACCCCTCAAACATTCATATTTGGATTTTTGTCTTTTTCCTGAAATATTTGAGGGAAAAAATTTACCCCCATATTTGCTTATAACATTTTCAGATGGTAATGGAAAATTTCCTAGCAATGAGAATTATCCTAAAGTATAACTTATTACCTCTAGAAGTTGTGGGTTCTTCCTCAATGGAATTACCCAATCAAGTGTTTAATGAGCAACCACCAGTTTCTTCCTTTGTTTATGATGGGGATTCTTTTGCTGGTGGGAATTTAACTTGATGACCTCTCAGGTCCCTTCAAAACTGACAGGCTGTGATTTGGGGCAATTCTAAAAAAGGAATAGGCAGAGCTGCTTAAAAGACATGTTGACTATTTCTCCTTAGATTTAACAATCTTGTCCAGGCTAGTTACTAAAGTAAAGAATCCTCGAAGAAGTGATGGTGTTTGGGGGTGTTCTGCCTGCCTGCCTAAATCTCTGGGGACAGCACAGTCTTCCTAATGACATCCAAGCCTGTGCCTTCCTGTGCCTGTTGGCTGCTGAGTCTAAGTTGGACAAGCATCTGACACAAAAGAAGGAGCTTGGGGCTTTAATGCAGGCTGTCAGGGTGAAGAGGTGAGCGAGGAGCTGAGGTATCTGTGACATGCCATTTCTTGGAGCTGCCCTTCAAAGTGGAGCTGGTCACCTTCACAGACAAGTGTCTCGCTAGTGAAATGAACAGATTCAGCTCCCTGCCTCACATGTCTTAACAAGGAAAAACAGTTAAACCTGAGACCAGGAATGATTTCTGTTATTTTAGAGCACTGTGGATGTGGAGGAGCAGGGGGTGGGGAATCGCATAATGTTTTGTCCACTTCAAAATGCCATATTTAACACTAAAATGAGTGAAATGAGCATTAAGACAAAATTGTGTAATTATAATAAAAACTATGTAATTATAGTGACCAATTTTGGCCCTTGAGATGAGGAAATGCATCTCTCTTTTTCATTACAAAGCAGGAGGACTAAAAATAACCATAACTCGTATTTGCATAGCCCTTTAAAATTTGCAAAAAGTTTTACAAATATTATCTCATTTGATTCCCATCAACATCCTTGGCCTATAAAGTCCAATTCTTATTCCTTTGGCAGATGAGGAAACTGAGGCCCAAAGAGCTTAAGTGATTTGCCCAGATTCATACAGCCAATAAGTGACTTCAGGCCCAGAGACTAAGGATACAGGATGCTACATATGCAGTCAAACACCGTTGATGTGTTCCTTTTGTTTACCTGCATTAAAAAGTCTTGCTGCATGGAGGAGGGGTGAAAAGTGCAATATCACAAATAATTATGCGATTTAAAAAAACAGAATAACTTAAAAAAGAACAATAAAAGGAAATACTATCTAGACTAACAGGACCTGTTTTTCATATATGAAAAATATGAGGCAGAGGACATAATAAATGGCATTTTTATAGCACAGAGGGGTTTTCAGAGCACTTTACATACACTATAATAATAATTGCTAACATTTTCTAACTTTAAGATTTGCCAAACACTTTACATATGCAATTTCATTTGATCCTCAGAGTAATTTTGTGAGGTATAGACACTATCACCATGCCTACTGAGGTTCAACCAGTGTAAATGACTTAGCCACTGTGTCACACTGCTAATAAGTATCCGAGGTGGTCTTTCAACTTGTCTTCCTAAGTCCTAGTCTGCCCTCTTAGTAAGGCAGCCATCATTTGAGCCTTGACATTTAAAGGTGAATCCAGTAACCATGTAATACTTTGAGAGTTGGTCTACAAGGAAACCTGATTGGCAGAATTGACGCTTTTGAATTGTGGTGCTAATGGAGATTTTTGAGAGTGCTTGGATAACAGGGAGATCAAATTGGTCAATGCTTCAAGAAATCAATTCAAACTATTCACTGGAAGATCAGATACTGAAGCTCAAATTTAAATACTTTGGCCACATAATGAGAAGATGGAACTCACTGGGAAAAAAACCCTGATGTTAGGAAAGACTGAAGGCAAAAGGAAAAGGGGACAGCAGAGGATGAGATCGTGGAAACAAACATGAACTTGGACAGGTTGTGAGAAAGCAGAAGACAGAAGAGCCTGGCATCCTATGGTCCATGGGGCTATGAAGAGTCAGACAGGACTGAAAGACTGAAAAACAACCACACAGGTATTATTAACCACATTTTACAAGTGAGATAATGGAGACTCAGAGATAGGCAGTATCTCCCTCACATGTTACTGCAAGTAAGTGCCACAATTAGGATTTGAACTCTAGTCTTCCCAAGCCTGAGTGGAACTTCATCTCTCTTAAAGCAATAAAGCACAATTATGTAACTAGCTAAATGTCATAAAGATGGTCATAATTCTCATTTCTTTATCACTTTTGGGTTTATAAAAATATATTTTCCCCATAGTAGGATTTTAACAGTTTTAACACATGAGTTTTATAAACTTAATAGTGTAGTGGCTAGAGTTCTGGGCCTAGAGTCAGGAAGACTCATCTCCCTGAGTTGAAAACCATCTTCAGACACATATTAGCTGTGTGACCATGGGCAAGTCACTTAATCTTGTTTACCTTAGTTTCCTCATTTGTAAAATGAGATAGACAAGAAAATGACAAAGAACTCCAGTATCTTTGCAAAGAAAATACAAAATGGGGTCATGAAGAGTTGAACTGAACTGAAAATCTTTAAACGACAATATTATAAACTCCATTTTACAAAGGAGGAAAGCTGATGTACAATTTAAGCGATTTGTCTATGACCAGACATCTATTTTATGTTGGTTTTAAGAGTTAAATATAGGGGACTCTGATTTCGAGTCTTCTTTCTTTCCCACTATGTTGTCCTGCTCATATTGCTCTCAAAAGCAATCCATAAACCAAATAATTAAGTATAGACATAGCCTATGATTGCAAAGGGCTACAAGGATGGGAGAACATAATCACTGGCATGAATTGTGCCAGTTTGAATCTTTTGCTGTGCTAGCATCAAGTTTCTTTATCTGTCTTTTGGCCTTACCTAAATTTTCAAACTAGTTTGTGCCTCTTTTCACCTCATTTTTAGTACCATCTCCTTCCTCAAATAATTTTGTATTTACTTATCTTTCTATTCCTCTCATCATTAGAATGTAAACTCACTGAGGCCAGGAATCATTTTTTCCATTGTATACCCAGAGTGTAGAAAAATATTCTTTTGGTAGGAGATTTTTAAAATGCTAAACTTATATATTGTACACAATGTTCCAAAAGACTTAGCACAGTTTTAAGCCCAAATTCTTGCTGATGACTCAATTCCATATTAACCAAGGGAAGAGTAGAAACTAGGTTTCTAAATCCTATTGTAATGTGCCTTGTAATACATAGAACTTTTCCTCATTTATAAAAAAGTAATAATAGCATTTACCTCTGAGAGTTGTTGTGAGGATCAGATGAAATAATATACATATAACATGCTTTGAAAATCTTGGTGTTACTATCACTATTTCTTCTTTGCAATTGAGTCATACAGAGTTGCAAAGGTTCATTGTGGGGCCGAGTGACTTACCCGGGATCACAGTCAGTGTCCATCACAGGCATGACTTAAATCCAGCTCTTTCTGGCTGGGAAGTTGATTTTTTATGGATTATATCCTCCTACCTTTCAAAATTAAGAGAATAGACTTGATTAGCTCAAAAATCTAGTCTGGTTCTCAATTCTAGGCTCTCTTCGTCTAATCAATTTGCAGCCAAAGTATCATTAATTTCACTATGGAACACATCCAGCCATTTATTTTCCAGTTATATGGTCTAATGCCACTTCAAACCATGGGAAGAGAGAGCTTCTCTTTTGTTTGGGTCTGAAGCTATTTCGTTCCATATGACATGTTTGTAAATTTGTAATTAACTGTGATTTTTTTCCCAAATTTTGCCTCCAGCTACTTTCTAATGTTCCGGATAAGAATTAATGTCCTCATTAGTGTAAGTCTTTTGTTATCATCTTTGGAAATTTCTGTATATAGTTCAATGATGATGGTGAATCAGGAAACATTGACTAACTCCTATGATGCACTGGGAACTGGGCTAGCAAATGGGGATACAAAGGTAAGTACAGTGTATAGTGGTGGGGGTCAGAGGGACACACTAGTATCTTGGAGGGTTATAGAATGTTTCATGTGGAGGATGTTACTTGAATTGGGCTTTGAAGGAAACCAGTGGCTGCAAGACAATGACGTAAAGAAGTAGTCCGTTCCTTAGGACAACAAATATTTATTAATCACCTACTATGTGCAACAGTATTAACAAAAACAGAAGGTATTTATTTCTTTAAGCTTTGTTGAGCTAACAAGGGGTTGAATTAGGGAGAACACATGCACAGGGATGATGACGATGATGATGATGATGATGGTGATGATGATGATGATAATGTAATGTCCAAACTCTTCATTTTACCCATGAGAAAACTGAGCCATAGAATCTAAATGACTTGTAAACAATTCAGTGGATCAGAAAAAATGTTATTAAAGGTGATGCTTGAAAAGATCATTTAAAAAGAGCTATGTTTAACATCTGAATTACCTGATAATACATGGATGAACAGAACTGGCAGTTAGGTGAAAGAATAAAAGAAAGCTCTGATTGAAGGCCCATCAATAGAAATTGATTGTAACTGATACTACCTGGATACTTTTTACTGAGCTTTCTCTCCTGTTCAAGAGAAGCATCTTTGTTGGAAATCAAAACTAATCTTTATATAATCAGACCAATAAGCTAGGGAATTTTTATCCCCTCCTTGGCCCCCACCAACTTCACTCTGCATGATTATGACATGAAACAAGGATTCCAAGGAGGGCGGTCAAAGACTGAACATCTTAACCTACGAGGTATATATCTCCTGGAGCAGGAATGGACAGGTAGGTAGGGATGCTGGGTTATGTATTTGTCTATAAGCCAAGGAAATGGACTTAAAATATTCATAACTGAAAAGGTCTTAAGTCATTCTCCACCTAACACAAGCTTCTGGAGCTGATCATCATTGTTTGGCCTGGTTGTCCTTGGAATCCATCTAAATTTGTGATCATGGCTAGAACCATTCCTAAGATCAAGCAGTTCTGCTAGTTTTCCACTCTAGAGTTATCCTGACATCTTCATTCTCCTTCATTCCTTTCCTCTCATAATCAATCTGGGGCCAATGTCTATTTTACGGCCACCACACTTTTTGACATATCCACTCTTCTCTCTACTCCACAACTCCCATTCAGGCCCTTTTCACCTCTCATTTGGACTATGGCACTTGTCTCCCATCTCTCTGCTTTCTATCTCTCTCTTCTACAAATAACTCTCCACAAAGATGCCAACATAATCTTTTGAAGCATGGATCTCCCCATGTCACTTCACCTCTGTTTGCCTTGGTTTCCTCTTCTGTAAAATGAGGATAATAATAACATGATTATTTTGAGGATTAAATGAGATTATAATTATATAGCACCTATCAACATGCCTGGAACTTCGTAACCATTGGGTGTGAGCAATTACTGTGATGTGACTCTTCTATTTAAGAATATTCAGTGATAAACTATTGTCTCCAGGAGAAAATGCATTCTCCTCTGTTAAAAATGTAAAGCCCTTCCCAATCTTTTCCACATGTGTATTACATTGTACATTACTCTTCTTCATGCACTTCACATTCCAGCCATATTGTCTTACTCCCTGCTACCCCAACTCACCCTTCCACCTCCTGCCTCCTTCCCTTTCCCCAGGTTCTCCCCTCAATTTGTGGAAAACTCTCCATCCTTATTTTTTTCATCTTAAGATAATTATCTTCTGTCAAAGTGAATTGCAGGTGCCATCTCCAGTAGCATATTTTCTGTTCCCCATAGTTGTTAGTACGTTTTCCCTTCTCAAATTATCATGTATAGACTTCTCTAGTCACATGTTCTAATCCTTCATGGAAGAGAGCTCCTTGAAGTCAGTTTCATTTTCTTCTGTTCATTTTGTGTCTATGTCACCAGTGCCTAGGACAGTGTTTTGCTCATGGAAGCAAATTAATAAATACTGGTTGAATTCAAATCAATCAAAAAAGCCATGTTTCTATAATGATTTAAGGTTTACAAATTACTTTTCTAATATAAACCTATGAGGTCACGAGTACAGAAACTAGATTTACCTTTATACAGGTCAGAAAATTCAGGCCCAGATATGCAAAGTGACATATATGCCACAGTAATACCATATTCTTTCCAATACTTTAAACTTTCTACATATTTTATAGATTAATAAATATTTAGAGAAAGAAATTAAAAAAATCTGTATCACCATTACATTTTAGAATCCTGTGCTGGCAAACCCAGACAACACCATTTTTGTATCTTCATCAAGATAGACCTTGATATGTATGAAAATTATTCTCTTTATGATTTTCTGGGTTCCAACATATTGATTTTGTAAAGAGAATGCAATGGGCGAGTGGTAGCCAGAGAGAGTTGTTTTGTTCAGAGAAGTCATCATGAATGGGGATTCAAGTCACAGAACAGGAATGGTGGTAAAACACTATTAATTTGATTGCTCTTCCTTGAGCTGGTGGTAAAGGGGGTGAGGGTTCGGGTGGGGGTTACCATCGCATAAATATGGCTTAAGAATAGAGTGATCATAAGTCTTTTTTGGGTGAGGGATGGTAAAAGCCTGAATCAAAAACCCAGAGCACCAATATTGGGGCTGCTGTCTTTGAGCAGAGGAAGGGACTGGAAGACCAAAGCAAGGGATGACAATGGCTAGGTGACAAGACAGTGGGCCTAGATAATGAATAGTAACTGATCTGAATCTCAAACTTGAGTTTCCCAAAGGGTAGTAGAGGGAAACAGGGTGAAGAAGAGTTGTAGATTATAACATATTAATAATGTATTGAGAGAAATGGAAAGAGTATTAAATTTGGAGTCAGGAGACCTAGGTTTAAATACTGTCTAACATATTCACTGAAAACTTTGGATGGAATGAATATCCCTGAGACTTCCTGCTGTGGAAGATGAAAATAAAAATATTTGTAATCCCTACCTCAGAATCTTGCAATCAAGGAAGTGTTGTAGACAATGCAAAGTGCTAAAAAATGGGAGATGTCCTTAGACATGGGGAAATTGGAGTCCACACAGGTTAAATAACCTCCCCAGCATTACATAGCTAACTATTGCCAGAGTCAAGATTCTTTTTTGTGGGCTTTCCACAGTAACTGTTTTAATAGCTGAAGATATTACATTGTGCATGGAGAAAGTGCTACATTTGGAATCAAAGTACCTGGCTTTGAATCCCACTACTTGTGTGACCCTGGGCAAATAATTTCACTTGCTTAAGACCTTGGTTTCCTCATCCACAAAGGAGGAGGTTGGATTCAATTGCCTCTTAGGTCTCTTACCAGTTCAGATCCTCTCTGTGACACATACCAGTTGTATGAACCTGGGAAAACCCTTAAACCACTCAATGTTTCAGGACACTCTCTAAAACTATCCCAGCATAGGGTACAAGTCTGCATTGGTAGATGGAGGTCCTCATTGAGAGCTCCTGAAACTGCTGTCAAGTCCAGAAAAAGAAATCTTCTTTCAAGTCTAAATTTCAGATCCTAGTGGAAGGAATGAACAACATGTCTGTGATATCAATGTTAAATGGAAAATGTAAAGCTCATTAACAGGAGTAGATTTTTCGCTTATTCCAAATGCAATAAATGGTTAGATATAGAACCTATATCCTTCATCATGGCATATTGTTCCTGGTAAAAAATAGATAAATGCAAAAGTTGGAGGCCATACAGGTCCACACTCTATGTCTAAGTCACTAAGACTGTCAGGGGAAAAGCCAGATTCCAATTTATAGACTTCTCATTAACTATTTTTTTTTGTTTTCCAGTCATGTCCAACTCTTTGTGTCCCTATTTGAAGTTTTCTTTGCAAAGGTAGTGGATTAGTTTGCCATTTCCTTCTCAGCTCCCTTTACAGATGAGGAAACTGAGGTAAATAGGATTAAGTGACTTGGCCAAGGTCACACATCTGATCAGTATCTGAGGCTGGAATTTGAACTCGGTAAGATGAGTCTTCCTCACTCCAGGCCTTGCTCTCTATCCACAGCTCCACCTAGCTGCCTTATCTGTTACTCAGTTCAAATGATCACTAGCCATATGGCAATGTCCTGCCTGATAGGCAGTAGGTTGTGTCAAGTAATTCATGTATATTATACTTTGTGTATATGGGTTTGGGGAGGCAGTAAGAGATGGGAAATATCAAGAAATAATGAAATTTAAATTTTAAATCAACATTGGATGACCAATCAATAATTAATCTAGCAAGAAATATTTGTTATTCACTATGTTAGGCACTATACTAAATGCTGAGAACACAAAGGAGAAACTAAAAATTAGTCATAAAATAAATAAAAATTCAATTCTAGTACTAATTAATGTTTGATCTTCACTGCCTAAAATCTTCAAATATGGAGGATTTTTTTGTTTTATTTTGTGAAACATCATGGTAAGGGGCGGCGGGGGATGACAAAACACTTCAATTTGCTACCTGTAGGACCTTGGGCAAATCACTTAACTGTTTGGAGACTATTTTGTAATCTATAAAAATGAAGCAGTTATATTAGATGATTTCAATTATCTCTATCAGATTGTCCCTTAATGTCTCCTCAATGCCACCCTGGCTGCTGAGTTATTCTGAACAGTTGGGAGGCACAGTCCATTCTAATTATCTATATAAATTGTGGGGGTGGACCTCCAAAGTCCCTTCATTCTGGGGCCAATGGCTCCAATTGTCTGCCCCTTACTAAGCACTCTTCTTTGGAATGTAGGTTAACTTTTTCAGGTATACACAATGCAGGCTGAAATGTATTATTTATGAGTTTGGGTTTTCTCAGGGCTTCCAGGTACCATTCAGCCTCATTGGAATCTTTGAAATGTTGTGATTTAAAGGAAAAAAATGATTTTATTACATTAAACAGGCCATGGATAAGCTTCAGAAATGTATGTGTGTGTGTGTGTGTGTGTGTGTGTGTGTGTGTGTGTGTGTGTGTACCACTAAGACTTGGAGAGTGGGTAATACATTACTAGAGGAAGGACAGTCTGGGCACTTTTTATTTTGATGCATTCTCAGTAAAATGGAGCCCTGGTGATATACTATATGGGCTCCCTCATCAGAAGAGTAGGAAGCTATTGGGTTATGTCACTTCCCTTATTAATTGTAGTCATGTATCATCTCAGTACATCATCTTCCAGTGCCGGGGAATGTGGCCCCAGATGGCTGGAGATGAGCATGAGGAATGTTTTTATAAAGTTTATCCTTGAATGACATGGGAAGAAGAATGAGTTTGGCAAAAGCCCACCCAAAGAGGAACTGAAAGAATTTCCACACTGTTTATAAACATAGAAAATAGAGCCAATTAGCAAGTAGAAAAAAAAATAATTTAAGTTTCCCTCTAGCATTTTGTAGCCCTTATTTACAAATTCTTCAGAAATTACACTTAATTTTATGTCCTTCAGGGTATCTATAAATATGTCACTGTTGTTTTAATTATATTAAGATTTTTTTTAAAAAGAAACAACATTTATTTAATGTCTTTCTATGTCCAAAATGCTGTTAGTTGTTTGGATTACTAGGATTCAGATCTGAGGGGATCTTAGCGATCAGTCGTTTCCTGCCTCTATTTTATAAAAGAGAAAACTGAGGCCTAGACAGTTATGTGACAGTAGAGTTGGAAGAAGCCTTGGATGCCACTTAATTCAGTCCTACTGTTTTATAAATAAGAGAATGAAAGCCAGAGAGTTAAGTGACCTTACCAAGGTCATAGAGAGGAATTGGTTAACCCAAATCCTTTACCTCCACTGTAATGGGGGGCAGCTAGGGGGCACCACGGTGCATAGAGTACCGGACCTAGAGTCAGGAAGACTCATCTTCTTGACCTCAAATCTGGCCTCAGACGTTTCCTAGCTGCGTGACCCTGGGCAAGTCACTTAACCCTGTTTGTCTCAGTTTTCTCATCTGTAAAATGAGCTGGAGAAGGAAAAGGCAAACCACTTTTGCCAAGAAACCCCCAGATGGGATCATGAAGAGATGAACACCAATAAAAATGACTGTACAGCCATGCTATGACTTGTCCAAGGTCACAGGGGTAGTAAGGCCCAGAGTTACTCTTCAAATCAAAGTCCTCCAACTCAAGATTCAGTGTTACTATCTTCTCTTAACTTTACCAGGTGGTCCCTTCCCACAAGGACCTTATAGTTTAGGATGGTAAAGAAAATATGTCCAAATATACAAGTAAGGGTGGGTTTCAACAAACTTAATCAAGCACCCTATAACCTTACACAATTTAATTAGCTGTGTGTAGTTCTATTGATCAATCATTGAATCAAATAATTTAGAATAAGTATGGAAAGTCCTTGATAAACTTGAAAACTATCGATGAAATTAAGTGATGATGAGGAGGAACTGTATTCAAACTGTTTGAGGAGATGTGAGAATATCCCATTAGCAGTTATAAAAACAATCAATGTAGTTTGTAACTGAGCATTTGAGTATCTCAAAGTGGAAAGAAAAATGCTGCCCCAGCCAATTGCTGGGTACTTGGTACTTGGTGTGGAAGACATGAGGAAATGATGTTCTCGTTCCTCACTCCTATCATGGTTTAAATCTTGTACATTCCACAAAGACAGAAGATTTTCAATTTCTCCTTGGCTTCTTCTTTCTATCAGTGTGCTGGGACTGGCCCAAGATCTGGCAGCTTCTACATTAAGAGATCGAAGGGCTTGGAATGCGATATTCCGGAGGTCAATGGAGCTAGGATTAAAACCTAGAATCACCTACCCAGCAAAACTGAGTATCATGTTCCAAGGCAAAATATGGATTTTCAATAAAATAGAGGACTTTCAAGCTTTCTCAATGAAAAGACCAGAACTGAATAGAAAATTTGACTTTCAAACACAAGAATCAAGAGAAGCATGAAAAGGTAATCAAGAAACGGAAATTGCAAGGGACTTACTAAAGTTGAACTGTTTTGTTTACATTCCTACATGGAAAGATGATGAGTATGATTAATGAGACCTCAGTATTAGGGTAGTTGAAGGGAATATCCATATGTGTATATATATATATATATATATATATATATATATATATATATATATATATATATATATATATATATATATATATATATATACATATACATATATATACATATATATGTATATATATATAAGTGAATGTGTATGTATGTATATATCTATGTGTATATGTATGTATGTGTATATATATATGTGTATATATATATATATATATATATATATATATATATATATATATATATATATATATATATATATATATATGTAAAAGAGAGAGAGCAGACACAGGGTGAGTTGAAGATGAAGGGAAGATATCTAAAAGAAATAAAATGAAATTAAGGGATGAGAGAGTAACATACTGAGAGAGGGAGATAGGGAGAGATAGAATGGGGTGGATTATCTCGCATAAAGGTGGCAAGAGGAAGCAGTTCTATGGGAGGAGGGGAGAGGGCAGGTGAGGGGGGAATGAGTGAACCTTGCTCTCATCAGATTTGGCCTGAGGGGGAATACCATACATACTCAGTTGGGTATCTTACCCCACAGGAAAGAAGAGGGAGGAATATAAAAAAAAAAATAAAAGGCGGGGGGATGATGGAGGAGAGGGCAGATGGGGGTGGAGGTAATCAAAACAAACACTTTGGAAAGGGGACAGGGTCAAGGGAGAAAATTCAATAAAGCTGGATGGGTTGGGAAGGAGCAAAATGTAGTTAGCCTTTCACAACATGAGTATTGTGGAAGGGTTATACATAATAATACATGTGTGGCCTAGGTTGAATTGCTCAACTTCTTAGGGAGGGTGGGTGGGAAGGGAAGAGGGAAGAGAATTTGGAACTCAAAGTTTTAAAATCAGATGTTCAAAAACAAAAAAAGTTTTTGTATGCAACTAAAAAATAAGATACACAGGCAATGGGGCATAGAAATTTATCTTGCCCTACAAGAAAGGAAGGGAAAAGGAGATGAGAGGGGAGGGGGGTGATAGAGGGGAGGGCTGACTGGGGAACAGGGCAACCAGAATATAAGCCATCTTGGAGTGGCGGGGAGGGTAGAAATGAGGAGAAAATTTGTAATTCAAAATGTTGTGAAAATCAATGCTGAAAACCAAATATGTTAAATAAATAAATTGCATTAAAAAAAATAAAAAAAAAATTTGGCCTCAGACACTATGTGCACTTATTGGCTGTGTGATCTTGAGCAAATGCCCTGCCTTCCCCCGAAAAAAAAAAGCTACATTTCTAGGACACTAAAATTTACATAAATTTTCCTCAAGACAACACCATGAGTCCTTTGTTGTCTTCCAGGCAGCCCAGTCATGTCTGAGTTTTCCTGACTAAGGCAAGCAGAGTTCCGTGACTTGCCAAGGATCACTCACTTAGTCTTCCACACTTCAGGCCTAGTGCTCTATACATTTTGCCACCTGGATGCCCACTAGGACACCCACAAATAGCTGCGTACAGTTCACTTAGTCAATTAACAATCATTTACCATAAGCCAGGTAGTGTACTAAGGATGCAAAGAAAAACAGCCACTGTTTTCACTCTAGTAAGAGAGAAAACATTCGTTTAAACTGCTACACAAAAAGGCACAGAGTACAGAGGAGTGGCAGAAGCAGCCAGGATTTGTCTAACTCAGTAAGGTTTTCAAAGAGCTTTCCAAATAATATTTTATCTTTACAACAACCCTGAGAAGTATGTATTATTATTAATAATAATATTACTATTATTATTTCTATTATTATTATTATTATTATTATTTCTATTGTTACTATTATCCCCGTTTCACAGATGAGGAACCTCAAGCAGACAGAACAATGGCCTAGGGTGAAACAGCTCATAAATGTCGAGATGGTATTTGAACTCGGCTTCTCCAAAGTCCTGGTTGTCTATGGACTGTGACCCCTATCTAGCTCTAGCTACCACAGCACCCTTGAAAGCTATCACTACCAAGTGGATAGTGAAGGCCTCCTGAAGAAGGGGATGCAGTCTTAAGGGAAGCCAAGGAATCTAGGAGGTGGAAGGGAAGAGGAAAAGCCTTCCCATCATGGTGCCTTTAAGCAATTCAGAGGCCTGACAGTGGGAGGTGAAACTTTATGTGTGAAGAATGGAGCACAGAGTGGTGCAATCACTTGCTACACAGCTAACAAGGGGTAGATAGAGCAAAGATTTGGATCCATTTCTTTAATGTAGATTCTCCTGTGCCCCAGCGTCTTCTCCATCATTTGAGCTGGACTTTGAAGGATGGGTAAACTGTGGACAGGCCTGGTTTATAATGGTATTGTCAAGATCAATCATTTGTGATGTGAAGTCTTGGAGCCTTTAGTACCTTGTGTATACACATGAGTGTATCCCATACAGAACATAACACAGTCAATACAATTAATGAAAGGCATGGGAAATCATTTTCACTTCCAAAGGAAGGCAAAGAAAAGAAAAATGTTTGCCAGAAGCGAAGGTTTTACTCAAGTCTCAGTGCTACAGGAAATTTATACCTGGTTTTCTTCCACTGTTGATGAAGAGATTGAAGTCTACAAAGGATAAGTTGACTTCCCAATGTCCTACCATCAGTCAATATCAGTGATGAGATTTCAAAGCCTCCTAGATCCCTGTTCTCTGACTTCAGGTTCAGGGGTTTTTCAACATACTGGATTACCCTGATTTATCCAAGGTTATGCAGACAGCAGTGGTCAAAGTAATGTTAGAACTCATATCACATGACTAAATCAGTGCTCATGGCTCCTTACCAGGCTTCATCCCTGTGGGGGAAAATTGGTAAATGCAGAAGGCTAAGAATTCTCACTCATGGCTCCTGTACATTGACTGGTAGGCCTGTGGAGTACATGCAGTATGGTTTGGACTTGGGTTACTCAAGGTACAAAGGCAGAAATGGGTAATGATCTGAACTATGTGAGAGAGTGCATCACAATCTAAGTAGTTTATAGCTAGGGAATCTGAGGCTTACAGAGCAGTGAAGTGACTTTCTCAGATCCATGTGCTTATGGTGGCATAGTTAAAATTTGAACTCGGTTCCAGATTCCTAATCTGTAGTATTTTCCACTGAGCCATGCTACCCCTCTCTAAGAAAGCATTTTTTAAAAGCATCCTGATAACATATAACAATTTTCTTTGTAATACCAATTCAACAGGTATTTGCTAAATGCTCATTGTGGGGCAGGCACAGTGATGAGTCCTGGGAATACAAATATTAAAAAAAAATAGAAAGTTTCTGCCCTCCAAGCATTTGCAGTTGAATAGGGGACAATAGTACATGAAAGGGAACTGAAGTGTAGAGTAAGGGGAAGAGAAATCTGGAGAATCAAGGGCAGATCTGTGAGAGGAGAAAGAGTGAACACGGCTGGCCTAGATACTTCCACAAAATGTAGGTTTCCAAAGAAATTCATCCATCACACGAGAAAGACTCAGAGTTTGAATCAAGTTCTAGGATGAGAGAGGCAAAAAGTCAGGGGCAGAGGAATGAGGAGATATCTTTATCTTTAGTATCATTAATCACACTCTCAGATCATGATTAGGAGCACCCTGAGTTAATGCAGGGCCATTCATATGTTTGCCCTTAATAAGTGGTTTGTGAGTATTCTCAATTCACTCTCTTGGAATTTCTTTTTTTTAATTTATTTAGTACTTTATCTTTCTCCAGTTACATGTAAAAATAATGTTTAACATTATTTTTTAAAACTTTGAGTTCCAAATTCTCTCCCTTCCTCTCTTACACACACACACACACACACACACACACACACACCCATTGAGAAGACAATCAATTCAAAACAGATTATACGTGGATAGTCATGCGAAACATTTCCATTTTAGTCATGTTGGGAAAAAAGAAACAGAACCACCCCTTCCCCACCAAAAAAAACTTAAGAAAAATAAAGTTTAAAAAAAAGTGTGCTTCAATCTTCACTCAGTTACCATCAGTTCTTTCTCTGGGGATAGACAGCATTTTTCAACTTAAGTCCTTCAGAGTTGTCTTGGATCACTGCATTGCTGAGAACAGCTATTTCATTCACAGCTGATCATCTTATAATATGGCTATTTATTCATACCCAGTACGTTTCACTTTGCATCAGCCAATGCAAGTCTTTCCAGGTTTTTCTGAGAGTATCCTGCCCCTCATGTCTTATAGAACAGTAGTATTCCATCATAATCACATACCATTCTTTGTTCAGCTATTTCCCAGTTGATGGACATCCCCCACCCTAATTTCTAATTCTTTGCCACCAGAACAGAACTGCTATGACTATTTTTGTACTTGTAGATCTTTTTTTCCTTTTTTTGTTTTTTATTTCTTCTGGGGTATTGATATAGTAGTGGTATTGCTATGTCAAGGGATATGCATGATTTTATAGCCCTTTGGGCATAGTTCAAAATTGTTCTAAAGAATGGTGGAATCAGTTCACAACTCCACCAAAAGTACACTTATGTTTCATTTTTTTCCACATCTGCTCCAACACTTGTCATTTTCCTTTTCTGTCCAATTAACCAATCAATGTGTATGAGGTAGTGTCACAGAATTGTTTTATTTTGCAGTTCTCCAATCAATAGTGAGTTAGAGCTTTGTTTTTTTAATATGGCTATAGACAACTTTGATTACTAGATCTGAAAACTGTTCGTATCTTTTCATTATTTATCAATTAGGGAACGGCTCTTTTTTTATAAATTTTACTCAGTTCTCTATACATTTGAGAAATGAGGCCTTTGTCAGAGAAACTTGATTCAGAATTTTTTTCCACAGTTACTATTGCTGACTGTATGTCCCTCCACCCTATTCCTGTTTATTCTACTCTGTCTCTCTCCTTTCACCCTGTCTCTTCTCAAAAATGTGTTGCATCTGACTACCCTGAGTAAATCATCGCTTCTATCACTTCCCAATTCTCCTACTCCCTTGCCTTCTTGATTTCCTGTAGGATAAGATAGATTTATATACCTGAGTGTGCATATTATTCCCTCTTTGAGCCAATTCTGATGAAAGTAAGGTTCACTGCTTTTCCTGCCAACCCTGCTTTTTCCCCTCTACCATAAAAGCTTTTTTTAAGCCTCTTTGATGTGAGATAATTTACTCCATTCTACCTCTCCCTTTCCCTTTTAATCCAGTATATACCTCTTGCCCTTTAATTTTATTTTTTTCAATGTCATCCCTTCATATTCAATTCACACCTGTGCCTTCTGTCTATATATATACTCCTTCTAACTGCCCTAATAATGAGAAAGTTCTTATGAGTTACAAGTATCAGCTTCTCACATGGGAATGTAAACAGTTTAACCTTATTAATTCCCTTATGATTTCCCTTTCCTGTTTACCTTTTTGAGCTTCTCTTGAGTCTTGCATTTGAAATTCAGTGTTCTATTCAGCTCTGGTCTTTTCATCGAGAATGCTTGAAAATCCTCAATTTCATTGTGCCCATTTATACTCAGTTTTTCTTGGTAGGTTATTCTTGGTTGAATTCCTAGTTCCTCTGTCCTCTGGAATATCATATTCCAAACCCTCAGATCCTTTAATGTAGAAGTGACTAAATCTTGGTTTATTTTGACTGTGGTTCCATGATACTTCAATTGTTTCTTTCTGGCTGCTTGCAATATTTTGTCCTTGACCAGTGATCTCTGGAATTTGGCTATAATATTTCTGAGAGTTGTTTTGGGATCTACTTCAGGAAGTGATCAGTGAAATCTTTCAATTTTTATTTTACCCTCTCTTTCTAGAATATTTGGGAAGTTTTCCTTGATATTTTCTTGAAAGACAATGTCCAGGCTATTTTTTTTATTTGATCATGGCTTTTAGGTAGTCCTATAATTTTTAAATGATCTCTCCTGGATCTATTTTCTAGATCAGTTTTTTTTTGCAATGAGATATTTCACATTGTCTTTAATTTTTTGCATTCTTTTGCTTTTGTTTTATTGTTTCTCAATGCCTCACAAAGTCATTAGCTTCCATTTTCTCAATTTTAATTTTGTTTTATGTTTTTAGTTTTTTGGAGGGGGCAGGGCAATTGGGGTTAAGTGACTTGCCCAAGGTCACATAGCCAGTAAGTATGTCAAGTATCTGAGGCCAGGTCCTCCTGACTCCAGGGCCGGTGTTCTACTCACTGTGCCACCTAGCTGCCCCTCAATTTTAATTTTTAAGGTATTTGGAGGGGTTTGGGGGAGACCTCAAGCAAGTCACTGCCTTTTCTCTGTCATTTTGGTTCTACCCAGCCTGAAATTTCTTGACAGAGACCACCTGAGTGCTCCAATCATGGGAAAATGTGAAGTGACCCAGGCCCCCAGCTAATCCTCTGGAATTTATGCAAATATGCAAAGTGTACAGCTGTTTTTTTCTTTTCTAGAGGCAAAGAAACAGATCAACCCTTAGAATTTCAGCACTTGTTTGTTAACTTGTTCTTTGCGTGGATCTACACCCCATCAGAGACAGCTCACTGATGACCTGTGTCTATGATGACAACACTACTTGGCACATGAGCCGGTAGCAGATGTCAGAGTGCCGTTTTTGCTGTGAGCATTGGTGGATGCTAGAGAAGTTCTGGCTATGGCTGAAGTCAGAGGAAGAATGTGCTAATGGTGTCTTGGGGACAATAGAGGAGATAGTTAGCAGTAGCATAGTGGATCTCAAGTAGTAACAGAATTAGCAAGTACCTAAGGGTATGATCAAAGGGTTACTCCAAGGCCTAAAATGAAGGAAAATCTATCCTCTGCTTCTGTCTAATTAATCTCAGTCTGGCTCAGATGGCCAAACTTTTCAACATTAGACACTCTTCCCAACCAGCAAATCTAGAATGAGGCATCATGTTCTTCATGAATTTTCTTTGAAAAAATGCCAAGTTGTCATGTATCATCATGGAGAGAGAGTTTGCTGTGGAGTCAGGAGCACTTGGGTTCAAATCCCACCTTTGACACGCATTAACTCTGTGACCCTCAGTCACTCAATTTTTCTGTCCTTCAGTTTCCTCATCTATAAAGTGGATTTCATGGCCTCCAAAGCAATTTCTCAATACAGATCTAAATCTGCGATGCTATGAGCTAAGGCCAGTTGTGTAGACAAATCTTGGTCTGCAATCTACAGAGCCAGTCTGATTCTGCATTTGGGAAGATGGTTACCTCACATGGCATTAATGAAATCATGCCTGGACTAAAAAAGTAAATGGATGAATGAATTAACTCACAGCTAACCCTGGCCTTATTTGCCCTCACGTGTTTAGTATCTGTCAATGAATTAACATGAATTGATGTCATCTGGAATGATCAACAGAATGCTGAACTCAAAGCCAAGGTTTCCACCTCACCTCTGACACATGTACTATTGCCATGGTCAGGTCAAGTCATCAATGTTCTCTTAGTCACTGTTACATCTCTGAGACTTAAAGTTCCTAAAGGGGTGTGATCAGCTTTAATAGACAAGGCTTTTATATTGGATATTCTAGACAGTGACAAGATTGTAAGATTTTAGACAGGAAGCTGGGAGAGACCTTAGAGACCATCAAATCCAACCCTGTAATTTCACATCTAAGGAAGGGGTATATGGGCATTCAGGGAGGACTAGCATCTCTGCTGTGAGGGCTTCCTGACCCCTTTTCAGAGTTGCTCAACCAACTTTGGTGTCCACCTGTCATCCAACTCTCACCTGTAGCTCCAAGAAGCTGTATCTGGAAAATGATGACAATAATATTTATAGTCCCTCTCTCACAATGCAGTTGAGGGAGAAAAACTTTGTCAAATCTCCATAACTTTAAATGGTTTATGAATATGTTACCACCTTGCATTTATTGATGAAATGGACAAGTCTCTGAGGACATGTGGCCAATTCACTTTATCAGAACAAGAATACTTCCTATAATGTTGCCAACCAATGTTTATTCGGACTGTCCTAAAAACCTTTCAGTAAAAGAAAGTCTACTGGGACATTCCATTTTATTTGTGGCCGGCTCTAGAGAAGAAGTGTATTGCAGAGGGAAAAGCCCTAGGTTCTGGGTCAAGAATCCTGAGATCCTGTGCTGCTGAGTTGTGTGATTATGGACACATCACTTAGCAGCTTCTCCAAGCCTATTTCCTTAACTGTAAGAGGGGAATAATCTTGTCAATAGGATCCACTGACTGTGTTTATTATGAGGACAAAATAAGATTGCGCATATAAAAGCATGTTGGAGAACTTGGAGTGTTTCATTAGTGTCAACTGTTTAAATTTGTATCCCTACACAGAACTGCTCTGTAGCTACTCACCCTTGTTCTGCCTTCAGGGGACATGTAGAATAAGTTCCCTCCTTCCACCACCATAAAGGCTCTTCAGATTCTTGAAGATGGACAAGAGAACCCCCTGAGTTTTATCTTCTTCATGTGAAAATCTGTTACTCCTTCAATTGCCTCTGTAGGACATTCACTAGTCCTCTATATTTCCTTGCTCACTTTCTCTGGGTGCCAACCATGGTAGCAATAGTCTTCCTAAACTCTGGTGCCTAAAGACAATTAAATTTGAGTTAATTCAATCCAATCCATTTCAGTTCAATAAACATGGCAGGCACTGCACTGGGCTCCAGGGAAACAAAGACAAAAATTAAATTATCCCTTCCCTCAGGAGGCTTACATTTCACTAACAGTAAAATGAAACACACACTGAGAAACATAAACATACTATACACTGAGTACAACTTAAGATTACACATATATAAAGAGAGTATTCCTTGGGGTAATCAGGAATGTCCTCATTTAGGAGGTGGCACCTGAGCTGTGTATTAAAAGAAAGTAGGAGTTATAGGAGTCATTAGGAAGGAAAGAAAGCTTTCCAAGCATCATGCACAGCCTCTGCAAAGTCACAGTGAGGGGAGATGGACAGGAGAAATATCTATTGATGGAGGAAGCCAGCAGAGGAGTATCTAGAGAATCTTAGAGTCTTACAGGCCTACTTGATATGTTCCTGGTCAATGAGGGAGTGAAGTAAGCCAGAAAAGACAACTCCAACCTAGCTCACCAGTTTGACTAATGTCACCTTGAGCAGTAATGTGAAATTCAATGAAAACTAATATAAGGCGGACCATTAAGTGGAATGTTAAAATGCCAGGTAATGTAGCAAGTATAAAGGCCTAATAATCAATATGTATTGAGTCTCTCACTAAGTTAAAGTTATCTAATATGCTCCTTGTATTAAGATTAAAAGAATCATTCTAGAAAACAATTTGGAAAGAAGCCCAAATGGCTATAAAATTGTGCATACCTTTTGACTCAACAATATCACTAATAGGTCTATATCCCAAAGTGATCAAATAAAAAGGGCCTATATGTACCAAAATGTTTTCAGCAGTTTTTTTGTGGTGGCAAAAACCTGGAAATTGGAGGGGTGCCTATCAATTGGGGAATGACTGAACAAATTGTGGTATATGATTGTGATGGAATGCTACTGCAAAAATAGTATTGATGGACAATGAAAATAGAAAAAATGAACAGGGAGCTTTCAGAAAAACTTGGGAAGTCCTATATGAACTGATTCAAGTTGAAGTGAGCAGTACCAAGAGATCATTGTACCCAGAGATAGGAATATGGTACTGTTAAAAACTTAGCTACTCTGATTAATACAATGATTCAGGACAGTTCTGAAGGTCCTGTAATGCAAAATGCTATAAACCTTGAGAGAGAGAATTGATGAGCTCTGCATCCTAAGTGAAGTATAATTTTCTTACTTTCTTAAAAAAAAGATTAAAAAGAAGCATGTAGTCAATGATTATGAGATGAGGCAAGCTATTTGTCTCAATATCCCTGTTAGTTATGTCAGTTATAATAAAATATGAACAAAGCATGGTGCAGGGCTTCTTGTGTTAGACCTCAGAAAGCTCTGGATTCAAAATGCACATGAGACACTAATTGTGTGACTCTACACAAGGGAGGAATCTTTAATAGCTCAAGAATATCTTGTGATCCTCTTATACTTCCCCATCCCAGCTTGCTAGAGATCAGTCAGAAAAGTAGAGCCTGAAGAGAGCCTTGGAAAGAGAGACATTTTCAAAGAAAGGAAAATGGATGGTGGGAAAAAGGTACTGAGAAGGGTAAAAGTTCAAGAGGGTATTGCCATAACAGCTAAAGTAATTAGAGAATATATGGGGGTGGGAGCAAGTATAGTCACCAGGAAGAAAACCCACAGAGACCAAGGAGAATGATGACTTTGAAAAAAAACATTGGATTTCACAGTTAAAGTATTTTTATCACCTCTAAGAGAGCAGTTTCACTGGAGAGGTGGGATTAAAAGCCAGATGGCAAGGGTTAAGAAATGGAAATAGGAAGTAGAGATAGCTCTCCTGAACACCATATTTTAGGTAGCACATTAATAATGCAGAGATTATCTGGAAGAAGTGGGGTGAGAGAAATAGATTTCTGTAAATTTAAAAAAAAACCTGGGATGTGAAGGGGTATTGCAGGTCTGAAATATCACAGGTATTTTCAGATGGAGTCATATTATTTGTTTTACTTAAGAATTTTACTTTTCTTGAAAGAATTCTCACACAGTGGGAATAATTTGTAAATGTTTGTAATTTTAAAATAGATAAAACTAAAAAAAATAGATGAAACAACTAGAGATGTTTAGCCTGGAAAATAAGAGAAGCGTGTGTTAGCTGTCTGCAACTGTTTCAAAGGCTGCTATATTGAAGAAGTGTTACAGTCATTTTATTTGGCCCTAGACAGCAAAATTTGGAGCAAGGGAAAGAGAAGAGTCCTCGGAAGGTAATGGTAGGATGTGGGTTTGGCATCAGGAAGAGCTGGGTTCATATATCTGCTCAGACCCTCACTATATAACCCTGAGCAAACCAATTAATCTCTTTGAGCTTCCATTTCTTCATTTGGAAAAGGGTCTACATAAGGAATACCAAGGTCCCTTCCAGTTCTAAACTATCATCCAATGAACTTGTAAAAATGTGGACAGTGGATAGGCAGGCAAATCTCCTGATGATTTTGCTCCTGACATGCAAATGTCCAATGGACCACTTCAGGAGCTAGTGGATTTCCTCTCCCTGGAGTTCTTCAAGCAAAGGCTGGATGACCGTTTGATAATTCTGCTATAGAGAGAATATTATTTAAGTACAGGCAGGGCTAGACGGACTCTGAAATCCTTTCAAACTCTTGGATTCTGTGTTTCTTCTTTGGTTTAGACTGTGAAAGGGAGAGATATTGTAGGAAGATATATTTAGGGGATATCCAAGTTAGGTGAAGCATTTGTAATTATGGGGGAGAGTGACAGAGGCAGGAGAAATGTAATATGTGAAGATGAAGAGGATGGATGGTGTGTGTATGTGTGTGTTTATGTGTGTATGTGTATTGACATGATGGAATGAGTATTAAAACTCTTATAGGAAACTGGTTGGGGTGAGATCAGAACTACAATTAAGAAGAGAGAGGATAACCTTGTCCTGAACAAAGAATACCTTCTTCTCAAAGATTGGAGGAAAGGAAGAAAGAATGATTTCCTCTATACTCCAGTCACCTTTGTCCCTGATTTTGCCTGATCAGTCATTAATTTCTGTAAACAAAGATTCAGAGATTCATAATGTCAAGACTTAGAAATTACCTCAAGTGATCATCTAGATTAGTGGCCTCACTTCATGTAGGTCAGATGGAAATCTGATTTTATATATCAAGTTAATAAGGTCCAGAATGGTTCCAGAGATAGTTAAGATGTGGTGGTGCAGAGGTTGGAGTAAAGTTGTTTCTCTCCTCAAGCATGGTCCCCTACAATATTCCAGACTCAGATTTCTGATAAGTTTGGAGGCTGAAGTCAATCCATTGGAATTCAATATGGTGAATGTCCAAATAACTCAACATGCCCTCTGCCCTCTGGAAGGTGGGTTTCAGGACATTACGTGATTGAATATATGACAGAGATATCTCTAATATTTGTCATTTAAAACGCTATTTTTAAGCCAATAAAGAACTTCAATGATTGGCAGTTCCAGAACCCAGCATTGTGCCCAGAACAAATTAGGTGCTTACGTGCTTTCTGGTTGAAATAGAGAACAATTCCCAAGGTGATAACCTTGGAAAATTAATTTACTAATATTCCTGAATATCTCATACATATTACCTGTGTGATCTCAATACTGGGCACAACAGGAGAAGGTCAGCTAAGTGTCTCATTTGCAGCACACAATGAAATGAATCTATAGTACTCTTGCTTTTGTTTAGTCATTTTTCAATTGGTTCTGACTCTCTGTGATCTCTTTTGGGGTTGTCTTGGCAAAAAGAGTGGAGTGGTTTGCCATTTCTTTCTGCAACTCATTTTGCAGGTGAGGAAACCAAGACAAATAAGCTTAAGTGATTTGCGCAGAGTCAGACAGAGGCTGGATTTAAACTCAGGTCTTCCTGAAAATAGCCCCAGTACTCTATCCACTGTTCCACTTAGCTGCCCACCCCCCAAAACCCCATTTTGATTAGAGATTGTGTAACAAGCAAACTCATAAGAATCCAATGACTACCAGAGAACAGCAAAACACAGAACAGATGGGAGGTTTAAGGAAGAAACTAAAAAGGACAACTTCATTTCTTTGGTATTTTCTTCTTGTTGAATTCGGTTATCCTATCCCACTTCACAAATACCTGAGTAGCCACTGGGTCCTTAATGGGTTGGACATGTTTGTGCCCAATAAACAGATAAATGTGATACCTCTCCTGGTTATGGTAGCATGTAGGCCTTTGGCTTCTAGATGCTATGGAGCTGTCATGGTGCTCACTACAGTTTTTTGCTCTCTACTTTGTTTTTTATTGATTAAGCTTAATAACTTTTTTTGAATCATGATTTGAAGCTCTAGTTTTCAAGACCTTTTATGAGGTACAATATTTAGCATATCAGAGCTATAATAAAAACCTGTTCATTTACCCCCACCCCTAAAGAAATTCTTTATTATTTACAAAGAAATATTTTTGGAGGTCACATTCTCCATTGAAGTACAAGGTTATCACTGTACAGAAGAAATTTAGGCTTGTGATCTCACTGGGCAGGATACCTGAAAACAGAGGATGTCCAGTGTCTGGTCCTCTAACTGCTGCAATAGAAGCATTGCTTATTTATTTCAAGCTCTATTTCAGCTGAAAGCTTTTATCCCAAGGCCTTCCTTCAGTCTCTGCATTTCTTTGTGTCTGTCAATAATGTTAAAGGTGAAAGCATGGAAATTAGTCCTTGGCTTTGGATTCTAAAGAGAAATCACATGATAAGTTAGCATTTGCATTTGCTGTGAATTTATTTCCACTTAATCTTTCTTAAATAGCAGCGGTGGTTCTTGAGGCATTGTTTCTCAGAAGAGGTGACTGACAGTCAGTTAATGTCGTCTGCTCAAATAAACGGAGCTGGGGCCTTTAAGCACCTAGCCACGCTAATGACCATTTTTTCTTCTCATATTTGAACATGAAAATGTGCAACATAATGCTTCAGAGTAAATAGAGTCACAGCAAAGTATCATATAGTGGAAAGAGCTCTGGAGGGAGAGTCAAGGGAGCTGGGTTCATTCATCGTTAGTGAACCATTTCAGTCATTTCCAACTCTCTGTGTCCCCATTTGGAGTTTTCTTGGCAAAGATATTAGAGGGGCTTGTCGTTTCCTTCTCCAGTTTATTTAATCGATGAGGAAACTGAGGCAAACAGGGTTAGGTGACTTACCCAGCATCAGAGATCCATCTGCTGTGCCACTAGGTGCCTAGCTGGGTTCATATTCTGAACTATTAATTATTACCTGTATGATCTGAAAACAATCACAATTGATTAACTTCAGTTTCCTCAGATGTAAAAATTGCCTGAGATGGTTTCTAAGTCACAGATCTCTGCTCTTCTGACATTTCAATTCTTGGGATCCCAGGAGGGTAAGTGAAGAGTTAGGAACAAGAAATCAGTTTCATTTCAAATATATTTATTACAATGGATAAGGTTGAGAGTGAGGTAATGAGACATCTTTAGCTTTGGGCAGCAGATGTTACGTGTGCATGTGACCCATCGGAGGCATCTTCATGGGTTTTCATGAATGTCTTAGCATATATTGATAATGATGTTATTTCTCAGTATGAATTGCACAAATTTCAAGATGAAATGACTTCCATCTCTTTGGATAATATTCATCTTGGAAGTAAATCTGGAAGGGAGCCCAAAGGCTCTCAGCACCATCTTCTCTTTATCTTATATATCAGGAAGCTGATGCTAAATAAGGTTAAATGAACTCACCAAGATCGCACAGGTAACTACTAACAGAGTCAAAATTTGTGCTTAGGTCTTCTGACTCCAAAGCTGGAGCTCTTTCCATAATGCCAATCTTTCTAGACTTCCTAAAAATTAGAGCTGTCTCCAGAAAGTGAAGATTCTTTGAAGGCTTCCTAGAAGGTAGTGCTCTTTGCTGAACATTAATCTTCCTATAAGAGTTCATGATAAAATAAAAACTGTTTTAAAGCAAAGCTATTACTTTATCACATTATTTCAACACTAGGCTATTTGGTCAATTTTCTTGGTTGTACAGAAGAATTCACTGATTTATATGGAGAGAAATGTCCTGCATCTTCAGATTGAGGTACATAAGATGCTGTGTTATGGAGAGGGCCCTTATATTGGTGAACTTAGTGCAAAGAGCCAGAGCAAATTAGTGATTTCCCATATGTCAGTGCTTTTATTAGATATGTGAACTCCTAATTTTGGCTACTTTCTCCATTGATGTCATATCTCCCCCATCAGTGCCTTCTCCAGCCATGCTACCATTATTCATATCTTTCCAAAAGTTCTCCACAGAAGACTTATATAACTTGGTGGATACCTTCCTGTTATATATTATATTATATAATTATAAAATACACAATAATTTATATATGTATGTATATACATATATATTGTATGGATACCACTGTAGGTCCAGGGCTGCCTATTTGTTCCTATGCCCTCTCTTTCATTTCCCTAGATCCTGGATTGAGCTGGGAAAGAATCACAGACATCATCTAGTCTTAATTCCTAAATCCCTCCTTATATAGATGAACAAACAGGCCCACAGAAGTTATATGAATTGCTTAGGGTATTCGAGCTGTAATTTGAAACCAGGTCCTATTATTCCTTGGCCTTTCCATTGTACTGTGCTCCTTCTCAGATCCTCTCATAAACTTTTTTTCAGTCATACATCTCTTGGTTTTTATCTTTTATGCAACCTTTTTTCCCATATAAAATTTGTAATAGGGTACTGCTTATATAGATGTTCAGAATGCAGCTCTTCTTTTGCCTTTGGGTCATTTGTAATTATAAATCCTCAGAGATGTTTGAACTCATTTAGATTATCTGGAAGCTATCTTCCCTTCTATTCCTTATGTTTCCGTGTTGTTAGATCTGCCTGTGCTCAAAGTTGTTTGTTTTTTTAATCCTCTTTTTCCTTAGGAGTTAGGCAACTTTAGTCTTTTTTTTTGCCCTAATAACATTTATATAGCTTGTACTATGCATCATACACTGTGCTAAGTGTTTTATTATTATTATCTCATTTGATTGTCACAGCATCCTCGGGAGGTAAGTGTAGGGGCGGAGCCAAGATGGCGGCGGGTAAGCAGGGACTAGAGTGAGCTCTGCACCTGAGTCCCTCCAAAAACCTATAAAAAATGGCTCTGAACCAATTCTAGAACGGCAGAACCCACAGAACAGCAGAGGGAAGCAGGGCTCCAGCCCAGGACATCCTGGATGGTCTCTGGGTGAGGTCTATTCCACACGGAGCTGGGAGCTGGGAATGGAGTGGAGCAGAGCCCAGCCTGAGCGGTGTGGACCATCCAGACCAGAAGCCGGGCGGAGGGGGCCCTAGCCCCCTGAATATGTAAGCTGCGGCAGTTACCAGACTTCTCAACCCACAAACACCAAAGACTGCAGAGAAGGTTAGTGGGAAAAGCTGCGGGAGTGGAAGGAGTTCGTGGTTCAGCTTCCAGCCCCAGGGGCAGCGGAGGTGGGGCAGCTACAGCTGTTGTTACTTCCGGCTCCAGGCCCACCTGGTGGGAGGAATTAAGTGGCGGATCAGAGCAGGAGTGCAACAGCCTGCTGAAGATCTAAGCCCAGTCTGGACTGGGGGTCCTTGGGGAAGGAGGAGTGCAGCTCTGACAGAGCTGGCACCTCCCCCCCCCAAACGTAGAACATAGAACTCGTTAGTCTACAAGCAGTCATACCCCACTGAAAAACTCAAGGGTCAAGTTAGTTGGTTGGGAATATGGCCAGGCAGGGAAAACGCACCCAGATTCAGTCTCAGACTTTGGATTCTTTCTTTGGTGACAAAGAAGACCAAAACATACAGCCTAAAGAAGACAACAAAGTCATAGAGCCTACAACCAAAGCCTCCAAGAAAAACATGAACTGGCCCCAGACCATAGAAGAACTCAAAAAGGATTTGGAAAAGCAAGTTAGAGAAGTAGAGGAAAAATTTGGAAGAGAAATGAGAAGGATGCGGGAGGTAAGTGTATTTTTATTCTTATGAGGAAACAGAGGAAAAAAGAGGTTAAGTGACTTGTTCAGGGTCACACAGCTAGCAAGTGTCTGATGCTGAGTTTGAATTCAGCTCCTCTTGACTCCAGGTACAGCACTAATTTTCTGACTTCTTCCCCAGGGATAGCAGTTCTGCTAAGTATTGTATCGCAAATCTGTTTTAGACTCCTCTCATATTGAGGAATTTACCTTTTAGTAGCCTTAATCTCTGCCTCAAGTGACTTTGGAGGTAGGGTACATAGAGTGGGGCAGGACCAGCCTAACGGGATGTTAGTCCTCATTTATTCATGCCATGCAGAGCCCCTCTCTGCCCCTTATTTCCCTGCTGAAGCAATGTTCCCATGCAGAGTGCTACTGTGCTCTTCCTCCCCTCTGTTCTTGTGCCACTACCTCCAGCACCCAGAAGACATCTAATTGTAAGGTTGAATTCTCTCCTTGATCACTTCACAATGGTGGAAGAAGGGCAGGGGAAGAGAAGGAGGATTTGCTTTCAGAGACTGCAAGTATAGCAAAATAATCACTGAGAGGATCTCAAGACCCAAGCCCTTTGATCCAGTTTTGTAGCCCTGCCAGGTATAGGGTTTGGTGGAGGTAGAGGTGCTGAGTGAATGTGTAAGGGTCCATAAATTACCCTTCTTTGATATTAAATGATCATTTTATTATCTTTTTTAGGGTTCTTTGTGCTTTGACTACTGAGAATATCTGAAATTAATTCATTTCTTCAATATAATTCTTATTTTGGAGCTCTATGGGAGGTGATGAGAATAGGATAAAATGTCCAGCCCTCCACAGTGTTGCTAACATGACCTGGAAGTACACAAGAGTTCCATCCAACTGAGATTCATTAAACAAATTAAATAATTAAGGTTACGTTTGTACCCTCACCCTCAATGAAAAAAAAACTCCCTTGGAACCATACGAAGATCATGTTGTATTTTGGGTTGAAAAGACAGGGTTATTTGTGAGATGCTGTTTCATATACATGCATACATACATACATACATACATACATACATACATATGCATATATGTATATACATATGCATATTATATATATGTATATACATATACATATTATATGTATGTATATTTATATTTATATTTTTTTCTGCTTGAACCCAGAATGTACAATGAAGAGCAATTGGTAAATGATTCAGAGATGAAGACATTTTGGAGAAAAAGTCCTAAAAATAGAAGCATCCACGATTTGTCACTAATGAATGGTTTCAAGCTAATTATCCTCTCTAGTCTTTATTTCATTGTCAGTAAATCAGAGTTAGATTAGATAAAATCCTTTCCACCTTTAAATATTGTGTAATAGAAGTAGAATACATTGCCTAAGGACAGGGACCTGTGAAAGTTCACTTAATAACTAGGATTTAAATGACACTTTAGGTTTTACATAGCACTTTCCAAACATTATCTCATTTAATCCTCACAACAACCCTTCATAGTAGATACTACTAATATGAATAACTATAAAATGGGGACATTTTATAAATGTGGAAATTTTGGCAGACAGTGTTGAAGTAACTTGACCAGGGTCCAATAGCTTATGAATGCCTGAGGCAAGATTTGAACATAGGTCTTGACTCAAGGTCCAGCACTCTATTCACCATGCAATCTATCTGTCCAGATATTGGGGACTTTGTGGGAGAAAGTTTTAATTAATTAATATAGTCTCTTCTAAATCTGAGACTCTAGGACTTGTTCAAAGTCATAATAATGATAAATGCTGACATTTATAAAAAGCACCTTAAAGTTTGCAAAACCACTTTACATAACTTATCTCATTTTATCCTAACAACACTCTTGACGAGTAGGGTATAATTGACTCTGGGTATAAATATAGTCTTCATTTTACAGATGAAGAAACCAGCTCAGAGAGAATGACTTACAGTCACTTAACTAAACACCACTGACATTCCAGCCTATGTCTCTTTAACTCCAAATACAGCAATGCTTACATTATACCGTACTATTTTTCTATGTCTCAAAGAAAAGAAATCAAAATATGCCCATGAATGGTTAGAAATGAAAGATATAACAGCAACCATAATGATGACTGGAGTATAATGAAAGCACTTGGGTCACGGGAAAGACCTTAGGTGACCATCACCACTCTCTTTTAATGCTCGGACAAAGGATAACATTTCTGTTATCATTGGATTTAATGGTCATTGAAATTTTGTGGGTGGTACTTTGAAGGGATTTGTCTAAGGTTGGAGCTAATCTTTGCAGTGGTTAGAACTATGAGTTGATCCTTTTTATTCTGATGTCATTGGTTTTTGTTTGTTTGTTTGCTTTGCACTGAGGACACTGAACTGAGAGAAAGAAGAGATGAACCGGAGTAATGATTTTACTATTAAATGTACGTATAGAATCTCAAACAATTCCCAAGGACCTGATAGTAGATAATTCTCATTATGTAACTAGAGCAATACTTAACTACGTTTCTACATTTTAACAATGGCCTTTGTTTTTAAAATAATTTCTCAACATGATACTCCCTTCTTGTCATCTTAACTAGTCTTTCTTTAAACCATGGATCAAAAAAAGGCAACAATATCAAAGACTGCATTAGCTGTATCTGAAAGAATGTGTGATGTTCCACACTATGCTCCTCTCTCACCCTTCTTTCCAAAAAAAGGAAAGAGGTGCATTTTCTCAACTCTTCTTCAGAGGTGAGGTTGGTCATTATGTTCACATGACGTTCAGTTCCATTTTAGTGTTAAACCCTAATTTGACTTTCATGGTTGAAGTTATTAGATATATCATTTTTTATTAGTTATATTTGTTTCATTGTAACTAAGTTCATTTAAGCTTTCTTATGTTCCTCTGATTATCTCACATTTACTTTTTATGACATGGCAACATTATGGAATTATATTCATTTACCAAAATTAACAATTCCCAATCATTGGACAACTATTTTATTTTTACTTATTGCTACCAAAAAAAGTATTTCCATGAATATTTGGATATATCCAAAACTATGGAATCAAGATCATAGCCCTGCCATTTTTATTGTTTTTCCGGAGATTGCAAAGGCAATAGATTAGGTATTGCTGGACTGAAGAAACTATGCAAAGAATAATGGGAAACCATATTTTTTTTACTCAGAATACTGGAGAATGACCAACTCAACTCATTAAAGTCAATTATTTTTCAAAATTTTCCTTTTTCTCAGAGTATTCCAAAAATGTAAATTGACTACCAAGCTTCATTATATGCACTCAGTAATTTCTTAACTTTGTACTTCTGGCTGATTTTGTACTATCATCATTTCATTTTGATTTCCCAAGGTTGTAAAAACAACCTGCCTCACTTGGCTAGGGAGAACATCTTTTTCATGACACTAATAGCCCTGTCTGTGTCTCTCCTCTTAAAATTACAAGGGCTATGTCTTAGCTAAACCAGAAACAGAGTACTTAGTTAATTCTTCAACGGGATCTTTTTTTATGTGTGTAGGAGTAGGATGTCTTGGTCGAAGGGTATGAACATTTTAATTACTTTTTAGCCTAATATCAAATTATTTTCCTGAATGATTAGACCAGTTTTTAACTCCATTAAGAATGTATCTCTTTTCTTTCCATAGGCCTTCCATTTTCATCTTTTTTGTACTTTCCCAATTTATTGGATATGAGGTAAAACTACTGACTATTCTGAATTGTATTTCTCATTTTACTAGTGAATTGGGGCAGTTTTTGATGTGTTTTTTAATAGTTTGAAATTTTCATTTTATATACTCTGTGTTGATTTCCTTTGACTACCCATCTACCCACACTAGTTTTAAAATTAACTATTCATATCACTGTATCAGGAGTCATTTTATATCCTAATTGCAGGTGAATAATTAATATTAACATATGTTAAGAGATTTATTTTAAACTTCAGTGAGCTTGGTTAATAACCATGGGGCAAATATTTATTACTGGAAGGAGAAATTTAGAAATGCTTAGGATGTATAAACTTCAAATACAGAGGGAACCTGCAAGCCCTTTCACTCTAGCTAAGTTTATTAGACAAGTCTATGAGGTTTCAAAATGTAAAGCTTATGCAATAAAAGTTGGCCTTGAAAAACTCATTTCATTGATTTATGCTATGTGAGCAATAGTCTTTCCCTATTAAACTATGTGTTTATTTTATTTCTAAAACATTGGAACCTAAAGGCCAGTTCCTCATCCCATGTAGAGCCTTAGAATGGAGCCTTAGGGGGAAAGGAAGGAAGTTACTATATTTCAATATTCTGCTAATATATACTTTCTTTGTGACATTTTAGTGGCCTCTTCCTGGAACGAATATCAACATTCCCATCATGCAGCAAAATAGAAGCTTGGAAGAGATATTCTGGTTGCAATGAGGGGAAGAAACGATGAATCCATTCAGATTTGGAATATATATGTTTCCTAGAGGGTATGAGGAGTTCTTCTTTATCATGCTTAATGCAGACTCCAGCAGGGTCAAATGTGCATATAGGGACTGTAGATAATGAGGGTGTTTATGATAATGAGAATGAGTTTGTAAAAGACAAAGAAATGATGGACTCAGGATACAGAAGGAGACATATTTTTGAACATGGCAAATGTGGGAATTTGTTTTGCTTGGTTGTGTTTATTTCTTTATTTTTCCCAATTTGAAAAGGATGCGGGAAGCATGAAAACATGTTCATTAATAAGAAAAAAATATCATAAAATATAAAACAAAACAAATTGGGGATAAAAGTTATGTTGCCTATATTATAAGTCTGTTCTGAGAAAATCTTTTCTTAAACCTTAAAATGCTACTAAAATGTGAAAGATATTTTCTATAAAAGGGGAGAAAAAAATATTCCCAGGACTATTGTCCTTAGAGATGCTTTGAAGAAAAGTAAAAGGGCTGTCTGGTGGCATGAAGATTCTGAACCCCGAAGGCATTGCTGCTGAAGATGTGTCCACCTCTTCCTCCCCTAGCAGGACTAATTTACAGAGCATCATGCTTCTGTCTCCTTTGCCAACCCATTCTCCACACAAGGCCAAAACATTCCTTCATAGCATCAGTGAGGCCATATCTTAACTCTGCTCAATAAACACCCTTGGTTTCCCTATTGGCTACAGGACAAAATACATACTTCTTATGTCGTCATTCAAATCCCTCTAAAATCTGGCTCCAGTTTACCTCTCCAGGTTCATTGCATAGTACTTTCTTTAACTTAGTCTGTATCCCAGCCACATTGGTTTACTTGGGGGTCCACAAAGTTGATGTGTCTTTGAATAAGCTGTTGGGTGTATCTGAGGTGAATTTTCTACTTGGTATGATCTCAAAGAATTTCCAGTTTTCTTTAACTCTCAACTCCTTTGTGACCTGTAGACAGGGTGTTTTTCCTCATCTCCTTTCCTCCTGCTCTTTTTCTTCCTCACATGGTAATTTTTTTTTAATATGATGCAAATGTAGTTGATGAGCTCTGTGTTCCCTTCCAGTTGCAGATCTTCGATCACATTCTGCCCAGTGGAACGGAAGCTCTTTCAGAGCAAAGACCCTTTTCATTTGACCTCATAGCACCTAACGAGGTCCCTGGTCCATTGCAGTCAAGTCTTAGACAATGGATAGATTAGACTGAGATGGATTGGTCAGGAGAAACATTAGAGGAAAAGGACAAAGAGGATACTCTATCCTGCTCCCTCTCTTGGTTATCCCTCTTCATTATCGCTGCTATAGCCAGGCTGAAGGGGTATTGATTTTTCTCAGCTTTCTCAAAGAACAAATGGAATATGGAGAACTATGTTTTTGGGGAAGGTGAGTGTGAGTGTGAGTGTGTGTGTGTGTGTGTGTGTGTGTGTGTGTGTGTGTGTATGTGTTTGAGTGTGTGCTTGTAGGAGGGCACCATTCACATTACTTAAGAAACATTAGCTTGGTTACCACTTTGGAAAAAAGCTGTCCAGATGCTACAAGAGACACAGACTCTCCGATATGTGTGGCCGTTCCCTGCCTTCATCCCCAGCCTCATAATAGGATCTGGGATATGTCAAAGAATTAAGTGTTCTAAATGACAACATTAGCACTCAGGAAAAGCTTTCTGAAACAATTATCATTACATGCCTCCATTGGCCCTCACTCTACAAAAACGGTGCTCCAGATCTCAGCCTTAGTATGCCTCAAAGGAGCAGTCTTTGAATCCCTGTCATTTATAACTGTGGCTTCACATCTGAGTATATGGTTCTTCTACATCGTCATCATTAGCAATGATCTATCTTTGGTCTCTTTTTCTAGTGTTTGTGAAATAAATTGATTCATATCAGCATTCACTCAGCCCACAGTACTGAAGGCCTCAGTGCTTGTACTGACTCATCTGCTTAGGATTTCTAAACGTTGTACAGAAAAGCAATCAAATGCAGTCATGCACTTATTTGGGATGGAGATATGTAAGATTAAAAGAAAAAAAAGAAATCGTTACTTCACTAAGCTGTTTGCCCAGTGATATTATTAGACTTCCACATTTAGGTCATGGTTGTTAGGACAAGATCATGTTTTCCCCTTGGAATTTGTCTCTTGGAGGGAGTTCTCTTCCATTTAGTCTTATGAAGGGTACAGGTAAAAGCATTTATTTTTCAAAAGCTTTTTAAAAAATTTTCAGTTCCACTTAGAGAAGGAAATCTTTTAGTCTCAGTCTGCTTGATCCTGGTCCAATAATATTGCTGCCTTGTAGCATGATATCTACATCAGCTTTAAAGGTAGGAAGACTACATGATTGCTTATTTGATACCCATGAGAATACAAGCATCTTGATAGTGAAAATTGTTTTTTTGTTTGTTTGTTTGTTTATGTGCAGGACATGAAATTGTCTTTGATACATGTGGGAAAGATAAGGACTGGATCTGGGATTCTATTGGTATAGGGAACTCCCAGTTGAGGAAGCTCCATCTGCCAATGTAGACTGGTGCCACTCTTTTTCTTACAGTCTTAGAGAATTGTCTAGAAGAGCACTCCTTAAACCGTGGTTCTCCATCAACCATCCTTAGTTACCAAATCTCCTTCACCACATTCAATCCTTTGGCTTACTGTTTTATCTTCAATAAACACATCATGTTACTGTAGGTTCATTTACTTCATTTCCCAAGAATGAGGCAGAGACAACACTATAATCATATTAAATCTATGGAGGGAGCTGTGAAAATATCTTCCCCACCGCTCCATTTACTTCAAAATGGCACAATTTCATTACCTGAATTTTTTCCTAGGGAATTATGCATAATATATTTCCACATATGACCATAACACAGGATGGATACAGTTTGATGAGGAATGCATCCTTGACTAAAGGTAGTGGGAGGGCAAGCAGGGGGAGAAAATGAATAGATCTATATGGATTGTACCTGGTAAGGCCCCAGATAAAGTTGGTTCCTTTGATAAGAGAAGGATATAGAAAGCACTTCAGCTGAATTTAGACAACATTTCCATTTTTCTTAGTTTGTGTCCCATATAGTCATGGTGCTACTGATCATACAGTCCTTGCAAACCTGGTCCTAAGTTATAATATATTGTATTCAAACAAGTAAATGAGTATGTGATTTTTTTTTTTAATCATAGGTCAGACTTCCTCAGGTTGGATCTCTTTTGGTTTTAGAACTCATCTATGACTTGATGGATGCTTATAAATGTTTTCATTGTGTAATTCTCGAGAAGTGAGTATAAGCCAGATAGAGCAAGTCATATAACCCTCATTTTTATAAATGAATAAGCTGAAGTTCACAGAAGTTAAGTGACCTGCCCAGGGTCACCTGCTTAGCTAAGAGTTGAAGACAGGATTAGAATATAGGTCTCATTAAATGGTCAAAGGATATGAACAGGCAGTTTTCAGCGAAGAAATTAAACATATCTATAGGCATACGAAAAAATGCTCTAAATTACAATTGATTAGAGAAATGCAAATCAAAACAACTCTTAACTACCACATCTCTCCTGTCAGATTGGTAACATGGCAAAACAGGAAAATGATAAATATTTGAGAGGATGTGGGAAAATTGAAACAACGTTACATTGTTGGTGGAGTTGTGAACTGATTAAGCCATTCTGGAGAGCAATTTGGAACTATGATTGAAGGGCTATAAAACTGTGCATACCCTTTGACCCAGCAATACCACTTCTAGGGCTGTATCCCAAAGAGAGCAGACAAGTGGGAAAGGGAACCGTATGTACAAAAATTTTTATAGCAGCTCTTTTTGTGGTGGCAAAGAACTGGAAATCAAGGGAATGCCCATCAATTGGGGAATGGCTAAACAAATAGTGGTATATGAATGTAATGAAATACTATTGCACTATAAGAAATGAGGAGCAGATGGACTTCATTAAAACCTGGAATGATTTATATGAACTGATGCTGAATGAGGGGAGCAGAAGCAGGAGGTCAATATACACGATTACAGGCACACGGTATCTATAAGGACTAACTTTGAAAGACTTGACTCCTCTCATCAATGGAAGGTACAAAGACAGCTCCAAAAGACTCATGATGGAAAAAAGCTATGCACATCCAGAAAAAGAATTATGGAATCTGAATGCAGATGGAGGCAAACTATTTTTTGGCTTTGTTTCTCTGTTCTCATGATTCATTCCATTGGTTATAATTCTTCTTTACCACTGGACTATTATGTAAACAAGTTCAATGTGATGTATATGAACATATAGGACCTACATTCAATTAGAGGGAGACGGGAGGGGGGTAGGAGAGGGAGGGAGAGAAATTTTGGAACCCCAAAACCTGTTGAACTGAATGTTGCAAACCAAAACTAAAACTAAAAATGAATTGTTTTCGGATAAAAAAATATATAGGTCTCATTAATCCAAGTCTTTCACAAGCTGGTTTCAACCTACATTTCCAGGATTCTTTTACATGCATTCCCTTCCATACCCTTTTATATTTCAGACAAATTACCCTTCTTGATGCTCTATCCTCTCCCTGCCATTGCACAGAATGTCATGATGCCATGATTACTGTCACTTCTGCCTCTAAGAATGCCTTGGATCCCTATAAAATTCAGTGCAAAAGCCAACTTACAAGAAGGCTTTGCTGATCTTAAAAGCTGCTTGTGCACCAGCCTCTAACATGACTTGGAATATTATTTGTTTATTTTATGTAAGTTTCTTGCATTTTATTTACGTATATTTTGTGTTTATTTCTATGTCTAAAAATTCTATTTCTGCTTTCTTGTCCTCAGTGCCTCAGGATATATATGTATATGCATATATATATATATACACATACACACATATGTACATATGCATACATACATTGTACATTCATGGGTACATATATAAATATGTCTCCATCTATGTGCATATGTGAGTATATTTGTTGTTCAGTTATTCAGTCACATCCAACTCTTTGTGACATAAGGGACCATAGTAAACCAGGCCCTTCTCTCTTCCACTATTTCCCCAAGTCTTTCCAAGTTCATGTTCATTGCCTCTATAACATTATCTATCTACTGCATCCTCTGCTGTCCCTTCACCTTTTACTTTCAGTCTTCCTCAATATCAGGGTCTTTTCCAATGAGGCCTGTCCTCTCATTATGTAGCCAAAGTATTTAAGCTTCAGCTTCAGTATTTTACCTTCCAATGAATAGTTTGAATGAACTTTTTTAAGTACTGACTGATTCAAACTATTTGCTGTCTATGGAACTCTCAAAAGTCTCCAGCACTATAATTTGCAAGTGTTGATTCTGTGATCCTCTGCTTTCTTTATAGGCCAACACTTACAGCCACACATTGCCACTGGAAAAACCATAGCTTTGAGTATATGGACCTTTGTTGATAAGGTAATGTTTCTACTTTTTAGTATGCTGTCTGTTCACATTTACCATAGTTTTCCTACCAAGGAGCAAGTTTCTTTTAATTTCATGGAGGCAGATGTCATCTGTGCTGATATGTAGCTGACACTGCTTCTGTTTCTTCTCCCTCTGTTTGCCAGGAACTTATGGAACCAGTTGCCATAATCCTGGGTGTTTTTTTTAATGTTAAGCTTCAAGCCAGCTTTTATACTCTCCTCTTTCATGCTCATCAAGAGGCTTCTTAATTTTTCTTCACTTTCTGGCATCAGAGTGATATTGTCTACATACCTGAGATTCTTGATATTTCTCCTGGAAATCTTAATTCTAGTTTTGAGAAACAGAGAGAGGCAGAGAGGCAGAGAGAGAGAAAGATAGAGAGAGAGAGAGAGAGAGAGAGAGAGAGAGAGAGAGAGAGAGAGACAAAGACAGAGACAGAGAGACATGGAGAGAGACAGAGACACAGATATAGACAGAAAGAGTTTTTTTTTATTTTGTTTTTTTTGTAATCTGATTAATGGAGGAGAGGAATGAGAGGGACCAATTAAGAAAAAAATACTTATTTAAAAATAAACATATATGAAGTCAATAAACACAATTACAAAGGAGGGAGGGCTTTGTCAGCCTTTGTCAGGAAAGGGTTAATGTATAAGGTGTTGATTGAGCTGAGTCTTTAAGGAAGCCAAAGATTTGCAGCAAGCAGCAGAAGAGGAGGGAGTGCATTCCCCGCATAGGGGACAGACATGACAATGAGATGGAGACAAGAGATGGAGTGTCCTTTGTGCTGAATACTGAGTATGCTGATATCACTGGATGGCAAACTATGAGGAGAATAAAGTGTTAGAAGACTAGAAAGTGAGGGAGAATTCAGGTAGAGCCGAGATAAATGTCAAGTTTCTCAGATTGTCTATTGAGTTATTCCAATTTCAATCTGCAAAAGATGCAGCACCCCGATGACATCATTGATCCATAAAGTTGTTCCACACGGAAATGACAGAACACATACAGAGAGGTGGAAATTATCTCCAAGATCATCAAGACAAGAGGATTCAAACTCACAGATGCAAAACTCCCAAGTAAAGTCTGAAATATATTTAAAATATAATTAGAAAATGCTTAAGAAATTAAATACAAATACAATAAAACATAGACATTGTTAATTTGTGTTATTCCAAATAAACACATAGCCCACAGGCATTCATTTCCATTTGATTTTAATACTATCCTCATTCAACAAATGAATGTAATGCCTTGAAGTTAACTTGTGGAGCTGTTTTAGGGGAGTGTTTCAGAGCACTTATTTTATCCATCTTTTGCTCTAAAGCTTATCATTCAGTCAACTAAAGGCAGGGATCACGTGACTAATGCATTTTCAAACACAAAGGTGGGAGGTAAGGCTAATATACTGAACAATGGAGTCAGAGTTTTAAAGGCTTTCAACAACAATATTTAGTAAAATAAAAGTTAAGAAATTGAAATATTTATAAAACTCTTTGCAAACTTAAAGCACTAGATGAATATTAGATCTCATCATCATCGCTGATTCTGATATTAACATGGGCAGCAAGGTTTAATGGTTGGAGAATCAGTTTCAGCATTAGGACAAGCTGGGTTCATGTCTTACTTTTGCAACATATTGGCCAATAACAGGGAAGTCCTGTCACCTCTTAGTGTTCTATGCAGGTCTCTAAGACTATAAGTTGCAGAGAAGGTATCTACACCTTGGTAGAAGGTATTTCCTCTTCTGGGAGTTCCCTAACCCAATGAAGTTATAGCTGTAGTCCCTTTTACCTATTTATTTAAAAGGATTCAGGTGATCATTGGACTCAAAGATAATGACTAGTTAGCAGGTCATAAAGGAAGCACTTAGGACAGTAAAAGATTGCAGCTCAAAGTGAGTCAAGACTGTGAAATGTCAACTCATGACACTGTGAGCATCTTCAACCGCACTGATAGAACATTGATCTCAGTAGGGGAGGCAATATTCCTGCTATAACATGACCCAGTCACATTTTGCATCTGTACTGTTGTGAACAGGACTGAATGAATCAACTGTGTTGAAGGATTTTGACAAGTTAAAAATGATCAGAGGAAGATGGAAAGGGTAGAGAGGGGACTGGAAACTATGATAAATGAGAATAGATTGTAGCAGCTGGCAATGTTTAGTTAGGAGATGAACAGATGTTGGGAAGTAAAGGAATAATAACTGTCTTGAAATATTGAAGAACTTGCAAGTGATAGAAAGATTAGACCCCTTCCCCCCTTACCCCTTGAGTGCATAATCAGTACTAATGGGTGGAGATTATAAGGCAGATTTCTGTTCAATAGAAGGGAGAAAATTTACCTAGCCAATAAAAAAAATGGGCTTCCTTGGAAGGTCAATAGTTTTCTCTCTGAGAGCAAAAGATTGTTGATTTAAATCTCTAAGTTACTTTGGAGATCAAATATAAACCATTCATCTTACAAGTGAAGTAATTGAGATATAGAGAGGCTTGAATTGTTGGGGTCACACAGATTTAAAAAATGTATATTTTGCAGGATTTAAAATCAGATATTCCTGACTTGAAGTGTGATGCTTTATCCACTTTGCTACCTAGCCACCCATCTCAGGGGAGCTTGAGGGGTAACTGTTGGAGATGATATATTATGTATCTTTGCCCCAAATGTGCTTTGGCTTATCTGGCCTTTGATTACAAGAGATGACTGGATATGGATAGTAAAGGAAGGGTTGAGTTCATGTTGTAAAAGTCTTCAAATGACAAATGGGTATTTTAATTTGATTCTACAGGTGAGCAGTCACCAGAATTGATTGAAAAGATGAGTGAGATTTTCAGACATATCTTTAGGGAGACATCTTTGATGGTGGTGTGGATAACACATTGGAGAAGGGAGAGACCAGAGGTAGAAAGAGCTGTACTTCCACTCTTCGTGTTTCTAAAGATTGAAATGAAAGTACATTTTTCCCACATTTAAACCAGCACCTGTCTTCTTAGGATTGGCAAGGTTCTTGAAATATAGTACACATTTAATACATTCAAAATCTCCCTCCCTCCTTCCCTTCCTTCTTTCCTTTTTTTACTTCTACTCTTCCTCCTTTCCTCCTTCCCTTGCTTCTTCCATCTTTCCTCCCTTAGTCCCTCTTTCCTTACAATCCTCCTTACCTCCCTCCCTTTCTCTATCCATCCTTCATTCCTTCATTCCTTTGTTCCTTTCTTCCTTCCCACCTCACAAAGAAATTTGTTTCACATGTCTCTAAATGGCTTATCATTTAATATTGTGAACTATAATGCTTTGTTTTTTGTGTAATAAATTCCTGCTAGGCTGAAAACTTTGGGATAAAAAAGGTATGCAAATCCGAAGAAGCAAATATTAAATTTTTCTGCCTTGCCCTTGATTATGTATCTTTGGATAAATCAATTTAATTTTGATGAGTCATATTTTCCATATGTTGAATGATTAGACTTACTAGATACCAAGATCCTCCTTAGCTTTACAAGTCCGATGTTATAACGGAGCCCTTCTTGAGAGAAACATTATAAAGTGGCACAAGTAAATAGATGAACATGAGCAAAGGGGTGAGAAGGAAAGAAGGAAGGAAGGAAGGAAGGAAGGAAGGAAGGAAGGAAGGAAGGAAGGAAGGAAGGAAGGAAGGAAGGAAAAAGAAGCAATATCTATAAGATCACACACACCCTGCACCCCACTCCCTACCCCTGGCCCAGGAAATATATAATCTACTACTGTGAGAAATCAAAATGCCCCATTATCAAAGATAAAACATAATCTGCAATTTATAATTAATTCACTATGCAGAAGAGACAGAAAGGTCATATTATGCTCAGTGAACACAAAATTTAATTTTCAGGTTAAAGGTTCTATCCTCAAGAAAGAATGTTTTCAATGTTCCTTGATCCTTCCCACTGCAATTATTTGACCTGATGCTAACCTCTAGAAAATAAAGCATTTAAATTGCAAAATAAGCTAATAGACTTCAACTATTTTAAGTAGGTTTCACAATTTTTTTCTCCATATGCTTTATTGCTTTATTTGGATGAATCTGTACAATAATCACTGGGTATTTGGGAAATTTTTGAAAAGAGAACAAAAGAAAAATGTGTTGCACTTTATGATGTTAAATACAAATTTGAGCAATCATGGGAAATTCATATTTACCATTTTTTCCACATTTCAATTTATTTATTTATTTTGTTTTTCAACATTCACTTTCACAAGATTTTGAATTCCAAATTTTCTCCCCATCTCTCCCCTACCCCAGCCCCATGACAGCATCCATTCTGGTTGTCCTTTCCCCCAACCTGCCCTCCTTTCTATCACCCCCTTTTCTTATCCCCTTCCCCTTCTATTTTCCTGTATGGTAAACTAGATTTCTAAACCCCATTCCCTTTGTATCTTATTTCCCAGTTGCATGTAAAAACAATTTTTTAACATTCTTTTTTTTAAAACTCAAGTTCCAAATTCTCTCCCTTCCTCCCTCCCCACCCACCCTCATTGACAGGACAAACAATTTGTTACAGGTTGTATATGTATAGTCATGCAAAACACTTCCCTAGTAGCCAGGTTGTGAAAGACTAACTATATTTCCATCCATCCTATCCTACCCCCTGTTTAATCTATTCTCTCCTTTGACCCCATCCCTCCACAAAAATGTTTGTTTCTGGTTACCCCCTCTCCTAATCTGCCCTCCCTTCCATTACTCTCTCTCCCCTGTCCTGTTCTTATCCCTTTCCCCCCACTTCCCTGTAGGGTAAGATAGACTTTAATATCCAATTGAATGTGTATGCTATTCCCTCCTCAAGCCAAATCCAATGTGAGTAAGTTCCACTCATTCCCTCTTACTCTGCTCCTCTTCCCCTCCAATGTAACAGTTTTTTCTTGCCTCTTTTATGTGAGACAATTTACAACCATTTTACCTCTCCCTTTCTCCTTCTCCCAATACATCCTTCTCTCACCCTTTAATTTTATCATCCCTTCATGTTCAACTCACCTTGTGCCCTCTATCTATCTATCTATCATCTATCTATATATCTATATTCCCTCCAACTATCCTAACAATGAGAAAGATTTCATGAGTTACAAATGTCATCTTTCCATGAAGGAATGTAAAAAGTTCAACTTTAATAAGTCCCTTATGATTTCTCTTTCCTGTTTACCTTTTCATGTTTCTCTTGAGTCTTGTATTTGAAAGTCAACTTTTCTATTTAGCTCTTGCTTCTCAAGAATGCATTAAATTTCTCTATGTCATTGAATATCAATTTTCCCCCTCATTGATTAGACACAGTTTAGCTGGGTAGGTGATTCTTGGTTTTAATCCTAGGTTTTTTGACCTCTGGGATATCATATTCCAATCTCTCCAATTCCTTAATGTAGAAGCTGTAAATCATGTATTATCCTGATTGTGTTTCCACAATACTTGAATTATTTCTTTCTGGCTGCTTGCAATATTTCTTTTTGTACTGGGAACTCTGAATTTTGACTATAATATTCCTGGGAGTTTTCCTTTAGGGATCTTTTTTCCGGAGGTGATTGTGGATACTTTAATTTCTATTTTCCCCTCTGGTTCTAGTATATGAGGGCAATTTCCCTTGATAATTTCTTCAAAGATGATGTCTAGGCTCTTTTTTTGATCATGGCTTTCAGGGAGTCCAATAATTTTAAAATTATCCCTCCTGGATCTATTTTCCCAATCAGTCATTTTCCAATGAGATATTTCACATTTTCTTCTATTTTTTCATTCTTTTGATTTTGTTTTATAATTTCTGAATTTGTCATAGAATCATTAACTTCCATTTGCTCCATTCTAATTGTTAAGGAATTGTTTTGTTCAGTGAGCTTTTGTACCTCCTTTTCCATTTGGTTGATTCTACTTTTTAAGGCATTCTTCTCCTCACTGGCTTTTTGTATCTTTTTTGCCATTTGGGTTAGTCTATTTTTTAAAGTGTTATTTTTCTCCATATTTTTTTGGTTCTCCTTTAGCAAGCTGTTGACTCGCTTTTCACGATTTTCTTGCATCACTGTCATTTCTCTTCCCAATTTTTCCTCTACTTCTCTTACTCACTTTGCTAAATCCTTTTTGCACTCTTCCATGGCCTAAGACCAATTCATATTTTTCTTGGAAGATTTGGATGTAGTAGTGTTGAAGTTTTTGTCTTCCTCTGAGGGTATGTTTTCATTTTTCCTGTCACCAAAGTAAGATTCTATAGTCTGAGTTCCACCCCCCTCACTGTGTAGTCATTTTCCCAAATGATTTGACTTTATAACTCTTTGTTAAGGTAGGGCTCTGCTTCCAGTGTGGAAGGCACACTGTCCCAAGCTTCAGGGGTTTTGTGCAATTGTTTTCAGATTTACTGCAGTGGACCTGTAAGTTTTCAGTTCTTCTAAGGTGGTAAGATTGAAGGAGAGGTGTTTACTTCTCTTCTAGCCTGTGCTCTGGTCAGTGAGCGACCACACTCTTTTCTACCCTGGAACTGTGAGGAGTGTTCCCTCTCCACTGTTGCCACAAACTCTGTCATGCCAGTGCTCCTCCTTGCCACAGGACTGCCACCCAGGACTGTGACCCAGATCCAAACATGGGCAAAGGAACAGAGTCCTACCTCACTGCCAGCAAAAAGACCCCTGTAATCTCCTTCTGACCAGTTGTTTGATCCCCTTACCATCTATGGGTTGAGAGCTCTAGAAGCAGCCACTGCTGCTGCCACTGCCCCTGCACTGCCACTTCCACTGCTGCCCTGGGACAGTACTGGGGCCAAATCTCATCTGTGCTCCTCTCTCACTCAGGTGCAACAGACTTTTTTCCAAAAATATGGAATGCTTCATGAATCTGAACATCATCCTTGCACTGGGGCCCTGCTAATCTTCTCTGTATCATTCCAATTTTAGTATATGTGCTGCTGAAGCAAGCACAATATTTACAATTTAAAGCAACTTTCAGAAAGCCATGGACAGCACCACCCTTGTATTAAGGGGCAAAATCAAACCAGAGTTTGATGCTCCTCAGAGAATGAGAGTTGATGTTCAATGATATGATCCATATCAATGTGGGGACTGCTATCAAGAGACTTGATATCAAGATACTAAAGTGCCAAGCATAAGCATGGCTGACCACCTGAAAAGTCAATGGATATGTTCTCAAATTCCATAATATCTTTAATTCACCCAATATCTAGGATTCCATTAATTTGGTCATTCCAGTAACCAAAATAAATTATACCCTACCTATAATTTAGGGAATTTCTTACAGTGCAGAATGGTTAAGTAATTTGTTCATAGTCACCAAGTTTGTGAGTATTAGAAGTAGGATTTGAATGTAGAATTCCAGGCCTGACATCCAGTACTCTATACAGTACGTCATGCTGCTCCTCTGTTTCCCTTCATAATCCCTCTCATGACCATTCTACATCACTTTGGGGCTTATGAGCCTCAATACTACTTCCTGCTAATGAGGGCCAAAGACTTCCTGTTCACTTCATTCCCATTTACTTGTATTAAAGACATCTTTTTCATGTTTTTAGATTGCTCCCCATGAATCAGTGTTCTGCATTTGGTGAACACATTTAATCTTCTTGATGACTCATTGAACGTTGTTCTTTATCCTTTCTAGTCCTTCTCATTCATGGCAATATGAGTCCTAATATTTTCAACTATTTCCCATTTAATTTCAGCCAAGTAGAACAGGAATAAATATTATCATGTATCTCAATTTGATCAGTCATGAATTTTCCCTTTTTCTCACCATAACCTCTTCTTTTTTCCAATCCTCTGCCTCCATTTCAATACCACAAATGTATCTGACACCTGATTTTTATGGACACTACCTTTATCATGTATACAACAAACACTTTATAAGCCAACACTAGAAAATCAGCAGATGATTCTGGCACCTGCGCAAAGAGTGTGAAATTTTATACCATATTTTCCTTTTTCTGAAAAATTGCATCAGTATTTGGAAGTTAATTACATATATCTGAGTTGCATAATGAGTATGGTGGAAAGACAACAGGACTAGTGATCCAGAGAATTCCACGCTGACCACAATGTTCTTACTATATAACCTTGTTGCTTTGGAGAAAGCAATTATTCCCTCTGAGATTCAGGGTCCTCATTTATAAAATGAAAACGTTGGATTGATTGAAAGAAATTGCCCTATCTCAAGTTGTACGGAATTATGAAGGCTCAAAGGTTGAAAAAAATTCAAAGAGATCTGAAATCCAATTAATTTTGGTGTTTTTTCCAAAAAGTATGATTTGTCTCCCATCCGTGTCTGTAAATGTCTATGATGTTTTTCCATATCCTTCCGTTAGTTCACCACAAGAATTTTCCCTGTAACACTGGGGTATTTTCTCACTTTGTCCTGATACCATAAATTTACAAGTAAATTGGGCAACCTGTCTTTCATCACTCTTTCCACATCATTAGCTCTACTTTTTTTCTATCATACATATGCTTGATGAAATCTTTAATATTATTCTTTGAAAACCTTCACTTGCTATATATTGTAGCATGCCCAGCCATACCTTTTGATTGTTTATTGCCTGTTTTGTGTTACTTATCTTGAGCTTTTCAAATACCATTGTAGTCCACATCTTCTAGTCATTCAAATAATAATAATAATAATATTGTTATTATAGTAATACCACAATAACTAGCATAATGATTTTGATATAAAAATGGGGTCTTCTTTCTGAGATAAGTGTGAGGTCCTTAATGGAAATAAGAAAGTTAATTTGAGTTCATGAAAGATTTGATATTGTGTGTTAATAAGTAAGGAATTATTAGTTGCAGATGATACTATAAAAGGTGTGCAATGGAGAAGGTGAAGACTAGGAAAGTATTCACTTTTCTAGAATGCCCTATGTCCTAGGACATGGATACAGAATGGAGTAGGGCAAATCATTATGGAACAATGACGTGGGTAGACAGGAGTAGATAGCAAGTTTAGGAAGCAAGGCAATGTTTAGCTAGAATAATAATCCAATGCTAAGAAGTAAACAAGTCAGGCAGTAAGTTGGTGCTTTGACCATCTGACTATGTTGTGTATCATCCTAGACCAAAGGAAATACAGATGCAGAGGCCTCAAGCCTTCCAAGAAGCCCCAGTTTCACTTCGGCTTCTGTGACTTCCACTATCGATGGTGTGGGTTTTTCTTTAAATGAAACAACAGAGCTTGACCCATTCAGAATGGGAAACAAAGCTAGCTCTATTCCATCTAAATAGGGCCATTGGGGAGAGTACCATTTATTTTCTTTATATGTTGTAGTATGTGTGCTCTACGTTAAAAAAAGAAAATAACTCTCACCATGCTCTTAGCTAGGATTGGTAGAGAGCTACAAATATGCCAAATTCAGATATTTTCAGAAAAAAGGAGGCAAAGAGAGACTTCTGTGGGTGGGGTGAAAAGTAGTCATACTGAAATTGTTGTGGAGTTTTCTTCAAGACTAAGCCCCGTCCAAATAACAAGGGTATCTAAGTGATATCATTTGATGTTTACGTTAGCTCACAAAAGCAGTAAATTGATTTATCTAGATTTTTAAAAAAATGTTATTAGCACATGTATCATCCAGACATAAAAGATACTGAATTGAACTAGATATAAGCTATGAATATTTCAGCAATTGACATAATGTCATAAGTAGTTGCAGCAATTTGGCCATGACCAAGAGAGATTAAAAAAAAGTTATTTCTTTTGGCTTTTTCCAGAGATCTAGAATAGAGATTCATCACACATTCTGGGAACTGTCTTGTTAACAACCTGACTATTTTTGTGCTAATAGTATACTTTCTTATAACAGATAAACGGAAGCATTCATAGTATAACTTTGCATATATTTATAAATCTGGATCAAATGGTAGTCTTCTCTAGTGCAGGGTGGGAAGGGAGGGAGACAGTTCAGAATTTAAAATATAACAAAAATATACATACAATTAAATTTGAAAATATATTTTCTTGTTCACAACAATAACTTAGATGTATTTAACAGACTGTTTGCAAAAGGATTTGCATACATTTTCACATTAGATTCTTAAAGAACCACTTTAATGTTTAATGTACGTTCTACAAGTATATTCATCCACCCCATCTTTCAGATGAAGGAACTGAGGCTGGAAAAGGGTAAGTGACTTGCAAAAGGACCACACACTTTTTAGGTTTCAGAAATGAGATTTTAAACTTGGTCTTCCTGATTCCAATTTGAGTACTCTACTCACTATAGCATATTGCATCCAAAATACAATGACCTAATGAAAATCAGACAGTGAGATTAAGGAGAAAAGTTCTTTTAAAAGAGTTTTAAATTTCATGGCAATCCTTGAAACAAAGAGGTGATGGATGTATGTTGTTAAATAGGAATTACTGGACTTTCTCCTAGTGCAATTTTGTGCTTAGATCTTACATAAGTTTAAGATGTGAGGGAAGGAAATAGTAAATAAAATCTTTATAAATTCTAGAAGGAAGCTTAAGTATCATCTAGCCCTTTGTGCTAATTCTTAAGATGAGGAAACCGATGACCATGTAGGTTAAAAGATTTTCCCAAGGATATACAGATATGAATCAGCAGAAGTAGGAGAAAAATTCCAATTTTCTGCTTCCAAATATCATATTCTTTCTACCACACCATGCTATCTAGTGAAGACCAAATATTCATATGCAAGCCTTTATGTTCTCAATCTGAGAGGCTAATCAGATTTTCTGGTTAATGTGTCTCTTGATTATGGAGTTGGGTTCATTTCCATGATGGATCAGATGGCAGCAGATTTTTTTAAATCTCTTTTTTTAAAAAATGATCAATTGACATTAAGCTTCAATCTAGTTGATATAAAATGTCCTTGATTCTGGTGGTTGAAAGCATTTAGTTCAGATGCTCTCCTCTATATTCCTCTATGGAAATATACAGCACTGAATCTCACTGGCTCAAAGAGATTAGCCCTTCCTTTCTTGGCTAATATAGGGAATATTAATGTAGAAGATGAGGAACACATGCAACTCTCCAAAGGATTATTGAGACTTTCAAAGATTCTGACCCCCAGAGGATTCCTACTTATTACTATAATGAATTTTCTAAAAATATCCAGTCAAGCTTTGATGAGAAAAGGATTTTTTTTAATGCTTACAAGGCAACATAACTAATTGACACAACACTAATTACTTGAGTTGTGAAAAATACATTGTACTCAGCAACCTGATAGAGCATTTCTTTCATCTGCCTTGCAGTCAACAGTGGTTTTACTGAAAGAAAAGAGGCTCATTAGAAAGGGGTCATGATGAATTCAATTTAATATCCTCAGCAAGAATCAAAGTGGATTAAGACTTAAATTTCTAGTAGTTAGAATGAAAATAGGTACAGCTAACACATGTGTATCCCTCTCATAGATGCAGGGCAGGGATACTACTATTTATGTGTGTCATGGACCCATTTGGCAATCTGATGAAACGTACAGATTCCTCACAGTACATTTTAAATGAATTAAATACAATGTATATAATTAAGAAGGAAAACAATGATTTGTTTTATATGTTGTTTTGTAGTTATCAATATTGGCATACCTACGCATTGATAGCCATGGATATGTAACTAGGTATACATAACTATCACACACACACCCACACACCCACACACCCACACACCCCCCCCACACACACACATTGTTCTTCCATATCTGACTCTTTATGACTCCATAGACACTCCCCATGGGTTTTCCTTGGCAAAGATACTGAAATGGTTTGTTGTTTCCTTCTCCAGTGGATTAAGGCAGAGAAGTCTAGACACTTACCCAAACACAGTCAGTAAGTGACCAAGGTCCAATTTTAACTCAGGTCTTCCTGAGTCCAAGTTCAGTGCTCTACCCACTGAGCCATCTAGCTTCCCTATATATACGTATATGTATGTATATGTATGTATATGTATATGTGTGTATATATGTATATATGTACATATATGTATGTATATCATATATATGTACATATATACATATATATATGTGTGTGTATAGTGTTTATAATGCCTTTGAGCATATATATATGTATGAATTATATATATATATGTATATAAATATTTGTGTATATATATACATACTTTTGATGTAAATGAATCAAGCTTAACAATTGAATAAAAATTGTAAGAAATATATATGTGTGCACACATATACATAATCTATTAAAATATCATTACACTGTTATAGTCACTTTTTAAGACTCTAAGTTGCAGAAAAATGTTAATATACATTAGTAAAAGAAGTTTATCTAAAATTTTTCTATGCTAATCAAATGTCTAATCACTACTCTGCCTTTTACTTGTAATATCACCCACAAGTTGAGAGGATTCTGGGGAAGATGGCAGAGCAGGTCAGGAAATTTCAAGTTCTCAAGATTTTCCTCCACAAGACATAAAATGACACCTCTGGGGGAATATAGAGGCACTACGGAAACAAATTAGAGTAGGGGCAGAACAGGGGTTGTCTTGGGACAATCTGAGAAGACCTGAAGAAAAATCCCAAAATAAGATTTCCTCCCTGTGAAGATCAAATGCCTGCAGGCTAGGGTCTGCTTTAACAACAAGCGGTAAGCTGCTTAAACAACAAGCAGCAAGCCCTGGGGTTGTCTGGGTTGGGAGGACTCTTCTGTCCCAGCCACAAAACTTTTACCCCTGGGATAGTGAGGGCAGTTGGGTGTCTGAACTGGAGAAGAACAAGGGAACCTCTGCTGACAAGGAACACCAGACCTAGCTGTGCTATGGAGAGCAGTGGGGATGAGAAGGAACCAGCCCACATCAGGTGAGTGTAGAAGCAGTGGGACAAGACACCACTGGTTGTGAGCACTTACAGGAGGCTGGAGGTCCTGGTTTGAGTTCAAGGTCAGAGGGGAGAATTAAAGAGGATCAGAAGACAGAGGCACCATCACCCATGCCCCATACCCAGAACTAGAAGGCACTATAAAAACTAAATTATCACCAAAAAAAAAAAAAAGGAACAGGCAAAGGAGAAAAAATCCAACCATAGAGCTACTAAAGGAATACAGAAGACTAGGGTTCCCCTTCAGAGGAGGATACTGAAGCAAAGAAACCCTCTTCTACCCCAAAGAGTAATGTAATGTAAAATGGTCACCTGCCCCAAAAGAATTCAACAAAGTGCGTTAAAAAGACTTGAAAAATCAAATGAGAGATATTGAGAAAAAAATAAAAAGAAAACTAATACAAGTAAAGCAAGAAGATTATGACAGGAAAGTCAACCAATTAGAAAAGGATATCCAGAATCTTAAGGAACAAAATAACTCCTTGAAAATCAGAATTGGGCAAAGGAAAGCCAGTGAAGTTATGAGAGATGAAGAAATTAAAAAACAAAACAATAGAAAAAAAGAATAAAAAAATAGAAGATGTGAAATATCTCATAAGAAAAACAATGGATCTAGAGAACAGATCAAAAAGAGAAAACATAAGAATTGGATTACCTGAAAGTTCTGATCTAATAAAGACTCTTGATACAATAATACAAGAAATAATTAAAGAAAATTGTCCTGAAGCATTAGAATAAGAAGGGAAGGTAGAAATAGAAAAAATCCACTGATCACCACCTGAAAGAGATCCTACAAGGAAAACTCACAGGAATATTACAGCTAAATTCTGAAACCCGCAGCAAGGACAAAATACTACAAGGAACAATAAACAAATTCACATATGATGGTACCACAATTAGAATCACACAAGACCTAGTGTTGGCAACCTTAAAAGATCACAAGTCTTGGAACACCATGAATCAAAGAGCAAAAGAACTGGGCCTCCAGCCAAAAATATCATGCCTAGAAAAGCTAAGCACAATTTTGAATGAAAAAAAATGGACATTTGATCAACTCTCAGACTTTCAGGGCTCTGTTAAAAACAAAAACAAACAAACAAAGAAACAAAAAAAAACCCTGAAGTCAATAGAAGATTTGACCTACAAGAGCCAAGAGAAATATAAGGTAAATACCAAGTACAAGGAACTAAAAAGGATAGAATGTTTACCTTTATGTATGAAAAATGTAAAACCTATGTCTAAGATTGTCACTAGTAATTCGGTAGCTTGTAAGAAAGATTGGGATAGACCTGAGTATGATATGACTATAAAAAGTAAAACCATTCAAGAACAGCTAAGAGAGTAATTATCTCATACAAATGAGGTGCAAAAGGAAAAGCCAATACAGAGGAATTAGACGGGGGAGGGGTGCTCTTAGTTCTGGAAGCCTACTTTCTTCAGGAATGGGATTAAAGGGGGAGAATACATATATATCTAGCAGAGCATAAAGTCTTCTAAATTTAAAAAAAGAAATAAAACTCTAAAGGGATAGGTAGGGAGAGGGGAGAGGAAAAAGGCATCTTTAGAGGGGAGGATGAGGGAATAGGTTAAAAGTGGGGTAAAGAAGGGTATTTAGATTTAGGGAAATGGGAGGATAAGGGAGGGATTTTTGGAGTGGGGTTAGGTTAAGTAATAGGAAGGTAAAGGAGCAGGTTAAAGTAAAATAGAGGAGTTAGGAGAGATAGGAAAAAAAGAGATATGTAAAAACATTAAAATAAGAGTAGGAGTAGAATCTCTTAGGGAATGTATATGTTTATATGTGTATGTATGCATATAAGTATGTATATGTGTATATATATATATGCATATGTGTATGTATATATTGATATTTATATATAAATATGTCCATGCTCAATTGTAGCCTTGGGGTGGTGGGTAGGGGGGAGGAAGGGAGCAGAAGAACCAAGTAAAAAGTGTACAGTAGAGAACAAAAGAAAACCTACAAGGAAGCAAAGAAAAGATAGACAACTTTCAACTTCATCCATAGTATTTAATATATAGGCTTTCTGGAAATGAAGTTATTTCTATAAATTTTGAATCCTCTCCTATGCTGTGCTATGCACATGACATTTTTTTTCTTTTCTTATTTTAAATTTAAGCTTAATATTTGTTTGTAATTTTTTTCTTTTCTTATTATGTATTTAAGTTTTAGTATTTGTCTAAAATTAAAAAAAAATAAAGAAAAAAAAAACTATCACCCAAAAATTTCCAGAAATAATTGAGATAGTTTTCTAAGGGAGGGAGTTAGTGATCACAGTTATTTGTGGATTGGTAATGAGTCTATGAAATTAATGGCCACCTAAATATGAAAAAATAAAAGATTGGCAAATTCAGAGGAGAGATGATCACTAGAAGAAGGGAGCACAACAAGCAGAAAGTGATACTTGAATAGGATACTTGGACAGTACTAATTTCCTTGTGTTCCATTGACTTTGAAGATGAGCATCTGAGAGCGTTCTATCTCTTTCCCCACTCTCTCCCTTCTTTCCCTGAGAGGAAAATTTTATTTTACCTAGTGCTTTCTTTCACTTTCTGATCATAGTTTTTATAATTGTTTATTTGTTAAGCTTGACTCATTTAAATCAAGAATTCTTGCCTTGGAAGATCTATGACAGACAGACAGATAGATAGATAGATACATAGATAGATACATAGATAGTAGATGATAGATAGAAAGAAAGACAAGAAGGGATGATAACTTTTAAAATTATATCCTTAAATATTATTGGATATAAGTTAATTATTTTTGCTATCTAGAATTCTCTGAGTATACCACCATATTAGCAAAAAGTGATAATTTTCTTGCATCTTTGTCTATGTTTATTTCTTTTCATTCTTTTTGCTATACCTAACTTTTTTACCATTGGGTTAAATAATGATGATAGTTCATAATGACAATGATCATAATAAACATTTTTCTGATCATTGTTATAGCCAACATTTATGTGCTGCCTAATATGTACCAATCAATCAATGTGCTAACTGCTTTTCAAATTTTATCTCATTAGGTCTTCCTGACAACCCAGGAAATTAACTGCTATTATTATACTTATTTTACAGATGAAGAAACTAAGGTAAACAGATGTTAAGTGATTTATCTAGATTCATATAGCTAGTAAATGTCTGAGACTGGATTTGAACTGAAGTCTTTCTGCATTCAGGCTGAATGATCTATCCACTATGATACCTACCCACGTCTATGTAATGGGCATCCTTGTTTTAACCCTGAACTTAGTGGAAAATCCTCTAAGTTTTCTCTGTTGTGCATAATTTATTATTATTATTAGTAGTAGTAGTATTGCATTTAGATAAATACTAATTACCATATTAAAAGGTCTATTTTTCTTATGGTTTTTAGAGTTTGAAACAAAATAAGTCTTAATTTTTGTTCAAAGCCTTCTAAGCACCTAATGGCAGAATTGTTTCTTTTATTTATATTATTGTTGCAGGCCACTTGTTGATATTTTATTTAAAGTGTTTGCAACAATGATCATTTAGTATACAGGTCGGTATTTTCTTTACCTATTGTGTCTTCCCTTGTATTAGGTATTGAGAACATATTTATACTTTAGAAATATATTGAAGGCATAACTACTTTTTTAATGAAAATCATAAGTGTGCTAATGAAATTAGTTATTCTTTGATTTTTTTTTCATAAAAAACACTAGAGAATCCATCTGGTCATTGAGATTTCTTTTCTATCTTTTGGATTTGACCTACTATCTAATTTATTATTTTCTAACACTGGATTATTTATATGATATCTTTCATTTTGTGTTAATCTGGTTACTTTATATTTTTGTAGATATTCATTAATTTTTAGCTGCCAATTGCGATAGCATGTAATTGGGCAAAATTTCTACCAATTTCCTTTATTTCCACTTCATTGTTTATACTTTCTATTTTTAAAATTAATATGAATAATTAGTTTTCCTTCTCCCTTTGCACAATCAGGTTCACTAATTTTCTATTTTATTTGTTTTTTAAACAGTTCCTAATTTTCCTTGTTAATTAAATGGTCTTTTGATTTCAATTATCTCAACATATTACGTATAATTTCTAATTCATTATTTAGTTTTGGATCCTAAAAGTTTTTGTTAGAATTTTTTTTAATCAATTACATTCCTACCTCACTGATTTTATTTCTGTCTTTTGTTAATCAAAAAGAAATTTGTTGATATACATTTTCCCCTCAGAATATTTTGCATACATGTCATAGGTTTGGTACATTTTTCTGATTCTGTTGTTTTCTTTTTTCTTTTCATATTTTTCAAAATGTTTAATGAAATTCCTGTCATTTTTGTGGCTAGCCAAATAAAATCTCTGGAAGCCACAATGCCTGCTAACCAAATCAAATGCAATTTCATGTATTTCTTTCTTTAGAAAATACTGCTATTTCTATTATTTTTTAGATTATTTATTTTTAGTTTTCAATGTTCATTTCCACAAGATTTTGAGTTGCAAATTTTCTCCCTATCTCTCCCCTGCTCCCCGCCCCAACATGGCATGCATTTTGATTTCTACTTTCCCTAGTCTGCTCTCCCTTCTTCAACCTCTCCCTCCCCTTAACCCTTTCCCCTTTACTTTCTTGTAGGGCAAGATAGATTTCTACACCCCATTTCCTGTATATCCTATTTCCCAGTTGCATGTAAAAACAATTTTTAACATTTGTTTTTAAAACTTTGAGTTCCAAATTCTCTCCCTTCTTCCCTCCTCACCTAGCCTCATTGAGAAAACAAGCAATTCAATTTAGTTTACACGTGTATTTTTATGCAAAACACTTTCATAGGAGTCATGTTGGTCATTTCCTTTTATTTAATTTTCAATTCTGTTTATAACTTGCTATTTTGCCTGTTAGTTTTATAAAATTATAGTATTTATTCTCCACGTATTTTATATTTTACATAAGGGACTTTCATTGAATAATATTTTTATTTTATTATATGATAGGTTTGCATTTACTTGTTCTGCAATTTTATGACATCTTTGTGACCATAATATATGGCTGATTTTTGTAAAGAATTCATGTGTAGAGAGATGTATGTAAATGCCTTTCCTTTCCCATTAAATAATTACCAGGCATTTCACTTCTCTCACTTCCTGAAATTCTTTTTTTTAATCTATGAAAAAAAAAATCTTAACATCACAATTACATATTTACTATTAATTCCTCCCTCTACTCAGATTAGCTTTTAATTTAAATATTTAAATGCTATGTGATTAGGTGATTATACATATTAAATATTGATGCTGTTTAATTGTTTATGGTGACTTTAATACAATGTCCTTTCTCTAAATATTTCCCTTTATCTTACTTTTTATTTCTTGAATCCTTATCTGCAATAATGATTTTTCTACTAACTCTCTTAAGTTCAGGTGAATTATAATAGATTTTGTTCTAATCTCTCTTTTTAATGCTAAGTGAATCTTCATGTTTCAAGTATGTTTCTTGTAAACAATATATTGTTGAATTCTGCTTTCTAGTCCATTTAGTTCTCCTCTTCCATTTTATTTTTATGTTCATCCTATTTACATTCACAATTATGATTGTATATTTTCCTGAATCCTGTCCTCCTGTAATTTTTCTTTTCTTTGATCCTAACTTTCTCTTCACAATTAATAACATCTTACAAGAGAGACAATTTGTCTGATGTTTGTGAACTTTTAAGTGAATTGGCCAATTTTGTCTCTACTGAAAATTTTATTTCCTCTTTACCTTGACCATAATCTTTGTTGATTTGGTCTTCCCTCTCCTTTTTGTCCTCTATTCATATTTCTTCCATCAACATTCAAGTTTGCTTTTCTTATAACTGTTTTTACCTATCCTATATACCCTTTTAGATTCTTATCTATCCCTTCCTTGTCCATATGGGTTGTTATTTCCACTTGGAGTTTCATGCTTTCCTGTGCCAAGGTCTGCATGTGTATATTGATGTATCTTTATTGAGGAAATAGGAGTAACAGGTCATCATATTTCATTTTCCTTTATCTCTTTCAGATAGAATTGAGGTTCATAGGATGAACATTCCCTCACTACCTCCTATATGACTGTAGAATCTTTATCTTAAGTGTGCAGTTGTGATTTACTTTACTTTATTTTTCACTTTCTCTTTGCAATAGAGTTCCCTGTCCCGTCAATTTTTCTTCTCCTAAGATAGTTAAAAAAGCATAAAACCACCAGTAGAATTTGTCATTTTAACTTTTCTCTCTGAGTCTTAAAGTTAAGATTTTGAGAAGACAGCCACCAGCTGCTGTTTGTTTTGGCTCCACCATCATCTTCATCATGCCTAGCCCAGGATAAGCTCATCATCAGGAAACTTAAAATCCTGGAAATTGTTTCAGTTTTGGTACTCAACTGAATAGTACTTTCAACTGCTTCTGTTTGCTCTGATTTCAGGGAAGATCAAAGATCTCCTCCCATGAGTTCAATGTGTAGAGGGCTCAAAATCCCTCTTCATTTACCAAAACCTACTCTGATTTCATCTCCAACATCATCATCATCTCCATCATCATCATCATCATCATAATCATCGCAATCACCATCATGATATTTCTGTGGCAGTTATACCCTCACCTTTTGGTTTGCTTTTCAAATTATGTTTTACCATTAGATTGTACACTCCTTGATGATAGAACTTCTTTTATTATTTTTTATTTGGATCTTTATCATGAAATGCAGTCTGGCATATAGCAAGTACTTAATGCTTATTGTAACATATTGTACATTTGTTGGTTTTATTCAATCTTCCTAATAACATGTAAAGAATTCATCCCCACATGTTTACTTTCATCCACAAAAAAATATGTATTCCTTTATGTTTTTCTTGGCACCTGAATTTCCATTTCCAAATATTTACTTGCTTTTAGCCTTTTCATCAAGAACACCTGGCAATCCTCCATTCCAATAAAGGTCTCTTTTTCTCCCAATGGGGGAATTATATAGGAATATGCTAAATTGTGAAAGGGCAGGATATCCTTGCTTATAAAGCTTTATCTCTTGCCTTTTTGAGTATAATATTCAGTTTCCTTCTTAAATGTGGCAGATGTTACTAAGGCTTGTGTCATTCTTAATGTGGTTCCTTGGTATTTGAACTCCTTTTTCACTTCTTGAGGTATTTTTAATTTAACCTGAAAGATTTGGATTTTAGCTGATCTCCCTTGGAGTTTTCATTTTGACATTTCTTTCTGTAAGTATTGAATGTATTATTTATATTTTTATTTTGTTTTCTTCTAAGAATTCTAGTTAATTAAATTGATTTTTTTTGAATGTGACATATGATACATTTTTCTAATCATAATTTTGGATATTTTAATAATTCTAAGATTGTCTCCCATTGACCAGTTTTCCATACCAGTTGTTTTTGAGTTTATATTTCTTAGATTTTCTTCCATTTTACTTTTTAAATATTTTTGGTTTGTTTTTCTTTGTTATTTCTTATGTAGGTAAGTCATTATTTTCTGTCTGACCCATTCAAATTTTTAAAGTATTTTTTTTGAATGAGGTTTCCAAGTTTCTGTTTTAAGGTATCAGCTTTCCTTGCCCTTTTTTCAATCCTAGATTTTCCATTATGTACCTTCTGTTTCATTTCTTCCAGGTACTTCTGTACTCCCCATAACTAAGACATTGTTTATTCTATTAGGTTTTCCTGGATGTTATCTAGTGACTATTTTCTTTGAGGTTTGACCTCTAGGAGTCTTTCATACCACAATTTTTCATTGGGCTCAGAGTATTCCTTGGTTTGTTCTGGGAGGTGAAGAGGAATGGGAACTGGATCATGATCCCTAACTGAAATGATGCGGGCAAGGTCAAGTGAGTCCTGACTAGTCAGCCAGACTAGGTCAATCTTTCTTTTAATAATGTTTTATTTTGCCCAATTGCATCTAAAAATTTTTTTAGCCTTTTTTTTCTTTTTAAACTTTGAGTTCCAAATTCTCTCCCACCTCCTACTCCCCCTCCCTGAGATGGTAAATATTTGTATATATGTTAAACATATGTAATTATGCAAAAACAAATTTCTATACTAGTCATGGGGTAAAATGAAACATTGAAAATAAAGAGAGTGAAAAAATAGTATTCTTCGGTTTTCATTCAGATTCCATCAATTTTCTCTGCAAATGCATATCATTTTTCATTATGAATCATTGGGAATTGTCTTGGATTATTATTTGCTGAGAATAGCTGAGCCATTCACAGTAGCTTATCATACAATATTATCGCTGCTGTGTACAATGTTCTGGTTCTGCTCACTTCAATTTGCCTCAGTACATATAGGTCTTCCCAGGTTTTTCTGAAACCCTCCTGAACATCATTTCTCATAGCAAAGCAGTATTCTATCACAATCATATACCACAACTTGTTCAGTCATGATTCAGATTGAGGCTATCTTCTCAATTTCCAACTCTTTGCCACCACAAAAACAGCTACTATAAATATTTTTATATAAATACGTACTCCTTCCCCTTTTTTTAATCTCTTCAGGATACATACCTAGTAGTGGTATTGCTGTATCAAAGGGTATGGACAGTTTTATAGCCCTTGGAGTATAGTTCCAAATTACTCTCCAGAATAGTTGGATCAGTTCACAACTCTGCCAACAATGCATTCATGTTCCAATTTTCCCACATCCCCTCCAAAATTTATCATTTTCCATTGCTGTCATATTCACCAATCTTATAAGTATGCTCTGGTACCTCAGAGATATATAAAGCTGTATTTTTTTTAATCGACAATAATTTAGAACATTTTTCATGTGACTGTAGATAGTTTTGATTTATGCATCTGAAAACAGCCTGTTCATATCATTTCCCCATGTATCATTTGGAGAATGATTATTTTCATAAATTTGACTCAGTTCTCTGTATAAATAAAATCAGAGATACTTGCTGTAAGCATTCTCTTATCAGCTTTCTGCTTTCCTTCTAATATTGGCTATATTGTTTTCTCTGTGTGTGTGCAAAATTTTAAGTTTAATAAAATCAAAATTATCCATTTTGCATCTCATAACAATCTCGATCTCTTGTTTGTTCATCAATTCATTCTTTATCCATAGATCTGACAGGTAAATTATTCCACACTTCCCTAATATCACCCTTTTATATCTAAATCATTCATGCATTTCAACCTTATCATAGTATATGGTGTAAGAAGTTGGTATATGCCTAGTGTTCCCCAAAATGTTTTCTAGTTTAACCAGCAGTTTTTGTCAAACAGTGAGTTCTTGTCCCAAAGCCTTGCATCTTTGTGTTTCTCAAACACTGAATTACTGTGATCATTCACTACTATGTCTTATGTTCCTAATCTATTCCACTGATCCACCATTCTATATCTCAGCCAGTACCAGATTGTTTTGATGATTACCATTTTTAATCCAATTGGAGATCTGGTACAGCTGAACTGCCTTCCATCACATTTTAAAAAATGAATTCCCTTGATATTCTTGACCTTTTGGTCTTCCATATGAGTTTTGTTATAGTTTTTTTCTACCTCTATAATTTTTGGTAGTTTGTCGTAGCACTAAATAAGTAAATTCATTTAAGTAGAATTGTCATTTTATTATATTGTCTTGGCCTACCCATGAGCAATTGATATTTTCTCAATTATTTATATCTGACTTTATTTGTGTGAAAAGTATTTTATAATTGTATCCATATAGTTCCTGGGTTGGTCTTGGCACATAGACTCCCAAATCTTTTATATTATCTATCTATATCTAGATAATATAGCTGGACTTTGCTGACAATACAAAGAAATCCCGATGATTTATATGCATTTATTTTATATCCTGCAATTTTGTTAAAGTTGCTAATTATTTCAACTAGTTTTCTTTTGATTCTTCAGCATTCACTAAATATACCATATGATCTGCAAAGAGCGATACTTTGTTTCCTCATTTCTTATTCTAACTTCTACAATTTCTTTTTCTTCTGTTACTGCTATAGGTACAATTTCTACTACAATATTGAATAATAGTGGTTATGATGGGAATCTTTACTTCACCACTAATCTTACTGAGAAGGCTTCTAACTTATGCCCTTACATGTAATGCTTGCTGATGATTTTAGCCAGATACTATTTATCACTAAGTAATGCTCAATTTATTCCTATGCTCTCTTTTGTTTCTAACAGGAATGGGTGTCTTATTTTTTAAAAAAAAAACCCCTTTTTTTCTGCATCCTGAGATAATCATTTGATTTCTGTTGGCTTTGTTATCTATATGGTCCATTATGATAATAGTTTTCCTAATATTGAACCAGCTCTGCATTTCTGGTATAGATCCCATCTGCTCATAGTGTATAATGCTTTTGATATACTGTTATAATCTCCTTGCTTGTGTTTTATTTAAAATTTTTTCATTAATATTTATTAGGGGATTTGGGCTATAGTTTTCTTTTTCTTTCTTTTTTTCTTTTCTTTCTTTTCCTGTTTTAGATATGTACACCATATTTGTGCCATAAAAGAAATTCTAAAAACTCCTTCTTTGTCTATTTTTCCAATTAATTTACATAGGATTGGAATTAATTGTTCTTTAAATGTTTAGTAGAATTCACTTGTGAATCCATCTGTCCATGGGCATTTTTTCTTAGGGAATGTTGCAACAATTTGGCTAGCAGCTGTTGTGGGGGTGAAAAACCAACACAAGCCCGACAATGAGAATCCTGCAAGCACAGGTTCTTTTGATCTGCTTTACTAAGGAAAGCAACATTAAGGGTTTAACAATCTCAGTTTAATCGAACATACAAATATCATTCACTTAGTACAGGGGAAAAAGCCAGCACCCTGAACTTCAGAGCAAAGACAAACAAACTACAAACATCAACAGACTGACCTTGTCTGATTCAAATCTCAATACATATGGTTTTGTAGAGGGGAAGAAGAAACCCAGGGATGCAGGGATCCCAAACCAAAGTTACCAGGGCGAGGCTGCCTGGAATGAATTCGAGGACACAAGCATTCTGTGGCTGTAGCTGTGGCAGCCTCTGGCTCCAACGGGAGCTGCTTTTAACCATCCAGCTTCTGCGGGGGTGTAAGGTACGCCGGGGAAAGCACAGGTTCTTTCAATCTGCTTAAGCAAGGTGAAGGGGTTGACCGGGAAAGCACAGATTCTTTCCATCAGCTTAAGCAAGGGAAGCAAGGTGAAGGGGCTGACAAGCTTACTCCAGTCCAACATACAAACAGCATTCAGTTCAGGGGAAAAAGCCAAACTAGTCAAGGGCACTTGTTGACTAAGTGCTAAGGAGCGCATTTTTGGTTGCCAATACAGCCTCTGATGTCAGAAGCATTTTACTCAAACCCATGTAAACTAGGCTTTCCCTTAAGGCAAGGAGTTCTTCAAGGACTCCTAATTTAATCAATGAAACAAAGGCCAAACTCTTCAAGGGAACTTAATTGAAAAAGTGCTAAAAGCCCTCCTTAATTACCAGTATGCTCCACCCCTGTTCCAGGATACATGACTTTACATAATCTAAACAGCCATGGATCCTGGAACAAATAGTGGCATTATATATTGTGATCCAATCAGTCAGGGAACTAAAACATATTCACAACCAAACATATCATTCAGTGTCATTCCCAAAATACTTGTTTACAATATACTATCCATCCATAAGACAAAGCAAGTTAATCTCTTCAATCAATCAGGGAATTATAACAAGACATATCATTCACTATCATCCCCCAAAATGCTTGTTTACAATACAAACATGATCCACCCCTAGGTCTCAGCAAGTAACAATCTTCTTTAGTGAATACAAAGTGTCCAAGTAAAGTACTTTTAGAGAGTGGGTTCCTCTCCCCACACTGCCTTTGCATGTTTCCTCCCAGTACCCTCAGACATGGGCATGCTTTAATTAGCAAAGTCTCAATGAAAACAAAAACATCCAAACAAAGTTCTCTTGGGGATGTCTCTTTCTCTCCACACTCCCACTGCAGGCTTCTTCCTGACACCCAAAGTCCCAACTCAAAGAAAAAGTCCAAATGAAGTTCTTTTGTGGGTATGTTCTCCTGATGCTGTTCCAGTTGCTGCTGCCAAGTCCTCAGGGGTGCCTTGGCAATAAAGCCAACAGAGCGGGGTCCCTGGAGGTCCAAGGCACTTCCCCCACCCCACCAAAAACAAATCCACCCCTCCCAAACAGTCACAGGGAGAAGCAGCAAAAAAGGCACACTTTGCTCCTTCATCTTGCCCCAGGGCTGAACTCCAAGCTCCTGGGTTCCTGTCCTCTAGCTCCAGTTGGCCCCTCTTGGCTTCTGTTGGAATCCTGAGGCAGGCAGCTCACAACTCTCACCTTTCCAAACTTCTCAAGCAGGCAGTTTTCCTTGCCTCCGTCTTCTGCTTCTTCTCTCTCCTCACCAGCAATTCCTGCTCCTGCCAATTCTTCAGGAAGGTCATTTTCCACTCCTGTTTCAAAACTTGCCATGCAATATTATCTCAAAGCATTCACTCTTTCAGCACAGTCTTCCAGAGCCAGGCTTATCAGCTCTAGCCCTCCGAAGGAAGGATTATTTCACAGGGCCACTGCCACTCCCAATACTTTTGCTGGTCTATTTTCCTTCAGGCCTTTGTTGCTCCTGGGACTCCATAGAATCATAGCCACCCAAAGTACAAAGACCAATCCAAAAACTGGGAAACATTCAACCACCCCAGGACCCCAAAACACCATACTTTCCTTTTAGTCTTCAGATCCTACTCGATTATGCCATTTGTTGCAACAATTTGGCTAGCAGCTGCTGTGGGGGTGAAAAAACCAACACAAGCCCAACAACAACAATGCTGCAAGCACAGGTTCTTTTGATCTGCTTTACTAAGGAAAGCAACCTTAAGGGGTTAACAATCTTACTTTAATCCAGCATACAAATATCATTCACTTAGTTCAGGGGGAAAAGCCAGCACCCTGAACTTCAGAGCAAATACAAACAAATTACAAACATCAACAGACAGACCTTGTGTGATTCAAATCTCAATGCATAGGGTTTAACAAAGTCCCAACATCTGGGTTTACAAGCTGGAGGGCTCTTAACTACAGCTGCCCATAGTCTCCACCTCAACACACTTCCAAGAGTGAGAGCCCCTAGGGAGAGCACCAGCCTCTACGTTTATATATCTTGTTCAGAGTCAAAGGTGAGTCACACATGCCACTCAGCCATGTGACCTAAAAGAGTCACAAAAATGCAACTTAAACCCACGTGGTTGTTTCAACAATCCAGCTAGCAGCTTCTGTGGGGGTGTAAGATCCACCCACAGCCAGCACCCAGAAAGCTGCCAACAGCACAGGTTCTTTTGATCTGCTTAACTAAGGAAAGCAAGGTGAAGGGGTTGACAAGTTTACTTTAATTTACCAAACAAATGTCATTCACTTAGTTCAGGGGAAGAAACCAGCACACTGAACTTGAGAGCAAATTGCAAACAAATTACAAACATCAACAGACAGACCCAATACAGATTCAACATCTAGGTTCAGCCCGGGAGCTCAGAACAAGGGCTGGCCCAGAGTCACATGCACCACCATGGCTGCGGGTAAGAGCTCCAAAGAAGAGACAGCCAACCCCTGGTTTTATATCTTTTTCAGGGTCAGGGGTGAGTCACACATGCAGCTCACCCACATGACCTAGAATCATCACAAAGAGGAGACTTAAACCCACATGGTCTAAAAGCCTCAGCTCTCCCAGACATGCAAACTAGGCCCTCCCTGGAGTTAGCCTTACCTTGTGCCCCACCTTAGTTGCCAAACCACACCCACTATGGTTTTACACCTAATAGGGGTTTGGGCCTGGGGCTTAGCACTTGGTAAGACTCAATGAAATACACTGAATCACTCAAAGCAAACAAAAGCCAAACTCTTCAAGGGCACTTGTTGAACTAAGTGCTAAGGATCCCATTTTGCTTACCAACATAGTGGTTTCAAAGCCTATGCTGTCAGAAACATGTCACTCAAACCCATGTAAACTAGGCTTTCCCTTGAAGCAAGGAGGTCATCAAGGACTCCTAATTTAATCAGGGAAACAAAAGCCAAACTCTTCAAGGGCACTTGTTCGAATAAGTCCTAAAAGCCCTCTTTAATTACCAATACAGGGAGTTCATTGATGGCTAGTTTAATTACTTTTTCTAAGGTGGGGTTATTTAGGTATATTATTTCCTCTTCTATTAATCTGGGCAATTTGTTTTTTAAATATCAATTCATTTTGCTTATATTGTCAGATTTATTGCCATATAATTTGGTAAAATAATTCCTAATAATTGTTTTATTTTCCTTTTTCATTTGTGCTGAATTTGCCCTTTTCATTTTTATACCAGTAATTTGGTTGTCTTCCTTCTTTTTTTGTAAATCAAATTAACCAATGGTTTATCTATTTTATTGGTTTTTCCATAAAAATCAGCTCCTAGTTTGATTTCTTAGTTAAATGGTTTTCTTAATTTCAATTTTATTAATCTATCCTTTGATTTTCAGGATTTCCAAAATGCTGTTGAATTGAGGGAGGGTTAATCTGTTCTTTTTTTTTTCTATTTTTTTTTGTTTCCTGCCCAATTCATTCATCTGTTCTTTCTTTATTTTAATGATATAAGCATTTGGAGATATAAATTTTCCCTTAGGTTCTGCTTTGGCTGTATCCCTTACATGTTAGTATATTGGCTCATTGTTGTCATTCCCTTTAATAAAATAGCTGATTGTTCCATGATTTGTTCTTTCATCTACTTACTCTTTAGGATTAGATTAGAGTTCCCAATTAACTTTTAATCTACTGTATTAAAATATAATTTTTTAAAATCATGATCTGAAAAGGAAACATTTAATATTTCTGTTTTTCAGCATTTGGTTGTGAGACTTTTATGCGGCAACTCATAGTCAGTTTTTGTGTAGGTGCCATATACTACTGAGAAAGAGGTATATTCCTTTCTATCTCCATTCATTACTCTCCCCCCTCACCCCACACATACGTCTGTAATTTCTAACTTTCTAAAATTCTACTCACCTCTTTAACTTTTTTCTTATTTTTTGGTTAGCTTTATCTAGTTCTGAGAGGGTAAATTTGAGATCCCCCAACTAGTATGCTTTACTGTCTATTTCCTCTTATAACTCATTTAACTTCTTTTAAAATTGGGATGCTCTACCATTTGGTACATGTATATTTAATATTGCTATTACTTTATTGTCTACGGTACCTTTTAGCAAGGTATAGTTTCCTTTACTATCCCTTTAAATTAGACCATCTTTTTCTTTTTGTTTGTCTGAGATCATGATTGCTATCTCTGTTTTTTTCTAAAATTTCAGCTAATACACAACAGATTCTGCTCTAGCCCCTTAGCTTTACTCTATGTGTTTATTGATTTTTAACTTTATGTTAAAGTTGGGCTTTGCTCCTGGGATGAACAAATGTACTGTTCCAAACTTCAGATTTTCATTGCCGCTGTGTTCAGAGCTAATTCTGAGGACCTCTAAGTTTTCAGTTTTTCCAGGGTGGTATGATCTAAGGAAAGGTGTGACCACTACTCTCCTACCCTGTGTTCTGTTCTGTGCACAACCACAGGCACTGTTTTCTGCTGTGGACCTGTAACCAGGATCCCTGCTGCCCTGTAGCAGCATGTTCTGTTTTAAAAATGTTCATATTCACCCTTGGACTGAGACCTGGGTCTGTGACATGGATCCCTTTTTGGGCAATGCAACATAGTATTTTACCCATTGCCAGCAAAGATTCCCTTGTAATCTCATTCTGACCAGTTCTCCATACAACTTACTGTCTATGAGAGCTCTGGAAGTTGCTGCTGCTGATTCAGTTGCCTCCAAGGCTTCTACTGGCAGTCACAGGGGCTCACTGCTGGCTTTTGGAGGCATGGCCTTCTACTGGCTTGCTCAACCTGCCTGCGCTGGATTGTGCTCCATTCCCATCTCAGTAAGACAGACCTTTTATGTCAACTTTGTAAGGTGTCTTGGGATGGTAAATTGTTTCATACCATCCTTTTGTTGGTTCTGCCACTCCAGAATTTGTTTTGATATATTATATTTTTAAATTGTTTAGAGGGGAATTTTGGAGAGCTCAGGCAATTTCCTACCTTACTCTACCATTTTGGCTGCACTTCCTTCCCAGACTGAGTTAAATTTCTAGAGACTTTGGGACTCTTGCCAACTATCTTGGGTACTTCTCTCTACTGTGTACTCTGGTTCTTTTTGTCTTGCTGCTAGGCTCAGTGTCTTCTCCCATTCTGGGTCTCTACTACAGGATTCAGGGAATGCTTGGTGTGGATTTTAACAAGGCAGGCCCTTTCTCCTAGCCCCACATGTCTATACTGAACCCTGCCTGAACACTTTGAGACTGCTATCTCTGAGGCTGCACTGAGGTCCTATCTTGGACCCTGTTTCAGGGAGGTCTGTGCTGAATGAACCACAAATATCTTGAGGCTGCTCTCTGGAAATCTGGGCACAGCCAGCCAGCTCTGGGCTTGTGGAAGGCTCAGGCTAGGCTTGGTTTGGGCACTATGAAATTCAGGCAGGGAATGCCAAGACTTAAGGGTAAGAGAGCTCCAGGGACTCCAGGGGCATCCTGGAAAGACCTTTAGAAAGTAATACAAAGTTATGAGGTGAGGAGAGGAAGAAGAATCAGAGAAACAAAATTGGAATCTAACTGCAAAAACCAAAAAGGACAAATGAATATGCACGAATTAAAAAAATCTTGATGAAGAATCATAAAAAATAAAAAGTTATTCTGATGTTTTATATGTTAGAATTAATTAGTGGAAATGGAAATAGTTACTAAAAAAGATTACTTGGAGGCATTGATAATCAATAGTGTTTTAAATAAATCATTTCATTAACAAAGAAGGAATCAATGTGGATGAAGGCGAGTTGACATTCTCTATAGCATTTAAAGATTCCCAAAGTGCTTTCTAGGTATTATGTCCTTTGATACTCAAAATAACTCTGTCAGGGAGGTAGAGCAGGTATTATAATGGCAATTTTTTTGGGGGGGTAAGAAAGCTGGGGTCAGAAACATCAAGTAACTTCAGTAACATTACCATGCTGGTACATGTTTGAGCTGTGATTCTTATCCACATCTCACTTGATTCCAAACTTTTCCATTACACCTTCCTAGTGCTCTGACAGTCAGAAAGCTTTCATGGGGGAGGTGAGACTTGAGTGCTGGAGTGATGTATTGAAGGATGGATGGGAGGACTGTTTAGCTGAAGAGGATGGAGCAGATCATTCCAAATAGTTCAAAAAAGAAAGAAAAAGAAAAGCTAGCATAAATCAAAGCATGGGTGCAAATGCATGTGGTAACTACAGGAAATAATGAGCAGCCTAATTGAAGTGGAGAGTTTATGGGAAGGAGGGAAGTTCTTGCTAAACAGTTGCTGAAGTGATTTTCCAAAAGTAGAGATCGTATCATCATAGACTTGTTACTGGATGTGACTTCAGAGTCAACTAGTCCAACTCCATCAATTTATAGATGAGGGAACCAAGGCCCATAGAGGTTAAGGGACTTTCCCATAGTCACATGAGGATTAAGCATGAGAGATGGGTGTTTTATCCCAACATTTTCATCTACCTAGCTAATCTTGTCTTCATTGTGTTTTTTTCATACAAGTTCTTCACACCATTTAATGTTTCCATTCCTTTTCCCTGGGGCCCTTAATGCCCTACTTTCCTTCAAGACTCAGCTCAAGTTCAACCTTCTTCAGGAAACCATTGCTATTCACCACAACAGCCTTCACTCCCATCCCAACTGCTAGTTTTTGGCCTCCTAACAATGAGGGGGACAAAGCTGCTGGGAACCTGAGCCAATGGCAGCAGAGAAAAAACCCTAGAAATATGTTTCCCTAGAATCCTGAAGATTAATATAGTAAGCAGGCCTGGCTGAGTAGTAGGGTCAGAACACAATTACTACAGAAAGACAACAGTCAAATGGTTCATGGTTCCTAGGAGCTTATGTTCTCATAGGGGAAACCACAGGTAAAGAGATAAGAATGATAGAAGATAATCTGAAGAAGGAAACAGCAGAAAGAACTAAAACTATCAAGAGTATGTGACCTTGAAAGTTTCACTTTATGTCTCTGGGCTTCAGATTTCTCATCTATTAAATGATAGCGTTCAGCTGGATATCCTCTAATGTTTCCCCCCCTCCCAGCTCTAAATCGGCATTTCTGTGATCCCCCGGGAGTCGTATGTAATAATTAAAAAATAATAAGCTAGACAGACTGTGAAGAGCTTTAAATTCCAAACTCTGGAGTTTTTAACATACATAAGATTAACCATTTCATATTTTCATGAGGCTTCAGGTACATACCATATAACGTTTCTGCTGGTGCTCACCCCGGGAGGTTTTGGCTGCCGATGTTATCAAGTGTGTTTGGAAAGAAATATTCATTTTGAAAGCACCTTTATTGAATTCTTATGATTTGTGTTCTGATTTTTAGTTTGAATCCTCCCAGCTTCCCCAGCAAACAAGGCTACAATTATTTTCAAGGAAGGAGAAAAGGAGGTGATTTCATGACGAGGGTTGTGAGTATGGCTGACATGTATACAGTTAACAGATTATATGTAATCAGAGCCTTGCCTCTTAGGATCTTCCAGGTGTATAGCAAGTAATCAAAGGTGGGGTGGGGGGGGATCTACTCTACCATCTGTTAGCATAATTGAAGGAATGCAGCATTAAATAGCCCGTCTACATTTTATGTTTTGTTTGTTTGCTTTTGTTGTTGTGGTTCACTTGTTTGTCTTTATTTTAATAATTAGAATACACTGGTCAAGAACCATTACTTTGATTAATTTTTTTTTTTTTTTTTGCTCAAGATCAAGCCACCTCTTGATAAAGAAGCCCAGAGCCTGGAGGTGCCTAAAGATAAATCAGTTAGTTGTGCTCACTAATTTTACAGCTATTGGCAATGCATTCCAGAGGAAGATAATAGGATCAGGAGTTTAGAGACAGATAGAGGCTATCTGGCCATCACTGACTTTTTGTAAATAAGGAAGCTGAGGCTCTTAGTGATGAATTCACTTAATCGAGGTTGTGTAGTAAATGTCAGAATGGAGATTTGAACCCATGTCTTCTAATTCCAAATCTAGTGTTTTTTCTACTGTAGTGATTTAACCAATATCATAAAACAAGTGACAGGCAGAGAAATGACTTGCATGGAGGTCTTTGAGCCTTACCAGAATGAATGGATGAATGAAAAGTAACTTATTTTTATGTCTGCCATATCTGTCACTCAGGCTATAGCACCAGGTACCCACCTCCTACCATACTATAGCTGATAAAAAGAGCAGTTGAGTTGTGTAATAGACTTTTCCTGTTTGCTTGGGATTGGAGACAGCAAGGAATGTTAGTTCTGGGGGATTGCCTTTGCTAGTGAATGATAAATACAGTTAGTTCACAAAATACTAATCTGTATTCCAAATATAGCCATTCAATTAAGTCAGCTCTAGGACTTCACTAACAAAACAAGAATAGAAGAGGGCCATTATTTTAGAAGGTTGGAGTGTAGGTCCATTTTAAGACTAAGAAGAGCATTTTATTTTGGAAAGTACCCAGAAGGATTTTTGCTGTACTTACCTCTGTCCTCAAATATTCTTACACGGATCTTAGATCTCACTGACGTTAAGATTCCTGCCAGTGATTTACATCATTGCCTCCATAGTGGTTCACCCTAACTCCTGTCTATGTCCTCTTGAACTTTCACCTCAGGGAATCCACACAACACTTTAGGGTGCCTCTTTAAAGTGTCTCCTAACAGTGAGCACCAGTGGCTCCCTAGCAATTCTAGGTTCAAATGTCAAACTTCTCTATTTAGAATTAAAAACTCATGACCTGGCCCTTCTTCCCTTTCTAACTTTCTTCATTCCGCTTATGTCCATACACTTTACAATCCAGTCACACAGACACATTTACAATTCCTTATAGCAGAACATTCTGGGTCCCATTTCTGTACCTTTGCAATGATTGTTCTCCATGTCTAGAATGTTCCATTCCTTCACCTCCACTTCTTAATTTGCCTGTTTTTCTTCCCAACTCAGCTTAAATTGGACTTTCTGCACAAAGCCTTTCCTGGTAGTCCCAGCTACTGATGCCTGCCTATTTCATGTTAGTTTAACTTGGTCTGTATAGAGTTCCTTTGTTCCTAATTATATAAATGTTGTCTCCACCATTAGAATGAATGCATCTTGTAGAAAACAACTATGTTTTTACCTTTCTTTATATCTCCAATGCATAGCACAGTGCCTGGCACATAAGGTCATAATAATTTCCTGTTGACCGAACAAATATCACTACTGAGATATCAATGAAGCACATCGGCGTCATTCACCACATGAGTAATCTATCTTCTTTTTTATTCTACTAGTCTTTAGTGCCTAGCAGATAGTAGGCACTTAATAAATGTATGTTCCCTCCCCTACCTTCACCTCCACTTAATGTTTATTCTTCCTTATTTGTAAAAATTATACAAACTTGATCTTTTCACCATTGCCATCAAGAAGATATTACATTTTAATGGTATGGAACTTATAGTGTTCCAGGACTTATAGCATCACAACACTTTAAAATATGGCTAATTAAAAATGGGCCTCAGCATTAATAAGAATTTTGGCATAATTAAAAGAAATCTGTGATTGTCCAATGACAACATAGTCCATTCATTTCTTGATTAATCCTGGCCTCATTTCATTGCCCATTTTAAATTTCCTTAGGTCATGTAGGTATATATGTGGACATATGTATACATTTGTGCATTTACATGTAGATATATATGCATATTTATATGCATGTATACATAGAGTTAAGCAGATGACAGAGAGATAAACAGATAGATAAATAAGAGAGAGAAAGAGATGGATGAACTCTGTAAATAATGCTGTAATGGCACGCAAAGTGAGACTGTTAGCTGTTTTTTCTTTTGGAGTGCTTCTCAGCACTAAGGCAATCAAGTGCCTTTCATTGAGTTTTGTCTTTGAATCAAGTGTCTTTGATTGAATCAAGAGTGTTTGATGACCTGCTTAAGTCACAAGAAAGCCTAAGTCACCTGAGTTTGAGTGACATGGTTGTGACACCCTCAGTCCCTGAAGAAATGTATATATACTCAGAGGTTAGCATTTTGCTTTGGGGCTCACTCATGTGAAGTGTTTGTGTGATGTAGCCAGATGAGACTCTGGGTAGCAGTTAAGGAGCCCCCCACCCTGGCTTTGAAAACACGGATGTTAGTGCTTCTCTGTCTGGTAACTATTCATGTATTGCTGTGGACAGACAGTTAGAAGCCCTGTCTGATGATTTCTGTTATTTTCTCTGCTTGTAATTTCTATTTCTATTTTCGCTGAAGTTCAGGGTGCTGCCTTTTTCCCTTGATTTAAGTGAATGTGTGTGTGTGTGTGTGTGTGTGTGTGTGTGTGTGTGTGTGTAAAAGTAAAGAAGATTTCTGACCCCTTTAAAGTTGCTTTCCTTAGAAAAGCAGATCAAAGAACCTGTGCTAGCATCCCTCCTGTGTGCTGGTGTTATTGGCCTTACACCTCCACAGCAGCTGCAAGCAGCATTGTTGTTACAAACACCCTTCTAAATGAATGCCTTGGTATGAATAATAGAAATTTCTTTATCTACTTAAATGTCTCTGTGTGGCTGGTTAGGTTAATGTCTTTTGCTTTATGTGCTAGAAATATCATGGCTTCTTGGCATGAACCTAGAGAATAGCTTTGACATGCAAGTACTTCGAGTTTATTTTTCTGAGAAATAACTTAACAATCCTAACCTTCTCTCCTCCATTTTTTATGTAAATTATTTCTCTGAATAAATCACTATCCTTAAGCTTTAAAAACCTAAAATTTGAATCCTACATAATAGCAGCTAATCATTGCACACATCTATATTAGTCCATGGTTATTGTTCCTTGGTCTCATGTATTATCTTTCTATTCATCATCATAATCATCATCATTGACAATGTAATTGTCATCAATGCCATCAGTGCATTTTTATAATGGGAGTTTGTTTTATTGTATATTTATTTGTCAGTTTTTATCTCTTTATTTCCTTTTGGTTCTTATGTCTTTTCCCATGGCTCTCAACCCTGTCAATTTCAGAAGCCACTCTCTCGTGTTTCTTTTCAATATGACATGGAACTTGGCGTTTTCACAGAATAATGATTAAATTGTTGAGTGTTTTTTTTTTTGAAGGATTGCTTTTATTCCTGTCATGAAAAAATAATTGGGTTTCTATACATACCACTTATTTTAGAAGAGGCTGGTCCTTGAAGATGGAGTTGGCATCTGAAATTCTTTTGAGTCTTTTTTCTTTAGTGTATCTTTTTAAAAGATTTGTGCCTTTTCAGACCATGCAGAATTCTGCAATTAAATTCATTGTAGAATTTTTCAAATTACTCAGTGAAAAGGATATGTAAGATGTCTTTAAAACAGGACATATCTTGTGTTTTAGGCTTATGACACCTAAAAAACTGGATATGTGGCCTTAATGAAGCCTGTGTTTATTTAGATGATATAATTGGATCATAGGGCTGGAGCTAGAAGGGATTTTAGAAGTTATCTCTCACTCCCCTTGTTTTGCAGATAAGACAACAGGTCAACAGAGAGGTCAAGTGACATGTTCAAAGCCACATTTATAGGAAGTGTCAGAAGTGGAAATTGATCTCAGATCTTTCTGATTTCATGAATACCCCTCTATCCACTATGTCTGATGCCTCCATTGACTATCAAGATATGTAGAGACAATGATAATGGTTTGCACCCAGGTTTTTCCAGATTCCGGTATCAGAGTTCTTTCCAAAACATAATGCTGCCTCAAAGAATTATATAGCTAACTATGATAAAATGAGGTGACTATCAAATATAATAGTAAGAATAATGAATATGACAACTGGCCACTGTACTTTTTGTATGATGAATAGATCTAGAGGGTATTATTTGCATTTAGAAATATAAAGTATTGATATTTATCTCAGGGATGATACATCACTTCTTCTTTGAAATGATGGTGCTTGACTAGAAGACCCATATGAGCTCCAAATCTGCTCAAAAGCAAAAATCCTATAATCCTGTGATAATTACATAGCAATTTAAAGTGAGCAAAGTGTTATCCATATTTTTTGTTAATTGAAGCCTCACAATAAACCCATGAGGTCCTTAAGACACACATTAACATTTCAAAAGGAGAAAACAGATGCTGAGAGAGATTAAGTGATTTGACAAATTAACACAGATAAATTTCAATCCATATCTTCCTAACTTCATATCAAGGGTTCTAATCTGGTCATTCCCAATTTATTACCTGCTTATTTTTTCATGAATTTGTAGTTCAGTCCAATATTCAGAGGTCACAGAAAGCAAAGATAATTGCTGCCTATATATAAATGAGCGCTCAAATATATCTGATTGCTCAGAAAAGTAGGAGATTTGATCTAATGCTCTTCAAAGAAACACTCTACCTATGTGGGAGCGAGTTAAAGAAGCTTGTTACTTAAACTAATTTAATATAATTGACATAAATACTGTCACTTAGATTAAAACTGGATGACAGCCCATAAACGATGTCCTGCAATAATAAATAACATAATATCAAATTAAGAGAAGATGTCCACTGTTGTGCTACAGGGATCTGCATTAGACACCATTTAATTAAACATCTTTATTAATGATCTGAAAGGCAGAATACGTGATGTATTCTCTAGCACTATTTATGTTTTTCTGTTGGTGTATCAGTAATTAAGGTGGGACTTTTTTTACTGTTTTCTCTTTTGGAGCACTTATTTAATCAAGTGCCCTAGGGGAGCCTGGCCTTTGTTTCTTTGATTGAATCTGGATTCTTTAAAGACCTGCTTGCCTCAAGGAAAAGCCGAGTTTATATGGGTTTGAGTCACATGTTGTGATGCCCTTTGACACTGAACAGGGTATATAAACCCAGAGGTGGGTGTTTTTCCTTTGGGGGCTCTCACTCACTGGAAGAGTGGTGTGTGACTCTGGGCAAGCCATTGTAACTGCACCCTGGCTTTGCTAACCCAGACCCATTGGTTCCTTGGTAACTTTGAATCATGATTTAGTCTGTTTATATTGTCTCTTTAATTTGTATTTGCTCTGCAGTTTAGGGTGCTGGCTTTTCCTCCTGAACTAAGTGAATTATATACATATGTTTTATTAAAGTGAGATTGTTGACCCCTTAAAGTTACTTTCCTTAGTAAAGCAGATCAAAGAACCTGTGCTGGCACCCCTTGTTGCTGGTCTTACTGGGTCTTACATCCCAACAGCAGCTGCTAGCAAAATTGTTGTTACAGTTGGAATGGTAAATGTAGGCAAAAAACCCTTGAGAAGATATAACTATGAGAGTGGGAAAAGACGGGGGGATGGGGAAGCAAAGGGGAAGGCAAGCTCATTTATCTACCTAACACTAAAGTGAAATAGGATAAGAATGGATGGAAATAATTGCTTAAAAAACACTATAAACAAAGAAACTAATGGGAAATAAAATGGATTTGCTATCATAAAACCACCATGAATTTGAATACAATTGTTACACACAAATGACCCATCTTGAGTTAAAGAAACTGACTCAAGGAATGAATGAATCATACTTGTCAGCATGACTCCTATCCAAACTAAAAGCGTTGATAGATCTCCATTTAGTGATCACAATAATAGAATAAAATCTCTCATTTTTAATTTGATTTCTGTAATTTAGCAAATATTAATCACTCATTATGGGAAATATGGAATGTGTTTTGATAGACTTACTCTAAATTTGACCCGAAAGGAGACCTGAAATCAAGGCTTGCCTTTGCCGCACAGGGACTCTGTGACCGTGGCCAAGTAACTTCCCCTATCGATAACTCTCAGAAAGTCTCTGAGACTATAAATTCCTGGAAGGCACCAACCTGCATTGACATAATAAAATTCCTCATCTTCTAGTCACTAAACCAATGAAACCTCAGGTCCAGGTTCTACCCCCATGGGTGATTTGCTGTGTTGGCACTGGAGGCACAAAAAGGTGGAAAAAAAGAAACATTTCCCGTCTTCAAGGTGTCTTCATTCCATTGGCTGGATATGACATACATGAAACGAACACAAGTGAGTAAATACAAAGTGATATCAAAGGTGAAAGTATTTATATTTAAGGGAACTAGCAGGGGCCTTAAGTAGGAGAAGGTTGTCTAGGATGTTTTGAAAGATTAGAGAAACTCTAGAAGCTCTTCCATAATCCCCAACATGGAGATTTGATTTAGCGGATAGAACACTGGGTCTGGAGTTAGGAAGATTTGAGTTTAAATCCTATCTCAGACACTTTCTTGCCATGTGACCTTTGACAAGTTACTTAAACTCTATTTACCTCAGTTTCCTAAACTGTGAAACAGGGATATCGATAGCACCTACTTCCCAGGGTTCTTATGAGAATCAAGTGAGATTGTAATTGTGCAGCACTTAACACAGTGCCTGGCACATAGTAAGTGTTACATAAATATTGGCAGTTATTATTATCATTATTATTATTAGCTATTATTAACTGATGACACTGAAACTCAACCAGGGTGTTGATTCATTTTAAAAGTCGACCAACAAAAAAGAAACCATTTCCAGTTGTCTTTAATGGCATTGGTCAAGATGGGTGGAGGGAGAGTGGAGTGAGGAGATAACGGAAACAATGTAAAATCTTCTCTAAAATCCATATATTTTAAAAGAGGAAAACTTCATAAAACACTCAGTAATAAGCTGGGCTCAGAGAGACCTTGAAAGGGTAGTATGCCTGAAGTTGCTTCTCTACCTCTTTGCCAACAAAATAAGCCTCATTACCGAGTGACGATTCTTCAAATAAAAACAACAGTTTTCTTTGGTTAAAAAGAGAATTGAGAAAAGTAAGTTGAAGTTGTTGGGAAAGGATGGGCAGGGGGTTTTTAACCACACCTCTCCAAATGGTATTCCTCTCAAAAATGCCTTTCCAATTGTTCATGAGGACCTACTGCTGACAGACATACTCCAGTAAATAGAATTCTTAGTTAATTTGTATTTCTATATAGCCATCAGTTAATTTCTTTAAATGTCTAGGCCTCAATTTCCTCATCTGGAAAATGGGAAAAGAGATGGCTTAGATGATTGCTAAGGTTCTTTCATTTCTTAATCTATGAAACTACAATCTTATAAATTGTTACCTAAATGATAGAAATGTCTCACTTCTCCCAAAAGCTGGGTAATAGAATTTTATGTCATGAGATGAATTAGATTTGACCAACATGTATTTATCACTGCCTACTACAGATAATACTCTGTACAACCGAGCAATTCTTCTTGTCCTCCCTAGTCCCATTCTTCACAAAAGACGTTTCAGAGCCTGTCTCTCTTTAAGCCTCAATTAATACTTACTCGTTCTGCCTTCTCAGTAAGACTCAATCCTATACTTCACTGAAGAAGTTAAGACCTGTCCAGGAGAGCTCCTTTTCCCTTTGCTGGTTCCTCATCAATTTTGTGTTTTCACTCTGGGTGTGCTCCAAGACTCTCCTGGCCCTCTGTTCTCTCTATTACCTGAGCAGTATAGAGTGGTAGCCTTAGAGCCACCAAGGCCTGGAGTCAGGTCAGCCTCTGTCACTCACTAGCTGTGTGAGCCTGGGCAAATCATTTAACCTCTTAGGGCTTAGGGAAAAAGCCTGACCAACACTGGCAGAGAGGATTTCCTAATCTGAGAATTCCCTATATCAATGATATCACAGGGCCAGTACCCATTTCTAATATTTATTTTAGGGATCTCATCAGCTCTCACGGGTTTGACTCCCAATTGTACATATGCAACCTTATTTTCTTTCTTAGATGTCTGCTCTACATCAATAAATATCCTTTGTATATCTGGAAATTGATATCCTGATAGTCATTTCAAACTCAACATATGCCAAAAGAACTCATACTTCAAGCCTCTCCAATTTTGAATTTTCTTATTACTGTTGAGGGCACTATAGTCTCAATTACCGGGCTGGCAAATTTGGCATCATCCTTTATTTCTCTTTTATTGTCTTGCCACATCGCGAATTCCTACCATTTGTACCCTTACAAAGTCTCCCACACATGCCTCTACTCTTCATTGCCACAGCCTTAGTTCAGGTCCCCATCCCCTCATGACTGTACTACTGCAATATTTTTCATATTAGTATCCTTGCTCTAAGTCTCCCCTCTCTTCAATGCTTTAATCTATTCAAGTGTCAAAGTGATTTTGTGCCCACCCTAAAGAGTTAGGGGACCCAGATTACCTTTCCTACTCCGAAAGCTCCTGAGGCTCCCGTTACCTCTAGGATAATGCAGTTCTCTGAGAGGCATTGAAAATGCTTCCTGATCTATTACATCCCTACCTTTCCATCTTGGCCCACTTCTTGTTTGCACTGACTGCCCCCCACCTCACCTGCCCCCGTGCTTGCATTGCTTTCCTGTTTCACCTCATCTGGTAAGACTCCTCTTAATTCACACTTTCTAAGGAATGTCTTTCCCAGTTCTAGTTTCCTCACCAAAGCCTCCCCACCTTACTGACTCTCCTTGATGGTAGTGTTTTCTCTGAAATGATCTCTCAATGACTGTATAAAATTTGTATCTAACCAGATAGAGAAACAGTCTTGAATTCTGGGCTAAGAGATCTGTATATATTAGGTCACCAGTGAGGAGACACTGAAGTTTTTGAGCAAGGAGTGTCATGCTCAGATGTGTGTTTCACTATTATCACTCTACAACTTATGTGACTGATGATTTGGAGCCAGGCATGGTAGCACAGGTAGATGATCGTTGATACTGGGGAGGTTGAGGCTGGTGCATTGCTTGTGCTCAGTAGATCTGAACTTAAGTAGGGCAACTGGGTATCCATGTTCCAGCACCAATATGTTGAGCCTCCAGACAGGAGTGGCACCAGACAGCCTGAGGAGAGACAAGCCTGACCAAAATCAGAAAAAGTGCAATTAAAGTTTCTGTTCTAATCATCAATTGGACTCTGACCATGAATAGCTATTGAACTTTCAATCTGCATGAGACAGGAAGATCTAATCTCAAAAGAAAAAGAAAAAATGAGTTGAAGAAGGAAGTTTCTGGAAGCAGGGAACTTTGTATGATTTTAAAATCAGAGTCCAGGTACAAGGCAATAGGGCCTTGACCTGGGAGGACAGAAGTGCATAAGGGTGGAGGTAGTACAAGAGTTACTGTGGAGGTTTCCAATCTGGGTGATTAGGAGAATGGTGATCTTATCAATGAAAATAAGACCTTAAAAAGTAGGTCATGTTATGGGGAAAACAAGTTCAATTTGAGGTAACACAGGAATTCAGTTGTAGATAAAAGAGGTAAGCAGTTGTGATGTGGGGGTGAAAATTAGATGAATAATGTTAAACTGGCTTGGCCCGTGGTCCCCATGAAGGTCTCTATGTCCATGAGCTGCCTAGTGAGAGCCTAGAAAGCAAAGAGGAGGTTTGAGAAGAGTGCCAGAGGAGATCCCAGCACCTAAAAGAAATTAAACAGGAGAAATCAGTGTCATGGTGTCCTAGGGATGAAATGTTAAGTAGGAGAGAGCAACTCTAAGTTTAAAAAAAAAAATGAGTGTGGAAAAGTCAAAGAACATGAGTCCTTAAACGGGCACTTCGACAACGATATCATTTGTGACTTGGGAAAGGGAAATAGCAATTGAAAAGTAAGGGCAGCCGTTATGTTACAAGGAAGTGAGGAAGAGCTTGGTCATTCAGTAATGTTGGCCCACACAGACAACTCAGTAGTGTTTTGGAATTGAGTAACAGGAACAAGATTCAAATCTAGACGTTTATGATTGTAAGTGCAGCATTCTCTTCCCTTGGTGACAACAGGGAAAAGTGGAAGAGAATAAACCAAGATGAATGAGGCAACCATAGAGAGGGATTTCCCAAAGGTACCACTGAGTGTAAAGGCAGAAAAGATTAAGTACTACAGAAGAGTGAGGTCAAGCTGGAATAGGAGGAGGGAAAGAAGAGATAGTAAAGTAACTTGGACTTGGATAGAAAATGAAGTTGAATCACAGGAATTAGATGAGAAGGAGACAAGAGTTTTCTGGTTACAAAAGAAAGTACCAGTTCGATGGATTGATCAGAGAAGGAATTGGATGGGGAAGGCATAAAGTAAATAACAGTGAGATACTCTTGTTTCTTTATTTTTTTCCTTATCAATTGTGCTAGGAAGCAAAATGGCCTTTGTTTTCTTTGAGTAATCCTTACTAGGTGCTAAGCCCCAGGCCCAAACCCCTGTTAGGGGTAAAACCATAGTGGGTGTGGATTGGCAACTAAGGTGGGGCCCAAGGTGGGGCTAACTCCAGGGAGGGCCTAGTTTACATGTCTGGGAGAGCAGAGGCTTTTAGACCATGTGGGTTTAAGTCCACCTCTTTGTGACAATTCTAGGTCATGTGGGTGAGCTGCATGTGTGACTCACCCCTGACCCTGAAAAAGATATAAAACCAGGGGTTGGCTGTCTCTTCTTTGGAGCTCTTACCCGCAGTCATGGTGGTGCGTGTACTCTGGGCCAGCCCTTGTTCTGAGCTCCCGGGCTGAACCTAGATGTTGAATCTGTATTGGGTCTGTCTGTTGATGTTTGTAATTTGTTTGCAATTTGCTCTCAAGTTCAGTGTGCTGGTCTCTTCCCCTGAACTAAGTGAATGATATTGGTTTGGTAAATTAAAGTAAACTTGTCAACCCCTTCACCTTGCTTTCCTTAGTTAAGCAGATCAAAAGAACCTGTGCTGTTGGCAGCTTTCTGGGTGCTGGCTGTGGGTGGATCTTACACCCCCAGAGAGCTGCTAGCTGGATTGTTGAAACATCAATTAACATCATTAGTCCTAAACCTTCACCTCCATATCCCTAAACAGAAATCCTCCTATTTAACAAGTATAAGACAAAACCAAATTTGATCAAAATGGAAAATGTTTCATGCTATACCTTAAGATCCTCATTCGTTTGCCCAGAGGTGCTATCCAACTTTGTTCATCAAGTTTCTTGATGTCATGATTAGTCATTGAATTGGTCAGCATTATGAAATTTTTCAAAATAGTTTTTATTTACATCACTGTACTTTATTCACTATATATGAATATATATACACACAATGACTAAATATATGATTATACACAATCCATGTATGTATGTGTATATGTGTATTCATCTATGCACACATGTATATATCTCATAAGTAAAATATCTATTCTGAATCATGGATATCAGGCCTTTACTATATACATATATAAAATTTTTGAAATAGCTCCCCATTCCAGGAAAATCCCATTCTTACTATTCTACCAATTTCCCAATCAAACCTCGTCTATCTTGGCCATTTCTCTGTAATAACTATATTATATTCTGGCAAGGATAGACGGGGGGCAAGGGTGAGTGAGAGGGTATCACAAGTTTTGTAGTTAAAATTGTTAGCTTGCTAGCTCTATGCCTAGATACGTAGGACCATTGTTTTTAATGTGAAAGAGATATTTTAAATATATTTTTAAAAATATATGAATATATCCATATATGTATTTATCATATATGTGTATTTATAGAAAATATATAGCATTTTAAATGAAAGTAAAATATATAAATATAAAAATATATTTATCATAAGACATGTAATATGTTTGAAGAGTGTTTTCTTGGGCTTATTTCAATGTATACAATAGAAAGAGAATGCATAAAGTGAAAAGTGAATTTGAGACTGTAATTATACTTTAATTATCTGTGGAAATTCTGAAAAAAATCTGAAGAAAGATACTTATAAAAATGAGTTGGTGCTGAATTGATATATTGTGGAAATTAACTGCCAATCCACTCTATTTTTCTGACAGTCAATAATTAAAAGTTAAAATGTAGTTTCACTTAAAAAAAAAGAATGCTTTTTGAAGTTCCACTAATTAAGTTTCTCCTTAAACTTTTCAAGCATATTAAAGACAAGGGTCAAAAATTTGTGGTCACTATAATTACTGTACCAGCAGGTCTTTTGTTAGGCAGTCTCCCCGCTCTTCCCATTCTTGAGTACATTATAATTATTCTTGTCAATTTCATCTCCATCATCCTCTCAGAAACAAGAATTTACCATAGGATTATTCTCTTGCAGATGGTAATTCTATGTTAAAACTATTATATATATTACATATTATGAAATAGAAACAAAACTTTCCCCAACCCCCAGGTTTTATATTCAAATATTTTTATCTTCCATCAGTTGGGCTTTAGTTTTTTTTTTTTTCTTGGCTAGATTATTCAATAGATTATGATTGTTGTTTAGTAATTTTCAGCCGTGTCCAACTCTTCGTGACCCCATTTGGGGTTTTCTTAGCAAAGATACTGGAGTGGTTTGCCATTTTCTTCTTCAACTTATTTTACAGGTGAGGAAACTGAGGAAAACAGCGTTAAGTGGCTTGCCCAAAGTCACACAACTAGTGTCTAGTGTTGGAGGCTGGATGTGAACCCATGTCCTCCTGACACCAAGGCCAGAATTCTATCCACTGTGAAATCTAGCTGCCCCATAGATTATGATAGTTGATAAAATCAGGACCTACCAATGTTCATTCGATATGTTCCATTTCTATTAAAGCATGATTTGATTCAAACCTTTGGTGCTCTCAGTCTTAGTAAGACTATTGGATAAATACAAATCGGTCATTGATTAGTCTGGTGTAAACGTGAAAAAGTCACGGCTGTAATAAGATGAACACACTTTCTCAGTGGTTGGTTGACAAACACTAATACAAAGAGAGTAAAGATGGATTAGAGTTGTACATGTCAAAGCCCCGTAAGTCCTTTAATCCCAACAGGGATAAAGTCAGGATCAGAGGAACTGGACTCACCAAGAATGGGGAGGACTTTTTTCCTGAAATAGTACTTGAGCTGCTCCTACAAAGTCTTCTCAGAAATTCCATGTCACATTTGAAGGTATGGCCCTAACAAACTCATTGAAAATAACAGAGTTACTTCCTGAGGGTAAAACGAATTTAGAATGTTCAGCCCGGCAATCTTTACTTAAGGTAAACATGAGATTAAAGTGAACACTGGATTTATTCTGTGTAATTACAGATGTTACAATCAAGAACAACAGATAGGAGTTAGAATCATAAGGCAGATTAGAATATAAGGTCTTTGAAAATTGAAATGGTATATAACTGTATCCTCAGCACCTAATACAGTGTCTGATACTTGGGTCACTTAAAAAATACTTATCAATTGGTTTTATCTCCTTAAGAAGAAAGATGCTTACAATACAAATTATGCCATATAGTTTGACTATTTATAGAGTTCATTTCTTTGTCAAGTTTTTCTGTTTATCTATCTATCATCTATTTTATTTATATTACCTATCATCTACTCATCTATTTTTCTATTTCAACTTATCCATAGGTACAGATACTACAAATAGAGAAGTTTGCAACCAGAGTTGGAGAAATAGATTAGGCTAATTTGTTTTGGGGAAATTGCAAAACTCTTTTACTATCTATACATTTTTCCAGAAGTAAATCCCTATTTTGTCAATATCAATCTTATTGGTGTTGTATTTTTGTGAGTCATGAAATACAGTCTGAGAAGAATTAAAACTGGGCATAACGTGGAGGCCAAAGGAAAGGTACTTGGTGAGTGTGAAGAGACTGCAACGCATAAATACATATGACTGAAAAAGGTGAACAAATCACATGGGAAAATCAAGGGATAACCAATGAACAGACCAAGTGGTCCATTTGTCTGTTATGAGAAAGTGAGGGAAGTTCCAAGTATATTCAGTGAATGAGAAGACAAGGACAAGAATAGGACAGGATGGGGAAGATGAGGGGTTTGTGGTCTATAACCCCTGAAACTGCACTGAATAATAAAATGAGATGTAAGATACATTGTGGAATTTGAAAATAAAGAAAAATGCCTTCACTTCTATTTAAGGAAAATTAACATTATCATATATAGAGAGAGAAGGAATTTTTTTTTTTTTTTGCAAATGAGGAAACTGAGACCTCACCCAAAAGTAAATGAACTTAATATGAGTCACACTAGGACTATGAATAAAGCTGACTCTTATCATTCAAATCTCTAGGAAAGGCAATAAGTCTGTATATGGCACCTACTTCTCACCAGGTATTATACTAAGTACTCTAGTGACTACCTGACTCTGGAAGTGACTGTATTGTACAGAGATATCATAAAATAGGATTGCCCCATTGGGAGTTCTTGGTCCCCAAAATCAGGAATCACAGAACTTGGAGAAACCTTGAAGACAGCTGAGATGGACAGTATTTAACTTGGAGTTAGTAAAACTTGAGTTCAAATCCTGATTCATATACTTACTAGCTGTGAGATCCTGGAGAAGTCACTTTTTCCTCTCTCTGTCTCAGTTTCCTCATCTGAAAATGAGAAGACAGGACTCAATGGCCCTTAAGACACTTTTCAGTTCTAAATTTGTGATCCTATGACACCGAGGGGAAAAGAAATCATAAAAAAACACCTCCAAAACTTTTCAATTCCCTTATTTCACAGATGAGAAAAGCAAGGTAAATAACACAGTGAGTTGGGATCATTTAAGCATTTTCCAAGATTCCGCAGTGGATGTGAGATTGATTAATTAAATAACAAGAATTTGTAAGTGTCTATTATGCAGCCAACACCGTGCAAGGCACCAGGAACAAATGCGAACCACAAGCAATTTTCTGCTCTTAGAGGGCTTCAATTCTATAGAGGACAGAAGGTTGTACTAGTTGGATGATAAGGTGAAGTTTCCCAACTCAGGATTTATATTCATAAAATAAGAGACTATTCAATTAGTCTCTACAACAATTTGAAACTATGCAATCAAAGCTACTAAATAGATTGTATGCCTCATCCCAGGGATCCCAAGATGGAGTATGTACTTCAAGGATTTCAAAGACAGAAAGAAAATTTCATGTCCTACAAGAGTCATAGCAGCTTTTTTTTTTTGAGGATAATCAAACATAACAACAAACAGACACCAAGTGATACCCATCACTTAGAAGATAGTTGAAGAAATTTGATATATCCCTGTAATGGCATATGATTCTGCATAAAGAGGGAAAAAAGAATTCAGGGGAAAATGGAAAGTTTTGCATCTACAGTTACAAAGCAAAGAAAGTAGGATCAAAGGAACAGTTTACAAAATGATTACAAGAATGTTAACGAAAACAATACTGAAATACCTAAATTCAGAGTAAACGAAGGTCATTGCTACTTGTAAGTACAAATATTAATAAAACAATTCCATCCTCTAAAGAAAATGGTGGTAGCTAGATGCATATAATATTGGGCATGCTGTCAGCTTATGGTCATAGTATCATTTTGCAATACTGAAAATTTATTTTTCATTCATTATAAGGAATGAGGGATGAGGTATATTAGGATGTAATTGGGCCATAAAAAACAAAAGCTATCAACAAAATTTTATCATAAAGCAAAATCAAGATTATGCTAAAGTACTTATTTGAATAACAGAAGAGGTTTTTATAATTCACTGTTTCTTAATCTTGACTGTATTATAGAATGTTCCTGTGTTCAAAGTTAAAGCAATCTCAGTTCCCAACTTATCTTTCCAAAGACAAGAGACTTAAAAGTTGGGCAATAGTTTTTCTATGGTAATGAAAATATTTGGAAGACTTTTCTTTCTCTAAGTTGAACCTTCTTCAAACATATACATATAAATTTGTGTATATATACACATATATGTGTGTCTGTGTATGTATATATACATATACGTATTTGTGTGTACACGCAAATATACATATATACACACATGTGTATATATATGCATAATACACATATATAATATATGTATATACAAAAAGCAAATATGTAAAATAACAATAGAAATCAAATATATGTAATAATAAAACATAATATGATCATAAAATTTTGTTGATAGCTTTTGGTTTTGATGGACCAATTACATTTTAATAGACCCAATTATACCTAATATACCATGGAAAAGCAAAGAATGACAAAAGGCAGTTGAAGTCAAATCATTTGTCCTTGCAGATCTCAGTTACAGACAGCAGATGATAAAGCAGTGGTTTTTTCTCTTATTTGAGAGTTGAGGAACACTGGATGCCTCTAAGTTCATATGCTGTCAGATTTTTATTTTATTTTTTATTCTTCATTACAAGGACAGGTCAGGAGAGACTATCAAGACACAGGTGATATATAAAAATGGAATCAATTTTAAAAAATAAAGTTATTCTTCTCCGATGGAATGAAAACAATCATAAAACAATTTGCTTGCTCTTTTAAAACATTAATGCCACTGCCTGGCTCTGTAGGTGGTATTTGCAAGGACAGAAAGATTTGTGTTGAAGAAAGAGAATGTGACTGAAGATTCTTTGCAGTTTGACAGGTCAAATCAGCAGGTTATTAAGTAACCAGCCTCCTTTCATTTGAGGTGAGCTAGGGTATTCTCTCTTTGAGCTTCCCTGGGACACTGGGAAATAATTCACTTTTATCTTCTTTAAGAACTACAGCCTTGGCATAAGAAAAGAGAGCCCAGCTGCTTCCTCTGGTGCCACCCTCAGCTGAGCCTGGGCTGCCCTCATTAATGTTTAACTCATTACATGGTGGTGGCCTATTTACAAAGTTAGTGCTTTTTTTAATTTGCAAAATTAGAATATAACATTAATGTATCTCCTAGCAACACAGACACAATAACTAGAGATATAAAAGATGAGTTTTATACTAAAAAAAAGTCAATGCATATTAAAGAACCACTGCTTCACAGAGACACCTACACAAACAGGTAACCAAATAGGCAACATCAACATTCTTTTCCTTTCAGTTTGAATAGCATTTTTCTTTATTTACAAGTTAGAATCAATACATACAGGAGAAAAAGAGAGGTTACTTAGCTCAGAAAGCTCCTTGGGAAAAGAGATAAGGTATGCACCCAAGGACCCCAATAGAGTAGGATAGAGATTAGGAAGAAAAAAAATGTAATTGGGGAGAAGGGATTCTGGAACTCCCTTTCTTCCTTCTCCTGAGTCTAGAGCAGGGGGTTGGAGCCTGGGGCCTCCAGGCTATGCGTGGCTCTCTAGGTCCTCCAGTGCAGACACCCTCCTGGCTGCCCTGCCTCGGCATCCTTACTCACCTTCTCAGGGGCTGCCTGGTGGAGCTGGGCTGACCACTCCCATCCTGCAGCCTCTCCTCCAGCTGTCCTTCCTCCAGGGCCACTCCTTCCTCGGTCTCATCCACTCACTTTGGATGCTACAGTGGCACCGATGGTACAGTGCTCAGGTCCTCGAGGAGGGGTCAGTTGAGGGTCTCACAATCAGTCTTAACCTCCCCAGGGTGTGACTATGGAGCTGGATGCTCAGGCCAAGGGCACGGACCACTCTACCTCACTGCTCTCTCTGTGACTTCTTCATGTCCGGGCTCCACTGCTATTTCTCATTGTGACTTCCTGGTGGGCAGCAGCTGGGGGAAGTGGGGCATCTTCATCACCCTCAGAGTGCCTGAAGGCAGCAATTCCAGGGGGACCAAAGCCTGGCCTAGTGTATGTCACGTGTGGGCTTGTCCAGGTTATGTTATTGTTGGTGTTGTATTTGTCCTTCATTCTGGAAGAGGACCTCATGACATCGGGGAGATAATGACATGACTTGCAGTTGACTTTGATTTGAGTGAGGGAGGGCTGGGCAAGGTCACCAGGCTCACTTTCTCCAGAGCCATTTGGATCAAGTGACCTGATATACACCAGGATAACTGGATGCAATGGGAGACCCTGGCCTTTTCAGGCTAAGGCCCTTTCGGGTTCTCACTTTGAGTAAGGCAACTCCATTCAGTGAATAGGCCTCTTTAAAAAGTGAGTCATGGGATGACCCTTTTAATTAGAAAAAAAAAATACTTTTTTTGTACAAAAACATTTCAATTTGACATAATCAAAATTATCCATTTTGCATTTTGTAATGCTCTCTATCTCTTGTTGGGTCATGAATTCTTTACTTTTCCATAAATCTGATAAGTAAACTACTCCTTGTTTTCCCAAATTACTTATAGTATCAGCTTTTACTCCTAAATCATGAACCCATTTTGACTTTATTTTGGTATATGGTGTAAGATATTGGTCTATGCCCAGTTTCTGCCCTACCATTTTCCAATTTTCCCAACAGTTTTTGTGAAATAGTGAATTATTAGCCCAGAAGCTGGCCTCTTTGGGTTTATCAAAGAGTAGATTGCTAAACTTGTTGATTTCTCCTACTTGTGTACCTATCCTATTCCACTGATCCATACCCCTGTTTCTTAACCAGTACCAGGCAGTTTTGATGACTGATGCTCTGCAGTACAGTTTAATATCTGGTATGGCTAGGCCACCTTCTCTAGCATTTCTTTTCATTAATACCCTCTTTTGTTTTTGTTTCTGGGTTTTGTTTTTCTTGTTCCGTTTCTTCTTTCTCATGATTCATTCCATTGATCATAATTCTTCTCCACAACTTGACTAGTGTATAAATTAATTCAATGAGAAGTTATACATGGTAGTTATATGAGATTCCATGCCATCTTGGGGAGGGAGGGGTGAGGGAGAGGAGAAAATCTGGAACTCAAAATTATGTAGAACCATGTGTGGTAAACTAAAAATAAATAAATAAACAAACAAACAAACAAATAAATAAATGAAACCAAAAAAAAAGGAAAAAAAAAGAAAAAAAATCAAACTGGGAAGGGAAGACCCTAAGGGTTCCTACCTAAAAGAGAAACAGTTACTATTTGGTATTTACATTCACTCTGTGCTAGGAGGGCAGGGACCTATTGTCCAATCTATGAGCTCCAAAGTGAATTGGCTTTAAGGCTTGGTTTTTGAGAGAGAAATCTAGCCAGTAAATCCCAAGTTAAGGAGGCAGCCTTCAGCCATTAAGGGGGCAGAAGGGGCAGGGACAACTCACAAATTGTGTTTGTCCTTCTTTCTAGAAGAGGACCTCATGACATCAGGGAAATGATGACATAACTTGCAATTGACTTTGAGTTGAGGGAGGGAGGGCTGTGCAAAGTCACCAGCATCACTTTCCCCTCCAGAGACATCTGGGTTCAATGGCCAGATATGGATCAGGATGACTTGAGGTGGCCCAGGATGAAATGAGAGACCCTGGCCCTTATCAGGCTAAGGTCTTTTCAGGTTGTCTATGTGGCAGGTGGGAAATGTGGTACTGAAGTCCTGCAAAAGTCCAGATATCAACTGGTAATAGTTGCTTTATTGTTCCCTTGCCCATGGGTCCTGATGATCTTAGGATATTCCAGTTTCATGGCATCTACTGGTGGAAGGAATGGCAAGGCAAACCCAGCTTCCACAGGGCTTTTATCATTGCTTTGTCTGAGTATTGCAACTGGTCAGTGACCCTGTTATGGTAATTAGGGTGGGACTTTTTTTGTTTTTGTTTTCTCTTTTAGAATGCTAAGATAATCAAGTATCTTTAGTGAGTCTTGCCTTTCAAATGTAATGGCAAGCAAAGTGGACTGTTTGCTTTTTTTTTGGAGTGCTTTTCAGCACTAGGGCAGTCAAGTTCCTTTGATTAAGTGTTTCTAGGTGGCCCATACCCTTTTGCTAACTAGGTGTGAAGCCCAGGTCCACATCCTTTTGCTAATTAGGTTTGAAGCCTTCAGGCCCTAGGAAGGGTATATATATATATATATATATACACATATATATATATACTCAGAGGTTACCATTTTGCTTTGGGGTTCACTCACTGGAAGACCTCATGTGATTTGACCAGAGGTGACTCTGGGTAGTCATTAAGGAGCCCCACAGCTTTGAAAAACCCAGATGTTGATGCTTCTCTTTCTGGTAGCCATGTATGTAATACCTTGGTCAGACAGCTAGAAGCCCTGTCTGTTGATTTGTGTTTATTTGCTCTGTTTGCAGAATTTCTGCTTGTAATTTCTGTTTATATTCTCTCTGAAGTCCAGGATGTTGGCTTTTTCCCCTGAACTAAGTGAATGATATATGTATGTATAATTAAACTGAGATTGTTAACCCCTTAAAGTTGCTTTTCTTAGAAAAGCAGATCAAAGAACCTGTGTTGGCCACCCTTCTCTGTGCTCCGGTTGTTGGTCTTACACAGCCACAATAGCTGCTAGCAAAATTGTTGCTACAACCTGCCCTGGCTTCTTGGACTTGGACACTTCTGGGGAGGTGGATGGAGGGGAAGGAAGAGGGGAATTGCTCAGAGCAGGTGCACAAGCCATGCTTGGGCTCCAACGCCTCATACAACAGGAGGCCTGGGCTTCCCTGGGGCTGCTGCCCAGCCCTCACACAGACCTGAAGCCCCTCCACAGAGAGCCTCTTCTGGGAGTGAGCTAAATGACCAGGAACCACTTCTGGAGCTGGATCCTAGCAGAGACATGGGGCGAGAGTGCATCAGGGTGCAGACACCTTCACATTAGAGCACTATGAAGGGCAGAGGAGGGGATGGGATGGAACCGTGGATAGGCTGGGGAAACTACGTGAAGGTCTCTATAGCTAGGCCAAGCAGGCTCTCCAAAAGGATGGATGTGGATTGTAAAAGACAAAAAGAACATCCTTTGAGGGGAGGGGGTTGTAGGTAAATTGAGGACCAATGTTTTTGCAAGTAAAGCTTCCTTAAAAGGACATCACTAAAAGATAAACTAGATATAAGTTTCAGGTGATGTCACACACACATGTACCAGGGTCCTGGTGCAGCTCTACCCTGGAGAGAAAGGGCAGAGCTCAACCCTGAACTTTTATACATAATCAGGAGTCCGGGTGGGGAGAGCTTGGCGACTTCCTTTTTGTCCAGGAAGCACATGCATGTTCTCAGGGGAGGGGAGTCCAAGAAGCTGCCCCTCTGCTGCGACTTCCCCATTGTTGGGCTACAGTGATCTCATCACTGGCTTACCTCCTGAGGTTCATCCACCAGGCAGAGTTTTGCTACATTGACCCACAGGGAGCCACAGCCTGCCCCCTACTGGTGCCAATAGTTGCTACTGTTTGTCCTTCATTTTGGAAGAGGACCATGACATCATGGAGGTGATGCCATGACATGCAAGTGAACTGAATTTAAATGAGGCAGGGCTCTGCAAAGTCACCTGCCTCACTTTCTCCTCTGCAGCCATCTGGGTACAGCAGCCAGATATAGATCAGAACAATGGGAGATGGCCCAGGATGCAGTGGGGGACCTGGGCTTTTTCCAGAACAGGTCTTTGACAGATCTCAGTTGGACCGAGGCAGCATCCATTCAGTGATTAAGAAGCCAATAGACCCAAGAAGCTGAAAGAAGGTCACAGGAAGGGAGGCTATGCCAGAGCAGTGGCATCTCACACAACATCAGTTCCTTCTCATAAGCGTTCAGTAAAAGAAAAAAATCAATTCTGAAATAAATGCAAGCATGGTTCAAATGCAGAATGTCCACAAATTTACTCCAAAACAGAAAATGCTTCCATTTAAGTTTTACAGTCTGGTTGATTTATTTCTTTTAATATTTCTTTGCCATGTTACTTCCAAAAATATTTGACATCACCTGAAACCTATATCTAGTTTATCTTTTATTAATGTCCTTCTAAGGAAGCTTTACCTACAAAACACTAGCCCTCAATTTACCTACAACCCCCCAAAGGATACTCTTTCTGACTTTGTTTTCCTAATGTGTCACTAACAATTTTGACCTTGGGAAAGTCATTAAATATTACTGCTGCTACTGTATAAAGAAAATGTAGTGCTGGATTCTGCTGTGTGAGTGGCAGGGGCCAGCAGCAGGAACTCAGTTCTGGTGGCTCAGTCTGTAGATGGTGCTCACTAGGGGAGCATCCTCACTCAGCCAGCTGGCAGATTAAATCACAAGCTGGTTTGCAGACAGAATTTCTGGATTTGCCTCTACCTCTTATAATTCTGAGAAGCCTGCACAGCTTCCAGGCCACTTTCAGTCAGTCAGACAGTAAATATTAAAATTTATTAAATTCAGTGTCTGGTACTGTGCTAAATGTGCTAAGTATACTAAATGCAAGGGATAAAAATAAAAAAAAAAAGAGTCAGAGTCCCTGCCCTCAAGGAGCTCACAGTCTAACAAAAAAGACAGCAAACAAATTTGTACAAACCAACAGAATACAAGATATATAGGGAATAATTAACAGAGGGAAGGCATTAAAATTAAGAGGGATTGGGAAAAGGTTCCTGTAGAATTCAAGATTTTGGTTAGAAATTAAAAGAAGCTGTGGAAGCCAGTAGGCAGAGATGAGGAAGGAGAGTATTGGAAGCATGGAGGTTAGACAGAGAAAATGTGTGTGGTTTGGCCTTCTTTCTCCAAGAGGACCATGACATCAGGGAGGTGATGCCATGACTTGCAAATGGATTGGATTTGAGTGAGGGAAGGTTGTGCAAAGTCACTGACCTCACTTTCTCCCCCAGAGCAGGAAGACTGGAGATGGCCCAGGATGCAGTGGGCAACATGGGCCTTTTTAAGCTAAGGTCTTTCTGAGTTTTCACTTTGACTGAGGCAATCCCATTCAGTGATTAGGCCTATTTAAGAAGTGAGTCAATAGATGGCCCCTTTAATAAAAAAAAAAATAGAACTGGGAAGGGGAGACCATTAGGGTTTCTTCTGTCCAGAAGAGAAACAATTACTATTTACATTCACTCTGAGGCATCAGGGCCCAAAAACATCCATTAAGTGGTGCTTGTACAGAGACCTATTGTTGGCCAATCAATGAAAGCTAGAATTAATTGGGTTTCAGGAAGAAAGAAAACTAAACCCCACGATATCAAGGTAGGCTTTAGCCATCAAAATGTGCTTATCCTGTGCTGGGAGATGTAGTGTCTTGTTCTTGGAACAAAGGCATAAGTGTCACTGGATCAAAAAGGGTTTGGCTGGGATTAAGGTGTAAGAAGATTGGAAAGATATGGCTTGGTAAGTTAAGAAGGGACTCCACCTTGACAGCCAGCTGAAGTGCCACCTTTCCCATGAAATTTCCAAGGCTCTCCCTAATTATCCATTGTCTCCTTCAGTTCTCACCAACATACTTTTATATTCACCTTAGATGTGCTTTGCATTCTCTTATCTGTGTACTTGGTGTAGCCTCTCAGCATCAGAGAAACTGCTGGAGGCCAAAGACTTCCAATTTTGTATTTCTAAAATCAAACAAAGTACGTGGCATTGATAAGTATATAATAAATGCTCGGCAAAAGGAGCACTGGATTTAATTCATTAGTGACAATTAATTTTTTTTTTCTTCAATGATATATAACATTTCGTCCAGGTTACCAAAATACCTAAGTAACCACCATCATATTGTACTCCACTCTGTTCAGACACAATTCAGATGACTCTATATCTATACACATATGTGTGTACATATATGTACATACAGATATATACACATCATGTACAGGCAATAATATGTACATTACATATAAGTAGGTATACATATATGTATGTATATATTCCTATAAACCTGTGTGTGTATCTATCATCTATTTCATCTCCCCTTGAAATGAACTATCATTGGTTTTCATGGCTTTTTCCCCCTTTAGTTTAAGGGGGAATGGTTTAGGAGGTTAGCATAGGCTTCCCCAGAGCCAAGAGCCAACCAGAATTACTATCATCTGCCATCTTTTTCTCAGAATTATAGAGACGTTACATGAATCAAGAATTAAACACTAAACACATGCTGACAAAATGGAGCAAATATAGGCCGGTTAAATTGAGGACTGGTTTCTTTATATTTATTATCACCCTCAGTGAGATTACATTTAACTTTTTGGTTCTAATATCTTCAGCTTAAATGCCAGCTAAGAATTGTAATGACTGAAGATGTTGGAGGACAGTAAATTGTAATGGTAGGGAAGAGAATCTCTGAAGTTATCAGAATCTGATAACTAGTCATAATAATGTGAGTCTAGCAATTCCTGAACATTGCATATAATGACAAGACAAATTTATGGTCAAAGCCAGCCAAAGAACCCCACTGATGAAGCAACAGAAACCAACCCAGATTAAAAAAAAAAAGAATGTGCATTTTAAAATTTAATCATGACCAGAGTGTATCAAGGGTAATTGATGAAGGAAATTGACATTACCTGCCCACAGTGGTGGGATTCAGCCAGTTGGCACCCGATCAATAGAACCTGTACCTAATTTTAGATTGAGTTCCACGAACTGGTTGCTAGTGGGGGTGGGACCTGTGCCTGCCATGTCAGCTGTGGGGGTGGCACCTTGGCTCAGAAGGGGTTGTTAATTCATTTGAATCCCACCACTGTTCAAATGCATCATTGATGTAAAGCCAGAAAATTTCGGTTGACAGTTGTGGCATTTTTTTTATATTTGGATAGCATCTTTTGGTCTGTCACAAAGGCTCAGAATATATGAACTATAAAATTCTAGATAAGATTGTAAAGATCAATAGTTAAATAAAAGGTAATTTTCTTGAAAACGATGAGGATTTTAGTTTTACCTCTTTATATCTTGGGTTTGACACAGTGTATGGCACATAACAGGTCATAAGATCATTGGATCATAGATTTAGAGCCAGGAGGGACCTTGTTCTTCAGTCATTTCAGTTCTGTCCAACTCTCTGACCCCATTTAGAGTTTTCTTCACAAAGATACTGGAGTAGTTTGCCATTTCCTTTTGCAGTTCATTCTACAGAGAGGTTAAGAACCATGTCCAGAGTCACACAGCTAGTAATAATGAGTCCAGATTTGAACTCAAAAAGGTGAGTCTCCCTGACTCCAGGCCTGTCACTCTATCCACTGCACCACCCAGCTGCCCTAACAGTGACTTCAAGGGCTATTCAGTCTAATCTCATTTTACAGATAAGGAAACTGAAGCCTATGGTAGTTAAGCAACATGCCCATGTTCATAGAGATTGGAAATATCTGAAGCAGGTTTGCACTCAGGTTTTCCTCACTTAAAACTCTACCCTGTATCCATTCTACGATCTTCTTGCTTCCAATTAAAACTTGTTAATGAAGGCATTGTTTATCCATTTTCCTGAAACTATACTGAATGGTGTCTAAATTCAAAACCAAGGATGTTTTTGCCTAAGAAAATTCATATTCACCTTTATAATCATTTCTATGTAATGAAAAGTGAACATGAAATCTGTTTATGAGGGTCAACATAGACAGATAATCCATATTCTCTAGGGTGCAAAACCAGGTAGAAAATAATACCTTTTTTCTGCTTAACTATGTTAGTTCAGCTATAGGTCATGTCTACACAAAGATAATCTAACATTTTTTCAGAAAATACTCAGATGGCCTAGAACTGAATTAAGGATTCCTATAATTTTATAGATGAAGAAACTGCAGCTCAGATAGAAAAGAACACAAATTAAAATGCATCGTAAATGGTAAATTCCAGATTTGAACACAGGTCTTTTGACTCTAAATTCAATGTTCTTTACATTGCACCATAAAAAGTATTTATCTCTAGATGTGAGTTTTTCAAACTGTCTCTGATTCCAAAGGTAGGGATATTTTAGTCTTTTTATTTGCATAATTTCAGATTGCTTTCCAAAATGATTATACCATTTGACAACTCAATCAACATTACATTAGTATATTAGTATATCTATCATTCTACTAACATTCCAACATTAACTATTGCCATTTTATTCATCTTGCCTGTTCACAGGGCATGAAATTAAATCACAGAGTTGTTTTGGTTTGCATTTCTCTTATTTTTAGTGATTTCAAGCATTCTTTCATGTAGTTGTAAATACTTTTCAATTCTACTCTTTACTAATGTCCTTTGACTATTTATTGAAAGATATGCACATATAAATTATATGTGTGTGCATATATATGTATATATGTGTGCATATGTATGTGTGTCTATGGATACCAAACCCAAACCCTTATGAGAGAAATTTGTTTCCAAGAGTATTTTTTTTTATTCAGCAACTTTCCTTCTTATTATGTCTTAATCTTGTCTGTGCAGAATCTTTCCGGTTTCATGTAATCATATTTTATCTTTTTTAAATTGCCTTTGTCTCTTGTTTGGATAGGAATACTAACACCTCTAGGTGTGAGAGTTATATGATCTAGCCTTTATTTATTTTCTAGCCTTTAAAAATATAATCTTTAATATTAAGATCAGTTATTGATTCAGAATGCATTGTGGAATATGGTATAAGGTGTTGGTCTAAGCCTAATTTCTGCCAGAATGCTTTCCAATTTTGCAGCAGTTTTTATTTTGGTTTGTTTTTTTTATCAAAAGGAATTATTTCCCGTAGATATTTGTGATTTTTTCTTTATGAAACATCGGGTTACTGAATTTTATTGAATCTGATTCTCTCTTGTTTCATCTGTTACATTGATCTCTCTCTCTCTCTCTCTCTCTCTCTATTTATTCATTCATATATCTATATCTATATCTATCTATCTATCTATCTATCTATCTGTCTGTCTGTCTGTCTATCTATCTATCTATCTATCTATCTATCTATTATCCAAGTGTAGAATCAGATCACCAGCAAATAGACATAGTTTTATGTTTTCTTTACCTCTTTTTAGTCCTTTAATTCTTTTCTTTTGTCATTTCTTTTCCTACTTTTTGTTTGTTTTTCTAGAATAATATCACATAATAATGGGGAGAGTGGTTGGACATCCTTATTTCATTCTCATTTTTTTTTGAGAAAGCATCAAAGTATTTTTCCCTTACATTTGTTGCTTGTGTTTAATTTTAGATAGGTGCTATTTATGATATTAAAAGGGGCAGCTAGGTGGCACAGTGGTTAAAGTGCCAGGTCTGGAGTCAGGAAGACTCATCTTTCTGAATTCCAATTTGACCTTAGACACTTAGTAGCTGTGTGAAGCTAGGCAAGTCCTTTGACTGTATTTGCTTCAATTTCTTCATCTCTAAAAGGAACTGGAGAAGAGAATGGTGAAGCACTCCAGTACCTTTGCTAAGAAAACCCCAAATGTGGTTGTGAAGTGTCAGACAACTAAAAATGATGAACATATGATATTTAAAAATTCCCTCTATGGTTATATTTTATAAGTTTCTTAGCATAAGCTAATATTAGACTTAATCAAATACTTTTTTCTGCATTTATTGAGATGATCATAAAGTTTTATATGTTTTACTTTTTAATTTGGTTAACTATGTTGATTGTTATTTTTGTCTAATTTTGAACCATCCTTACATGCCTGGTATAAATTTCATTTGGTCATAATGAATTCTTTCTTGGATTTGACTGTAGTATGCTTGACAGGACTGTGTTTGACAATTTTAAGTTTTTATTCATTAATGTTATTGACCTATAGTTTTATTTCTGTTTCTTTTATCTAGACAGTAGGGCAATATTTGTCTCATACAAGAATTCTGGTAGGATGTATTCATTCTCAATTTTTTAAAAAAGTTTGAGGAATGAGTATTAAATGATCCTTAAAAGTTGATGTATTTCCCTTGTGAATCAATCAGAAACAGATTTTTTTTCGTAATTCCTATATAGATATATCTATTTTTCTGAAATTAGATTATTTATGATCTCTGTCTAATCTCTTGATATTGTACATATCTTACATTTTTAAAGTTTCTCTATTTCTTTTGTATTCTTAGTTTTATTAGAATAAAACTTTATGTTCTGATTATTCTTTTTATTTCTTCTTGCTTTGTCATGATTTCACCTTGCTTATTTCCAATTGTCTTGGTTTGAGCTTCTGCTCTCTTTCTAATCAGATATTTCCAGGGCTTATCACTTTTATTTGTCCTTCTTAAAAAACAGATTTTTATTTTGTTTATTCCTTCCATAGAACTTTTTGTTTCCAAATTATTTATTTCTTCTCTAATTTTTAATATTTCTTCTTTTCTTATTATTTTAAGTTTGTGTATTTGGGGGTCTTAAATTTCATATTGAATTTAGTAATCCTCCTTTTTTCCCCTTGTATTGTTAAAGTATGCCTATAAGCATATGGTTTTTCCCTGAGGACTGTTTCGGTGGCATATCAGAAATTTTTGTATCATTATCATTTTCTTTTATATAGACATTAATTGTTTCTATGATTTATCCTCTAAATCACTCATTATTTAGGAATTCATTCTTAAGTCTACATTCGGGTCTGTATGTTTTGTTTGTGTTCCTGAATCAATTACTGTTTTTATTGAATCGTGGTCATTAAATGATTTATTAATTATTTGCCCCTTTTAAAATTTGTTTGCAGTATCTCATGCTTAGTAACTGAAATGGGCATATAGGGAATGTTGTAACCCTGAAGTATCAGGACCAATACTGATCCAGAATGGCGGAGTTGTGCCCGCTTCTCGCAAGAATCCAAAGAGGAAACCCTTCAGCCTCTTGAACAAAATGCTTGAGATTCCAACTTCAGAACTGAGTCTGGGGTTTTCTTTATAACACTCTTTAACTCATTTCAATGAGAGTAAGGTTTCACTACTACCAGTCCCACCTCTATTTACTTCTTCTGTATTAATTCTTCCTTTCAGGACTCACTTATATGAGATAGTAACTCCTTTTTATCTCTCTCTATGGACTTAATTTTTTTAGAATCACTCCATCATACACAGCTCAGCCCGATCCTTTCTTTCAACCTACCCAAACAATGATTAAAGTCATAAGAGTACTGATAATATTTTCACATATAAAAGTAAATACTTTTGCCTTATTGAGTCCCTTATAATTGGTCTTTAATGCTTACCCTATATTTCTCCTGGATCTTATATGTCAAATTTTCCACTAAGTTCTTTTTCTTGTCTCAGATACCTGAAAGTCTTTCAATTTGTAAAGTTTCTTATTTTTATTATTAAGGATTATAGTTAACTTTACTGGCTAAGTTACCTTTAGTTGTAACCCCAGCTCTTTTGATCTAGTGTTCAAAGGCATATGGTCCTTCAATGCTGAAGCAGCTTGGTCTTCTTGTGTAATACTGACTGTAGCTCCATAATATTTATTCATTTGTTTGTTTGTTTGTTTTTACTTGTTGCTTGCAATATTTTCTCCTTAATCTGGAAGCTTTGAATCTTGACTATGGTATTCTTGTATATTTTCCTCCTGGCATCTCTTTCAGGTGGTAATCAGTGGATTTTTTTCTATTTCTGTTTCGCCTTCTTGTTCTAGAACTTTAGCCCAATTTTCCTTGAAAATTTCATATAATAATGTATCAAGATTCTTTTTTATCATAACTTTCAGTTAGTTGAACAATTGTTATGTTGTTTCTCCTCAGTCTATTCTCTAACAATTGTTTTTCTGATGAGATGTTTCACACTTTTCCATTTTTTAATTCTTTTGATTTCATTTTATTATTCTGTGGTGTCTTATAACCACATTAGCTTCTGTTTGCCCAATTCTAGTTCTCAAGGAATTATTTTCTTAAGTTTTTTTTTTATTTTTTATTTCCAGTTGGCTGACTTTCTTTTCATGAATTTCTTGGATTGCTCTTATTCTTTTTCTATTTTTCCTGACCTCTCTTACTTGATTTTTAAAATCTTTTTAAAATTCTTTCAAGAACTCTTTTTAGGCTTATGACCATTTGACATTACCCATTAAAATGGAGTGACTTTTTTATTAGCTCCACTATCATGCTCTGAATATGAACTCAGATCTCAAACCCAACAGTAGCTATCTATGATTGAATTCTTTCTCCTTTGCTTACTTATATTTATATTGTTTTATTTTATTTTAGCAGCTTATTATTAAAATGAAATTCTAGTCCCAAGGCATGGGGAGTGATGACCCAGGCCTAAGGTCCTTCTTACTGTTCTGTTCTGAGCTCTGTCAGGGGGACCAACCTGGAGCACTCTTCTCCATCCCTAAGTAAGTGCTAGGGGCCCTCACTACACCATCTTACAAATTCTATTGCTCCCTGTGGTCCCTATGGTGGCTGCAAATTTTAACTGTCCTCCCTTCCCTAGAACTGAAACCAGGGACTCTATTCTCTTGCATGTACCTACATCCTCTAGTACCACACTCCCCAAGCCTGTGTTAGCTCCCTGTCCCCCTATAGCCACAGCCCAGACCACATCTGGTCAACAAACTGTGCTTAGTGTCCCTCAGGGATCTGCCCCTCACACTGTCAGTGACCTGCAAGTTCCTGAGGCTGAGGGTGCTTCTCAACCCCCGCTGCTTGAAAGACTTATTGTTTGTTAATTCCACAGAGTGGAGGCATTTGCTCTCAGTCCAGCCCAAGCCTTCACCCTTGGAGATTGAGTCATTTCTGGAGTCTTCTCAGTTTGTTTTAGGAATACAACCACTTTGCCCTTACTTTTGTTGGTTTCTGTTGCTCTGTGTTCAATTCGAAGTGATGTACTGCCTTGTTTTGTGGAGGAAATTTAGAGAGCCTAAAGTTTTTTGGCCTACTTTGGCATCTTCCTAGCATCCTCCCAATTATGTTTTTGTATCTAAGAATGTTTCAAACACACCTTTTTTTTTTTTAAATTGAATGTTGCTGTTTCTTTTTGATTTATGGTTAAACTCAGATTTGCAGAGTAGGTTGCTTGGATGCAACCTGAGCTCCATTGCTCTACAGAATACACTAGTCCATTTTTTCCTATGTTTTCTACTGGGTTCAGAATTGTCTTATGTAATTCCAATTTCCTTTCCTTTGTATTTGCAGTTCTTTCTCTTCATAACTTGCAGAATTTTTGTTTCTGAATTGGATCATTATATTTAAATCTTTTGTCTGGGAGTTTGCAGCTTTGAGTTTTGTTTTGTTTGGTTTCCAGATACCATTTTTCAATTGGTAATTCATTTTCTTTTTTTTTAAATTTATTTATTTAACATAGTTATCAGCATTAATTTTCATGAGAGTTTGAATTACAAATTTTCTCCCCATTTCTACCCTCCCCCCCACTCCAAGATGACGTATATTCTGGTTGCCCCATTCCCCATTCAGCCCTCCCTTCTGTCACCCCACTCCCCTCCCATCCCCTTTTCCCTTCCTTTCTTGTAGGGCAAGATAAATTTCTACACCCCATTGCCTGTGTATCTTATTTTCTAGTTGCATGCAAAAACATTTTTTTGTTGTTTTTGAACATTTGTTTTTAAAACTTTGAGTTCCAAATTCTCTCCCCTCTTCCCTTCCCACCCACCCTCCCTATGAAGTCAAGCAATTCAACATAGGCCACATGTGTATCATTATGTATAACCCTTCCACAATACTCATGTTGTGAAAGACTATGTTTTGCTCCTTCCCAACCCATCCCCCTTTATTGAATTTTCTCCCTTGACCCTGTCCCCTTTCCAAAGTGTTTATTTTTGTTTGCCTCCACCACCATCTGCCCTCCCCTCCATCATCCCCCCTCCCTTTTTTATCTTCTTCCCTCTTCTTTCCTGTGGGGTAAGATACTCAATTGAGTATGTATGGTATTCCCTCCTCAGGCCAAACCTGATGAGAGCAAGATTCACTCATTCCCCCCTCACCTGCCCTCTCCCCTCCTCCCACAGAACTGCTTCCTCTTGCCATGTTTATTTGAGATAATCCACCACATTCTATCTCTCCCTATCTCTCTCTCTCAATATATTCCTCTCTCATCCCTTAATTTTATTTAATTTCTTTTAGATATCTTCCCTTCATCTTCAACTCACCCTGTTTCCACTCTCTCTCTTTATATATATATATATATATATATATATATATATATATATATATATATATATATATATATATATATATATACACAGACATATATACATACATGCACATTCACTTTTATATATATATACATATATACATATATATATATAAACATATATATGCATATTCCTTTTAGGTACTATGATATTCAGGTCTCATGAATCATACACATCATCTTTCTATGTAGGAACGTAAACAAAAGAGTTCAACTTTAGTAAGTCCCTTATGATTTCTCTTTCTTGTTTACCTTTTCATGCTTCTCTTGCTTCTTGTGTTTGAAAATCAAATTTTCTATTCAGCTTGGTCTTTTCACTGAGAAAGCTTGAAAATCCTCCATTTTATTGAAAATCCTTATTTTGCCTTGGAGCATGATACTCAGTTTTGCTGGGTAGGTGATTCTTGGTTTTAGTCCTAGCTCCATTGACCTCCAGAATATCGTATTCCAAGCCCTTCAATCTCTTAATGTACAAGCTGCCAGATCTGGGATTATTCTGATTATGTTTCCACAATACTCAAATTGTTTCTTTCTGGCTGCTTGCAATATTTTCTCCTTGATCTGGGAGCTCTGGAATTTGGCAACAATATTCCTAGGAGATTTCTTTTTGGGATCTATTTGAGAAGGCTATTGATGGATTCTTTCAATTTCTATTTTGCCCTGTGACTCTAGAATATCAGGGCAGTTCTCCTTGATAATTTCTTGAAAGATGATATCTAGGCTCTTTTTTTGATCATGGTTTTCAGGTAGTCCAATAATTTTTAAATTATCTCTTTTGGATCTATTTTCCAGGTCAGTGGTTTTTCCAATGAGATATTTCACATTGTCTTCCATTTTTTCATTCCTTTCGTTCTGTTTTATAATATCTTGATTTCTCATGAAGTCACTAGCTTCCACTTGCTCCAATCTAATTTTTAAGGTAGTATTTTCTTAAATGGTCCATTGGACCTCTTCTTCCATTTGGCTAATTGGCTTTTTGGAGCTCTTTTGCCATTTGAGTTAGTCTATTTTTTAAGGTGTTGTTTTCTTCAGTGTATTTTTCAGTATTTCTTTGGGTCTCCTTTAGCAAGTCATTGACTTGTTTTTCATGGTTTTCTCGCATCCTTCTCATTTCTCTTCCCAATTTTTCCTCTACTTCTCTAACTTGCTTTTCCAAATCCTTTTTGAGCTCTTCCATGGCCTGGGACCAGTTCATGTTTTTCTTGGAGGCTTTTGGTGTAGGCTCTTGCACTTTGTTGACTTCTTTAGGCTGTATGTTTTGGTCTTCTTTGTCACCAAAGAAAGAATCCAAAGTCTGAGACTGAATCTGGGTGTGTTTTCACTGCCTGGCCATATTCCCAACCAGCTAACTTGACCCTTGAGTTTTTCAGCAGGGTATAACTGCTTGTAGACTAAAGAGTTCTACGTTCCACATTTGGGGGTGATGCACCAGCTCTGCCACACCAGCACCCCTCCTTCCCCAAGAAGCCCCAACCCGGACTGGGCTTAGATCTTCAGCAGGTTGTGCACTCCTGCTCTGATCCGCCACTTAGTTCCTCCCACTAGGTGGGCCTGGGGCCAGAAGCAACAGCAGCTGTAGCTGCCCCACCTCCGCTGCCCGGGGGCGGTTGCTGAACTGTGAACTCCTTCCACTCCTGCAGCTTTTCCCACTAACCTTCTCCGCAGTCTTTGGTGTTTGTGGGTTGAGAAGTCTGGTAACTGCTACAGCTCACTGATTGAGGGCACTAGGGCCGCTCCGCCCAGCTCCTGGTCTGGTTGGTCCGAGCAGCTCAGGCTGGGCTCTGCTCTGCTCTGCTCCCAGCTCCCAGCTCCCAGCTCCCAGCTCCATGTGGGATAGACCTCACCCAGAGACCATCCAGGCTGTCCTGGGCTGGAGCCCTGCTTCCCTCTGCTGTTTTGTGGGTTCTGCAGTTCTAGAATTGGTTCAGAGTCATTTTTTATAGGTTTTTGGAGGGACTCGGCAGGGAGCTCACTGCTTTCCAGCCGCCATCTTGGCTCCACCCCCTGAAGTCCAGTATTTCATTTTCTACGTTCTGAAGTCCTTGGTAGTTTTCTTGTGGTTTTTCATCTTATCACGTTCTTCTGTGAGACCTATGATCTTACATTGTTTCTACACAACTTGTATTTGAGATTATTATGTTTTGTTTACAGTGAGTCTATTTTCTTTTAATGTATCTTTTTTTTGCTTCTCTTCTAGATTGTCTTCCTCTTCAGTGCATTTACATTACATTCACAAACTATTAATTCTCTATTTGTTTCTGTGTATTTACATTACACACCCAAACTATTCTTGCTCCATTTCTTTGGTCAGACTTCCCATTGCAGATTCCAGTTTTTTTGTTGCCATTGGTTTTGCTCTGCAGGCCATAAATTCTGCTCTTGTAATATGCATTTCTCTTTGAATTGTTCATGAATCATGTGTTATGACTCCATATTTTCTTCACATTCCATGGGAACCTCTATCTCATCATGTATTGGATCATTTTCCTTGGTTTGGCAGTATTTCTTCACAGATGCCTGAGATAATTTATTAGATCTGGAAGCCATATTTCCTTCTGTTACTAATGTTTTCCCTGTAGATTTATCTCCTGATATGCAAGGTCTTTCAGGTCTTTGGAAATTGTGTTCCCCAAATCCAAACCTCACTTATTTTCTAGTATTGCTCACTTTCTGACTCTCTTTCTCTCTCTGATGAAGATTTCCTTGAGAACTGGATCTCAAAGCATCTCAGTCTTTCCCCATAATGGCCAATTCATGGTTTCCCAGTCTAGATCTCTCTCTCAAGTGAATATTAGGTGGTTAGAACTGGATCCACTTAGATTCTGTGTTCTTTCTCTCAGGCTTAGTGGAGTGCTGTACAGTCCCTACCTCAACTCACCTCCCACAGTGTCCTGATCCACCTCTCTGTTCCTCAGTTTTCTGGTCTGACATTAATAGTTCAGAACTTTGCAATACTGGTGCTATGGGATTGTCTGATGTGACACTAATTGTCTTTCCCAGACCCCAGTAAACTTCTGCTTCTGAAGGGCCGTCTGTATGCCCTAGCTCAATCAAACTTTTGTAGCCTGGAGCTTGGGGCTCTATGGCACTGGAAACAAGAAGACAGAATCAGTGTGTGTAGGGGGTTGTTGTTTCTTGTAAATCAATGTGTCTAGTGCATCGCCATCAGGTAGTGCAGCTTTGCTACAAGTAGCATGAAAAGTGAAGGAGGGGTGCTAAATCAGCTCAGTGTAGGCATCAGCTGATATTTTGGCCTTTATTTTTTTTATTTTGGGTATCTGAGATCATGGGAGCATATCAAGTTGCTTTATTTTGACATCTAATTTCTATTTTGGAGAGGTTAAGATCAGAGAAAATGTCTCATCCTCTATATCGTTGTTCATGCAACCCATTGTAAATATTTGACAAGTGTATGTCAATATGATTTGTTTTGTTTGTATTATGTATTATTTCTTGTACATTTAAAAATATTATTCTGGGAAGGGGTCTGTATGCTTCACCAGACTACCAAAGGGGTCTATATCACAATGTCAAGACTCCCCTCTTTAAGTGAATATCTTCTACATTCAAAAAAGAAGTGGGTTTGAAGTCATCCATCTATAATGTCTTTTCCTTAACAGCTTCTAGCTGGACATATAGAGTCTCAATTAAACAACCAAAATAATATTAATTATAAATTAAGGTCTCCTCTTCAATACACTGTGATTCTGCGGGCTGTTACTAAAGATGGAATTTGGTAGTAATGGGGACTAATATGATTCCCTTCTATTGACCATCCGTGTATCTACTATTTCGACGTGTCCAGTCTATCTTACCTTTTTCTAGTAGAGTAGTTTTCTTCTCATTCCACTTAGGTCATATCACTCCCCTGTTTAAGAAGTTTCAGTGTTTCTCTATCATCTCTAGGATCAGCTTCTAGCTCCACAGGTCTTGAATTCAAGGTCCAGCAATTTCTGACTTCAGCCATTATTTCTAAGCAATGGGCCCCACATGAAATTTTTCTTTTAGCTAACTTGGCCTCTTCCCAGACCATACCTGCCATTTAAACACAGAAAGCACTATGCATTACTCTATCACTATTGTTATATATGACTTAGCTTTTGATCATTATTGTGTAGATTAATGTCATCTTTCTCCTTGAATAGAGGAAAGTCTGCATCATCTGATACACATTGGTTCAACAACATGGCATAATGAATGAGCACTGGAAAGACATCGATTCAAATCTCACACTGACAACTTATTAGGGGTACAGTTTGATTGTTTCATCTGAAAAACGAGGGTGATAGGATGCCATGGGTTGTATTGCAAAAATCACTGGATTCAGTTTTAGGAGACTTGAGAGCCAGATGTGACTCTCTTGGTTCCTTCCTGTGTGACCTTCCTTCGAGTCATTTAAATTCTTCAGACTCAGTTTCTCCATTTGTAAATGAGAGGTTTGAACCATATGCCCTATAAGCTTCCTTTCAATTCAAAGTCATATAACATATGGCATGTATATCACTGAGTTGTTCTGAAGACCAAATTACATAATGGTTGTGTGCAGCTTTCAAACTTTAAAGCTCAGTAGAAATAGGAACTGACCATTCAGTTTTACAAATGACAAAGACAATGGAAGGTTAAATAATTTGTTTAAAGGAAGAAGGCTCTCAAGTGGCAATAACCACTGAGTTTTCTATGCCGTAGAATCTAAGTCTTCTTTGGCAAGATGCATATGTGTTTCATATTATTTTTTGGGGAAGGGCATTGATATAGGAAACAATTAATTACTGTTTTGTATCCAATTCGAATTTGCCTTTTGCACAAATCTTGTCTGCATGACTATTAATTGCATCTTATTTGATCTTATAAGTAGCAAAGTCATCAAATTTAATGAAGAGAAAGGAATAAAGATTTATTTGGAACCTATGATGTGGAAGGCACTGTGCTAAGTACTTTTTATGAATATCATCTCATTTGATCCTTACAATCTGTTAGCTGGGTTCTATAATTATCCCCATTTTATACTTGAGGAAATTGAGGATTGGTGACTTGCCCAGGATCATGGAACATGGATTTGAATTCAGGTCTTTCTGACTGTACACTGAGTTCTCTATCCCCTGTACCATTTAGCTACCCTCAGAGGGAAAAACCTCAAACTAAAAAAAATCAGTAAACTATTTAAAAATAAATAAAACTATTCATTCTGATAGCAGCTTCCTGTTGTTTCCTTCTGCAATATACTTTTCTGTGTCCTCATTTGTATCTTCCTTTTTTTTTGTTTATTCTTGAAATAAATGTGGTGTTATCATCCTGACTCCTTCAGTGGCCTTGTACTTTAATGTTAGATTTGGAAATGGAAAAGGTTTTAAGGTTGGTTAAATATTGCACACATCACACTCCACCTTTGTTTTTGGCCCTGACTCTTTGTGTTGTTATGAATATTAAGTTAAATAAAACTGACCCCAGGATGCACCTCTGTGTCTCCATCATCTGGTAATATCATTGCCCCATAGCCAAAGCCATTAGCAATTTTATCACAGAGGTTGAGTTTTAGAAACCGTGTTGTGGTTTCTATTTAAAGATTATTATGGTTAGAATGAAGCAGGGAGAAATGTAGTCATGTCAGGGTAAAGACTCTGGTACATTATGAGAGTCAGAAATGGGAAAGTAATCTATCAAGTAACTTCTAATTTTGCCTAATAATTCTTTTTTCACTTTAAAAATCATTTATTTTTAACAATATTTTCCCTTTTAAATTTTGAGGTCCAGATTCTCCCCCTTCTTTCCCTCCATCACCCACTGAGAAGGCAAACAATAGGGTGTCAATTATACATGTGAAATAATGTAAAACATTTTCATATTAGCCATAGTAAGAACATTCAATTTGCACTCAGAGTTCTGTAGTTCTCTCTCTGGAGGTGTATAGCATTTTTTCATCACGAGTCCTTTAGAAATGACTTGAATCACTGTATTAATCAGAGGAGCCAAGTCTTTCACAGTTGATAATCATTGCAACATGGTAGTAAGTGTCCCAAAAGATCTCTTGGTTCTTCTGACTTCACTTTCCATGTATTCATATAGATCTTGGGGCAGCTAGGTGGCTCAGTGAGTAAAGCACTGGCCCTGGAGTCAGGAGGAACTGAGTTCAAATCCGACCTCAGACACTTGACACATGTACTAGCTGTGTGACCTTGGGCAAGTTACTTAACCCCAATTGCCCTGTCAAAAACAAAAACAAGCATATAGATCTTGACAGTTTTTTTTTTCCCCTGACACCACACCCCTTTGTCATTTCTTATAGCACAATAGCACTATATCACAACCACATGCTATAATTTGTTCATCCATTCCTCAACTAATAAGCATCCCTTCAATTTGCAGTTCTTTACCACCATACAAAAGAGCTACTATAATTATTTTTGTACATATATGCCCTTTTCCTTTTCCTTCAAACTCTTTAAAGTACAGACTGAGTGTTGTCAGATTAAAGGATATGCTCAGTTTTATAGTGCTTCGACATAGATCTGGGTTGTTCTCCAAATCGCTGGACCAGTTCACTACTCTACCAACAATTCAACAATACCTATTTTCCCTCTTCCCCTTCAGCATTTTTCATTTCTTATAGGTGGTACCTGACTTATTTTAATTTGCCTTTCTCTAATCAATAGTGATTTAGAGAATTTTTTCATATGACTATACATAGTTTTGATTTGAGCTCATAGACAGTTGGATATGACTGAAACATGACTAAACAACAATAGCTCTGATTTCTTCTTCTGAAATCTGTTCATAACCTTTGACCATTTACCAACTGCAGAAAATGGCTCTTAATTTAATAAATTCAAGTCTGTTCCTTATATATTTGAGCAATGAGTCCTTTATCAAAGAAACATGCTGATTTTTAAAATTGTTATTATTACTTGATATTCTATGGTACCTTTAGAGAAATATACAGATTATGCACATAATTAAAAAAACCCCTGAAAAACAAATTTAGAAATTTTCAACTAAATAACTACATAGTAATTCTAAAAACTAAATAAGAATCTAATAAAATCAAAATAAAGTGAATCTAAAAGTAAAACTGGAAGTTCTTTTATTTTTGGAAAAAAAATATAAGCAAGTAAGTAACGTGATTTAAAAGAGAACAGCCAGTCCATATTTAATTTTTTTTAAAAAGGAATTATCATAATAATAAAAAAGGAAATTATCAGAAACAATCTTGCCTATTAAATTCAAATAACAGAGGAAGTAAGTGAAATCTATAATATATGTTATATATATATATATATATATATGTAACCTAGGTTAACAAAAATAAACCCTGTGAATAACTGTGTAACAGCAAAAATAAATTAACCCTTTTACATGCTACAATTGAACTTCTAAATGTGGGAAGGGGATTGATAGAAAAGTATGTGATGAATTTATAAGTAAAATTCAATCAATTATTCAAGGAATAAGCAATTCCAATACTATATAAACTGTTTGCAGTTATAAAACAGTCTTCTAGTACTGACATAATCATACACAAACCAGAGAGGTGCAAAGAGGAAATAATCACATATCAAAACCAGTACTGAATGTTGTTGCAATGATTTGAAATAAAATATTAGCAAATAGACTGCAAAATTATAATACATAGATTACACACTATTGGATAGTTTTGGATTATGACAGATATGCAGGTTTGTTTTGACATAAGGAAGCCCAAAATAATATAAACAATTAAATATTTATGAATATATCAATCTATAAGGAAAAAAAATACTTAATGAAATCTAACACTGGCTTCCACTAAAAACTCAAAAAAAATCATTGGTATAAATGGGTCTTTACTTAAGATCGTAAATGATAGTTACCTAAATCTAAGAACAAATGATCTTCATAATGGAGAAAACTTAGTGGCCATTTGAAGAAAATCAGGGATAAGATTCATTAACATCGATGAAATTAAACATAACTAGAGATGCTAGTTATTGCCACACAAAAGAAGAAATTGAGAAGATAATCTCATGAAAAGTTAAAAGAAAATTATTATGTTTGCACATTATATGAAATGTACTTAGAAGAATACTTTGATAGTCAACTGAAATTAATTGAAATAATAATTTCAGCAAAGTTTAAGGATATAAAATAGTTCCAATAAAATGACGAGTATTTCTATACTCAATAAAAAAATCAAATGACAGGAAGAACTAAAAAGCAAAATTGCATTCAAAATAATTTCATGAACTGTAAGAAATAGGAGAGTGTTTCTAACAGGGTTCATCCAGGCATTATATGAATCCAACTATAAAATACTCTAAATAATGAAAGTAAATCGTTCAAGAAATATAATGGTAAGATATAAGTACTATAACTAAAAAGAAAATGTTACTTAACAGAACTTATTTATTTTCTGCTATATCAATCAAACTCAGACCAGAAAAATACTAATGAAATTCATATAGTGGGGAAAAATTAAAATCTCCAGCTTACTAAAGAAAAAAAAAGTGTGAAGAAAGGGAATTCATTTTTCCCAAAACTGCTCTGATTGGTTTTCAGGCTACCATCAGTACCATCATGCACTGCCCCATAATATCATCAGGAAACTCATCATCAGAGAGACATATTTATCCTTAGTATTCATACCTCATCATTATCCTCAGTTGTTTCTGTCCCACATATGAAGTGCTGAAGGGAGGAGCAAATCACTGCTTTGTTGTTGTTTAGTCATGTCCAACTTTACCACATGTGGATTTTTCTTGGCAAAGATTCTGAAATGGCTTCACATTTCCTTCTGTACCTCATTTTACAAATAAAGAAACTGAGGCGAATAGGCTAAATTATTTGGCCAGAGTTACATAGCTAGTAAATCTCTGGAGTCAAGGCTGAAATCAGAAATATGAGTGTTCCTGACTTCAAGTCCAACGCTATATCCATTGTACTACCTTAGCTGTTTCCCCAAATTTCCTTAAGAATAGATGCTATATATAGGTCTTTTTCATTGTATTGCTTTTCACTAACATCCTGAAAACTCCTTTTCCCTTCCTTTATAGAGGGCTCAAATTCCCAGCTGTCTCTTTATTCACCACCAACTGTTCTACCCTCATGTCAGGTACCATTTGCCTCTCCACCCACCATTCAGCCTCCTTTTGTGTATTGTCTTCCCTCGTTATATTGTATGTTCCTTGAGGCTAGGAACCATCTTTTAATTGGTATTTTCAGCACTTTGTACAGTGACTGGCACATAGTAGGGACTTAATAAAGTTTATTGTATCATATAACAAATCAATAAGCAGCAATATTTAAAATATATATATATATATATATATATATATGTTCATTTATTTTCAATAAGTGTTTCCTAATTACATGTAAAAAATAACATTTTTTTAAATGTTGAGTTCCAAATTCTCTTCCTCACTCCTACGTTTTCCCCCCTCCTTGAAAAGGCAAGCAATTTGATATCAATTATGCATATGAAGTCATGTAAAACATATTTCCAGGAGCAGCTAGATTGCTCAGGGGGCAGAGAACTAGCCCTGGAGTCAGGAGAACCTGGGTTGAAATTCAGCTGTAGACATGACACTTACTAGCTGTTTGACCCTGGGCAAGTCATTTAACCTTGATTGCCATGCAAAACAAAATAAAATAGTTTATTTTCATATTAGTCTTGTTCAAAAAGAAAATACAAACAAAAAGGAGAAAAGAAAAGTACATTTCAATCTGCCTCCAGAATTTACCATTTCTCTCTATGGAGAGAACTATTGACCTCTATGTGGGTAGATAGAATGTTTTATCGTGGGTCCTTTGGAACTGTCTTGGATCATTGTCTTAATCAGAGTAGTTAAATCTTTAACACTTAATCATCCTCACAATATTGCTGTTACTATGTACAATTCTGCCCACTTTGCTTTGCAAGAGTTTATATGTCTTCCCAAAACCATACTTCTTGTAATTTTTTATGGAAAAATAATATTCCTTCACAATTATATGTCATAATGTGCTTAACCATTCCCCAATTGATGAACATTCCCTCTAGTTCCAATTCTAAAAAATAACTGCTATAAATTATTTTTTGTGCAAATAAATCCTTTTTATCCCTTTGATCTCTTTGAGATACAGAGCTAATAGTGGTATTGCTGGAACAAATGTGTAGGTACAGTTTTATAGCACTTTTATTCATTTCTGCTTTGATTTTCAGGATTTCCACTTTAGTGTTTAATTCTGGATTATTGATTTATTCTTTTTCTAGTTTTCTTTTTCCTTTCTGTTGTTGCTGTTGCATTCCAATTCACTGATGTGCTCTTTCTCACTTTAACTGGTGTAAACATTTAGAGATGTAAATTTTCCTCCAGGGACATATTTGTCTGCATCCCGCAAATTTTTCATATATTGACTCGTTATAATTCTCATTAATGAAATTATTGTTTCCACAATTTGTTCTTTGACCTACTCAGTCTTTAAGATCAGATTATTAGTTTCCAATAAATATTTAATTTATCCTTCCATTACCCTTTATTGAATGCAATTTTTATTGCATTATGGTCTGGAAATGGTCTATTTTAAATATGTTTTTCGTTGGGAAGTTTTTATTACCTAATATAAAGTCAATTTTTCTGAAGATGCCATGTCTAGCTGAGATAAATGTACAATCCTGTCTATTCTTATTCATTTTCCTCCATAGTTAACTTTTCGACATTCTATTGATCTCTTTAGCTGTTTCTTATTTATTTTTGCTTGGATTTGTTTCGCTCTGAGAAGGGAAAGTTGAAGTCTCCTATCAATAGAGTTTTATTCTCTACTTCCTCTTGTAATTCATTTACCATTTCATTCAAGAATTTAGGTGCTATGCCATTTGGTGCATATATGTTAGGTATTGAAATTACTTCATTATCTCTCATTCTTTTTATTTTTAAAAATTATTTGTATTTATTTCATTAACTATTTCTGAATTGTATTTAAAATTTTTAGCAAGTTTTTCTTTCAAAATTTTAGCTCTAAATTCTCTTCCTTCTTCCCATCCCTTCCCCCTCCCTCAGAAAGCAAAGTATTTGATTTCAGTTATACATATGAGCTTATGTAAAACATATTTCCATATTAGTCATGTTGCAAAAGAAAATAAAACAATTATAAATGAAGAAAGTTTAAAAAAAGATATACTTTAATATGCATTCACACCTCATCAGGTTTTTTTTTTCTGGAAAGTGATAGCATTTTCCATCATGGGACTTCTACAATTATCTTTGGTTATTGTCTTGATCAAAGTAGCTACATCTTTCACAGTTCATCATTCTAGTAATATGATGGTTACTATGTACAATGTTCTCCTGGTTCTGCTCATTTCACTTTGCATCAGTTTATGTAAGTTTTCATAGGTTTTCCTGAAACCATCTTGCTGATTTCTTATAGCATAGTTGTATTTAAACACAATTATATACCATAACTTAATCATCTGTTCCCCATTTGATGGATATGCCCTCAATTTCTAATTATTTTCTGCCATGAAAAGACATTCTATCAATATTTTTGTACGAATAAGTCCTTTTCCCTTATCTTTTATCTCTTTGAAATACAGACCTGCTAGTAATATTGCTGGGTGAGATGGTATGCATCATTTTATATTCTTTTGGGCATAGTTCCAAATAATTCTCAAGAATGGTTAACTGGTTCACAATTTCAGGGGTGAATTTGTCTATATCCTCCCCAGCATTTATCATCTCCCTTTTCTCTTATGTTAGCCAATCTTATAGGTGTGAGGTGTTATCTCAGCATAATTTCACTTTGCATTTCTGTAATCAGTACTGGTTTAGGACATTTCTTCATGTGACTATCAATAACTTTATTTCTTCTGAAAACTGCCTGTACATTTCTTTTGACAATTCATCAACTGGAAAATGGCTCTTACTCAACTTTTCTGCCCTCAAATGATGTGCTTTCTCCCTTCATTGTACCAGGAGATACCATCAATTTCTGGGTTGATGAGAGGTTGAAGGTAGCACAAAATATACATAAGGAATCATGGAGTAACATTTGCTGTGTAATCATATATCTATCTATATATATCTATATCTATATCTATATCTATATCTATATCTATATCTATATATATATATATATGTGAAAGCCCTTTTAATAAGATCTAGACTTCAAAATTCCTTGTAAAATGTAAGCTCTTTGAAGCCAGCCATAGTTTTCATTTTGTTATTTTATCTGTAGGATCCATAACAGTGTCAGGAATAATATTTTCTTAATAAAGGATTGGTAGGTAGAAGCATATAGGTCTCAGAGGAGTGGGGCATGATAAATCCTTTTAATCTCTGACTTGGTTTATTCCAGCCAAGATAACCAAGGACAGTCTGCCATTTATTCCCCAAAGTATCTATTGTTCAAATGAGACCGCATAGATTATGGGGAATGAAAGAAAGATGTAAAGATTTTTTTTCTCCCATTGAAGGTGAGGTGCTAGGAAAAGAAGTAGCACCATCCATTTGTTAGATAAAATGTAAGAAACATTTCTTCTTGATATTTTTTATACTGAACCTTGGCTCTAGATTTTTAAATCACATTCTAGGAGAGTGATTAACACTTGTTTTGAGTAATCAAACCTAGAGGGCTCTTTTTGGTCCTTAAGGATGAATGAGACTTCCTGTAAGATAAAAGATGGCATGTTGAAAAAGAATATATAGCATATCATGTATAATAAATAGCCTTAAATAAACAAGAAACATCCATAATAAGATCTGAATTAAAAATAATTTTTAAAATGCTTGTTGGTAGGTCGTAACCACTTAAATGCAGAGTGGCAGGGGAGAAAAACCACTCCTACTGGAATTCATATAAATATCTCATTTTTTATGAAAGTAAATATGCGTACTCTTGACACAACAGCTAGGTACACAAATTCCAGACCTTCTGTGTGCGTTGAATTGAATTCATAAAGTAGAAGTTCATTTAGAAAGGAGTTAGAGCTTTATCCTCAGATGACCATTAAATATAGGACAATATAGATAATAAAGGAGTAAAAAATGCTCTCTTCTTAAAGCATAGAACATTTGTCTCTTCCACCAACCTGTATTTTCATGGTGTTAAATAGGGCTCTCTCTTGTCTAGTGGGTTAGCTAAAGAATTGTGTGCCTTTGGGCCTTAAACAGTATCACTGCCATGGAACCCGTTGTTGTGCTCATTGGTCCTTCCCTGAGCAAACTAAGGGTATCAAGTGATTAACCCTAAATGATTAAAGCTGCTTCCATGAGGAAATAATTGGCTCCTATTGTTGTAGAGTGGATTGTATCATCAAAGTGACCACATTCTTCAGGCCTATGAAAGGATTAACAAATCTAAGATTTAAAGTTGGAGGTATCTTATAACGCATACTGGAAAGAGGTGGCAAAACTGAATTTCAAATGCAGATTCATCTCTACCAGAGTAGGCAACAAGAGATCTCTTAGTCCCATCTTGTTACTATTATTCAGGAATTCAGTTGTATATGAATCTTTATAACTCTGTGGACCACCACATGCCAGACCTTTCTATTCTTCACTGTCTCTTGAACTTTGTCCAGGTTCAAGTTCATTGTTTTCATGACACTTTCTATCCATCTCATCTTCTGCCATCCCTCTTTTCTTTGTCTTCAGTCTTTCCCATCACAGTCTTTTCCAATGAATCTTGTCTTCTTATTATGTAGCTAATGTTTTTAAAGTGAACATTCAGTATCTGACCTTCCAGTGAATATCCTGAATTAATTTCTTTAAATATTGATTGATTTGATCGCCTTGCTGTCCAAGGGACTGAACTCATCCTCCAACATTCTGAGAAAGTAACATAGCTAGGAACAGAAGGGCAGCTGAGGGAAAGCTGAGAGAAGGGTACCTTGTAAACCAAAGAAAAGGTGGTAAACCAAAGTAGGTGACAGCTGCCTCGAGGTTCAATTAAGTATACAAACATAATCTTACCTGTATTTCTTGAGAAAAGAGTTGGAGGCTCTAGTTCCTGGCTCCAGACTTGAAGAGGCAAATATAAAATATTGATTTGGAAGCCTGATAAAGTGTAAAAATGTATATGTCAGAGGACCTGACAGAATCCCAATTCTGTCACTTTGTGAACATGGACATTTTGCTTACCTCAGTTTCCTAATTTGCAAATTTAAGTTAGACTCAAGTTCTAAATCGATCACTTACGATCTTCTAAATGTGCCACACTACAGCTGTAAAAGAGGGAAGAGGCCAAAACTATGATTACAGAGTGTTGCAACAATTCAGCTAGCAACTGCTATGGGGATAAAAGACCAACACAAGCCCAACAACAAGGATGCTGCCAGCACAAGTTCTTTTGATCTGCTTTATGAAGGAAAGCAACTTTAAGGAGTTAACAATCTTATTTCAATCCAACATACAAATATCATTCAGTTAGTTCAGGGGAAAAAGCAAGCACCCTGAACTTCAGAGCAAATACAAACAAATTACAAAAATATATTATAAACAGACCAAATACAATTCACAGTTACCAATAAACTATCAACATCTGGGTGAGACGGGAGGCTCTTAGAGCAGCTGTCCAGAGTTCCTCTCCTCCAGGAGTGAGATCCTCAAGCAAATAGCTCTGTTCTGTCTTTTTATATGCTCTTCATGCCCACAGGGGCTTAGCACCTAGTAGATAAGGGTTTGGGCCTGGGGCTTTGCTCAATCAAAAACAATTAATTTATCATTCTCAAACAGTGAAAAGTCTCAGCTTAATTGATATCACACAGAGAAGCAAGGAACCTTAACTTTGTTGTTCTTTTTTAAGTTTAATTTAGTTTATTTTTGCTACATTGTAATTTTCAAACTGTCTTCCTCTCTCCTTCAGCACCCCGCAGTAGAAAAGCCCACCATTTCACACATGCACACACACATATACACGTGTGTATATATACACATACATACACACAGTATACATATACAATATACATACACATACATGTGTATATATATTTATACACATATGTGTGTACATATGTGTATGTGTGCATACATTTACACAAACACACATATACATGTACTTCTACCTATCAGTTCTTTCTCTGAAAGTGTATAGTATCTTCCTTCTTAGGTCCTTAGTAGTAGATTTGAATATTTATAATACTCAAAATAGCTTAGTCAATCAGTTATTCTTTGAACAATATTGATATTATCACATACACCTTTCTCTTGCTTCTTCATTATTTTATGCATGTCTTTCCATGTTTTTTTCTAAAATCAACCTACTTGTCATAGCACAGTAATATTCCATGACAATTACATACCACAATGTGTTTAGCCATTCCCCAGTTTACAGGCATCCCCTCAATTTCCGATTCTTAGTCACCACACAGAAAGCAACTATAAATATTTCAGAACATGGAGATTGTTTTCCTTTTCCTGATCACCTTGGGGAAAAAATGATATAATAGTGGTATTACTGGGTCAAAAGGAATACACAGTTGTACCACTCTTTGGGCATAATTCCAGATTGCCCCCCCAAATGATTAGATCAGTTCACAGTTCTACCAACAATGTATTTGTGTCCTAATTTTTTCACATCCCTTCTAATATTTGCTACTTCCCTCTTCTATCATTTCAGCGAATTTGATAGGTATGACATGGTATTACAATGTTGTTTTAATTTTCATTTCTATAATCAATAATGATTTAGAGCATTTCTCATTTTATTATATATAGCTTTAATTTCTTCATCCAAAAACTGCCTCTTTATATACTTTTACCATTTATCAATTGGGGAATGATTGATATTCCTATAAATTTAACAAAGGTCTTCATGTGTTGGAAATAGGAGACCTTCATCTGAGAAACTGTTTATGAATCTCACCCTCAAATTTCTGCTTTTCTTCTAATCTTGGCTACATTGGTTTTATTTTTACAAAAACTTTAGAAATTTAATGTAACAAAATTATACGTTTTACTCTCCAAATGCTATTTCTTGTTTATTCATAAAGTCTTCTCCTCTCCCTAAGTCTGATAGATGATATGTTCCACATTCTTTAATTTTCCTAAAATAGCTCTCTTTATATCTAGGTCATGTATCCATATGGACCTTATATTGGTAAATGTTGTATGATTTTGGTCTATACTTAGTTTCTGCCATACTGATTTTTAGTTTTCCTTTTTTTGGCAAATAGTGAATTCTTGTCCCCGAAATTTAAATTCATGCATATGTTAAACACAAGGTTACTATAATCATTTACTACTGTGTATTGTATGTCTACTCTGTTCTGCTGATCCACCTTTCTATTTCTCAGCTAATACCAAATAGTTTTCATAATTACAATCTTATTTATTTGTATAAAAGTTGTTTTATATTTATGTTCATGAACTTCTTGGGTTTGTCTTGTCAGGTGTACCACAAGGTATTTTCTGCTGTCTCTGGTTGCTGTCAGTGGGATTTCTCTTATTGTCTCTTCTTGCAGGGTTTTATTTGTAATATATAGAAATGTTGATGATGTATGTGGGTTTATTCTATATCCTGCTACTTTGCTAAAATTTTTAATTGTTTCAACTAGCTTTTTAATTGAATATCTAGGATTTTCCAAATCTGTCATCATGTCATCTATAAAAAAAAAATTTATTACCTCATTGCCCATTCTGATACCTTCAATTTCTTTTTTCTTCTTATTACTATTGTGAGCATTTCTAATATAATATTGAATAATATTGGTGATAACAGGTATCCTTGTTTGACTTCAGATTTTCTGGGAAACGCTTCTAGTTTATCTCTCTTACATATAATGTTTGCTGATGGTTTTAGGTAGAAGCATCATATCTTTTTAAGAAAAAAAATGATTCATACCTACACTTTCAAGTGTTTTAACAGGAATGAGTATTGTCTCTTGGCAAAAACTTTTTCTGCATTATTTGATATAATCATATTATTTTTAATAGTTTTGTTATTGACATAATAAATTTTGCTAATAGTTTTCCTTATGTTAAAACATCTTAGCATTCCTGATATGAATCCCATTTGGTCAAAATATAAAATCTTCATGATATATTGTAGTCTCCTATCTAGTATTTTATTTAGGAGTTTTGTATCCATAATCATTAATGAAATTAATTTATAATTTTCTTTCTGAAGCCTAAACTTTATGACCACTATTATGATTAATTAAATGATCCTGGCTGGATTGGGGATTAAATGGCTGTCCACCCAAACATGTTTTCCTCACGATGAGACCCAATCACAGGGGAGTGCAATAAGGCTGGATCCTTACATGGACCTCACCAAGTTAGTGAGGTTGGCTCACCCAAATGCCAGGGAGTAGCTCTGATCACAAAGTCAAATTTGTTTCCCTTCTGAGGGATGTCCAAACAACTGGGTGGGACTATGAGTCTGGATAAAGTTAAGATCCTGTAGAAGGTGACATTCCCCAGAGAGAGGATAATTATATCCGTTATTCATAGGCTGACATGAGTCATTTTTGTATTTTCTGAGATTTCTATGAGCAGAATAACAGCTGTTCAGTACCAGATATAGACAGCTTTCCCATGGATGCTTTTATCTGACCTAGTGATCATTTAACAACCACTTGTTGTGACCTCACTAATGTAAAGCCCAAGATTTTCCAGAGAATATTCTTGATATGGATATAATGAGCTAAAGAGAAAGTGATTCAATTATAGTTTAGAATATTGAACCTAGTACACTTAAGCCCAAAGTTGGGATATCAGGCCACAAAAAAGTAAAATTAAAATAATAATAACTAATGACTAATGTTGATGACATCCTTTAAAGTTTACAACACATTTTCCCCACATTGTCTGACTGTAACAACCATGTAGAAGGCAAGTGCTATTATTATCACCCTGTTCTACAGATGAAGAAACTGAGGATAAGTGACTTTCCCAAATTTACAAAGCTAATAAGTTCCTGAATCAGGATTCAAGCTCAGTTATTTTGTAATGCAAATATATTGAATTATATTTAATTTAATTTTAGACAGCAGCCTGAGTTGTCACCTGAGCTGTTCATGGTTTCCAAGTTGTTATTGAGTGCTGTCCAATTTACTTAGGATGGGACTCAAAGCCATCCTTTGGTCCTGACCTATTTTTCTAGACTAATTTTATACTATTCAGTTATTTACTAACTTCATTATATTTCTGTGCTTTAGCTAATTGCATTATTATCCCTAAGTGAACTCTGCCATTTTCAATCTCTACTTTTTAACTTATGGAATTTCTTCCTGGAATGCCTTTCACTCCCCACTTCCACCAGAAACATTTCCACCTGGCAAGGATCACCAATCTTTTCCTCCTTGTCTCTAGAAAACCCTTGATGATCTTAGTTAAGAGAAGCATTTCATTCTTTTAATCCCCCATAGCACTTTGTTGAAAGCTTAAAGAACTATATATCCCTGAGCAAGTGTCTTAAAAACTGTGAGCCAGTTTCCTCATCTGTATAATGGGGGAGGGGAATTATTTATATAGTCCTATGTTGTTGTGCTCTCAATGAGGTAATGAACATAAATTGTTGGATAAAGTTTAAAATGCAAGACAATATTATTTGCTTGTAGCCAATGCATGCAATATTACATTTTGTTTGAATTATACTCATATAAATATGCATTTTCATTCACAGAGACAGATGACTGTGGCCATTACAGGCACAATTATTATAAATACTAAATTCTTGGATGTGTTAATATGCATATTTTGCATGCCAGACAATTCAAAGTAAAAGCTGCCTAATGGAGAAGAAAAATCTCTCTCTCTCTCTCTCTCTCTCTCTCTCTCTCTCTCTCTCTCTCTCTCTATCTATCTATCTCTCTCTCTCTCTGTCTGTCTCCCTCTCCTCTTCTACCTCTCCATTTTGTTCTCTTCTTTCTTTTTACTTTTCTGTAGATAAAAAATAGATTTGTAAATATAAAGAATGATGAGAAATGACTATATTTTATCAAGTATTGAAAAATAATATATACCATCTGAAATAAAATATATATTATTTACATATTCAAGCCAGATGGACAATAAATCCTGAATTGAAAATAATTTTAGAAAGAGCAAGTTTGGACAGCAATAAGAGTTTCTATTCAAAGAGGCAATATAATTTCTAGGAGAATCAGATATAGTAAAATATTGTAGATGATAAGCATGAGTGGTACCAATGAAAAGAAAAATAGCAATAGGTATGCTCAGCAGCGCCCAGAAAATAGAGTCCAAGAAATATCAAGTAATAAAAGCTCTTGGCCTCAGAAAGTAGGTGGGTTGAGGGAAATTTGATGTTAGAAATATTGCTTGGCTTTGCTAGAATGGTACTTAAGACTGGACGCTGGCTATAGAAGAGTATAAATTATATATTATGAAGATCTAATCTTCTTTAAGAAATTCAGGAATTGTGGGTGATAAGCCCATTGAATGAAAGGATGATTAAATAAATTAATGAATAAAATAACTTATTAATTTCTTATGATATTTCATTCAAAGTGCTTGATAACATGGCTTCTTATTACTTTACTCCTCAATAATTGCTCTTAGATGCAGTCCCTTGGTTGTTCCATGAACAAGAGAATCCATCTCTTGGCTACAGGCATTTTCTCTAGTTGTCCCCCATTCATGGAATGTTCTTCATCCTCTACTCTGATTACTGACCTTCCTGAATTTTAAGACCTAAATAAAATTTCACCGTCTCCAGGAAGTTTTCTTCAACCTCTCTTAATTTTAGTGCCTTCTTTCTGATAATCAATTCTTATTTTTCCTATCCATAGCTTCCTTTGTATATTTTTGTTTGTATTCCATTTAGCCCATTATATCATAAGCTCCTTGAGGGAATGCCCTCTTTTTTTGGTGGGGGGGGGGAGCTCTTTTTGTATCCCCAGCACTTAGCACATTACTGGCACATAAATGGTGTTTAATAAATGTCTATTGATTGATTTCCACCATTGTGCTAAGCACTAAAGATATAACACAAAATCAATCCAAAAAGCTTCTATTAATACATGGTTAGATACTGAATGTAGGGAAGTGGGCTATTTTGACTTAGAAAGTTATAAGGGGGTTTAGCCAAGATGCTAGAGTAAAGTCAGGTTCTTGGCTGAGGTCTCCCCTAAACTCTTTCACATACCTTTAAAATTGGCTCTAAAGAAATTCAAGAGCAGCAGCACCTACCAAAAGATGGAGTAAAACAATGTTCCAGCCCAAGACAACTTAAAAGGTATATAACATTAGAACTATAAAACAAATTTGGTAATATTGTATTTTTACTAAATTGACTATTGCCTAACCATCAGCCTCTACATTCCTCTAGCTTTTTAGATTAGTTTTGATTTCCTTAAGGAGTAAATTGTAATTGAATATAAAAAAAAAAAAAAACTTGTTTGCATTTTGGATTATTGATCCCAAATATTTTATAAGGTTATTTAGAAGAAAATTTCTCTTCCTATCATTATTTTTTGGATTACATTATAATTACATTAAAAGATATTACCTTGGGACAGTTTATTTGAATCCTGAAACTCTCCTCAAGCTATTGTCTCAATGACCATCTTCGTTAACTCAGGATTTCCTAAGTGACTCATCATACCAGCATCAAAAAAGTCATATTTCAGCAAAGGATCCCCACTGAATCACTTGAAATAATATGATTTTTAAAAAGATTATTTTGATTCATTTTCTAATGCTGAACCATCCCTGTATTTGTGGTATAAATCCATAATGGTTATAATGAATGATTTCTTGAGTGACTTGCTGTCATCCAACTGACAGGATTTTGTAGAAAATTTTTTAAACCATATTAATTGTATTGATCTTTAGTCCTCCTTGTCTGGTTTATTTTTCCATGGTTAAAGTATAATAACTCAGTCTCATAAAAGGAGAATGGTAGAATTTTTCTTATGTTTTGTTAATTAGTGGCATAGCATTGATAATAATCACATTTTAAAAAGTTTGATAGAACATAGAATAATCCACAAAGAAGAGATTTTTTTTTGTCCTGCCCTTCCTTTGTCGATTTTTCTCACCTACTTTTTTTTAATTCAGGGTAAAGATTTTTTTGGTCTTCTGTTAGTTTTGGGATTTTGTAGTTTTTACTTCAATCCTTTATTTCTTTTGGGTTCTCATTTGCAGTAGTATATAGCTATAAATAATATGGCCTGATCATTCTTTTTTGTTCTGGCTTAGTGGTGATTTCAACTTATATAACAACAATGTTACTAGCAGCTGCTGTGTGTAAGACCAATAACACGAGCACACAGGAGGGCTGCTAGCACAGGTCCTTCAATTTGCATTTCTAAAGGAAAGTGACTTTAAAGGGTTAACAATTTTTCTTTAACTATATGTATATATATCATTCATTTAGTTCAGGGGAAAAAGTCAGCACCTTGAACTTCAGAGAGAATACAAACATAAATTACAAGCAGAAATTATAAACAAAGAAAATAACACAAATCAACAGACAGGCTTCTAATTGTCTGACTATAGCAATACATACATAGTTACCAGAGAGAGAAGCACCAACATATGGGTTTTCAAATCTGGGGGGTGTGGAAGGGGACTCTTTAATGGCTATCCAAAGTCTCATATGGCTATATCACAGGAATACTCTTCCAGTGAACGAGCCCCTAAAGCAAAACCTCACCTCAGAGTGTATGTACTGTTTCTAATAAGTGACTCCTGATTCAGTCAAAGACTCTTGATTCAAACAAAGGCAAGACTCAATAAAAGGCACTTGATTGCCTTAGTGCTGAGAAGCACTCCAAAAGTAAAAAAGCCAGCAAATGTCCCACTACCTTATTCATGTCTTTTGCTTTGATTTTCTGCTATTTTCTTTTCAATAAAATTGCAAAACAATTATCCACTTTCAAGGTCTTTTCAAAGAAGCAGCATTGAGTTTAGTTTATCATTTCTAGTCTTTTTGGCTTTAGGTTTGTCTATTTCTCTCTGTTTTCAATACCTCTTTGTATTTATTTCACATTTCTCTATTTATTATCTTTCTTTTAAAATGGATAGTTGGCTTATAATCCTCTAATTTTTTTTTTATTTTTGCTATGTACTTTGGAGACACATTTATGATTTTTTTTTCACTTAAGGACTACTGTAGTTGTATCCTCAAAATTTTGATAGGTTGTTTCATCAATATCTTTTTCTTTCACATAATTATTAAATATTTCTAAGAAATATTCTTTGACTAACTCATTATTTAAGGTTTCATTTTCAAATCTTTATGTGGGTATATGCATTTTGTTTATGCTTCTTGAACTAATTACTGTTTTTATTTCAATATGATACTTAAAGGATATTTCATATATCTTCAGTTTTACAGTATTTCCATTATTTCCAAGATGAAATATATAATTATTTTTGGTTAAAGTTTTAAATTGTACTGAAAAATAAGCATATCCTTTAATAGTCTCACTTGAAAGATGTTATAATTTTTTGTTTCTAGTTTCTCCAGCAATTTGTTCAGTTCCATATTCCTCCACTTTTTTATCCTTTCTTTTAGATTTGACCCAAATTGAGAGGAGGATATTAAATCACTACACACTCTCTCTCTCAGTCTCTCTCTCTCTCTCTCTCTCTCTCTCTCTCTCTCTCTCTCTCCCTCTCTCTCTCAGTAAATCTCTTCTCTCTTTCATTTTCTATTTATTAATTTAGCTAGTATTCTTTTGATTTGATTTGTTTCCATTTCCATTTCAACAAGAACTATTAAGTGTTTACCACATTTTTAGCACTGTCTTAGGAATATAAATACAAGTCAAAAAACAAAAACAACAAAATAAAACAAAACAGACAATCCCTTATATGAACAAGTTTTGATTCTAATGGGTGAAGACAACACATAAAATGAAGTTGAAAAAGGAATTGATATATAGCAGATAGTGCAGAAACTTCAAAGAATCAGGAACGGAGACCAGAAGACAATAATAGAATCAGCATGTCTGGCCTGAGCACTTTTCTTGAAATGGCAGTTACCTGAGGAGCTGACAACTAAGAGGCAGGTGATGAAGAGATACTTAATCTTCTAATTTGAGAAAGCCCCAGGGTCTGATTGAAATTCCAGGTGAGAAAACTACAGGATTGAAGATCCACAGTGACCAGGCTACTGTGGCATGATAGATAAAGAAATCCCGAGAGTCAGGATCAGAGCCTTGAGAGTAATGAAGCCGTATTTTCTGTTCTTTTTTTTCTAAAAAGGATTTCTTTACCTCACTCTCCTCATTAATTCTCTTACCTTCTCGACTTTAGTGTTTGATTCATAATCTTTCTCCTTATTTATTCCTTCTATCTCTGCATTCCTCATGGAATTAAAGCTTCTAAGGCACCTATTTTGAGTTCCCTCTGATAAAAAGTTTCTATCTTATTACTTTGTAGAAATTGTTACCCTCTCTCTTTTTTTCTCATTGTGCTTCCTTCTTAGATACATGATTTTCTATAGGAGACAGGGAGCATAGAAATATTGTGCCATGGTATGAACTTTCCTACATCTCTCATGGTACAGTTCATTTTACCCTGCCCTCACCATGATAATTTTCCCCCATTCGTCATGAAATCTCTTTTCTGAATTCATACCTTCCCAACTTTTTGGATATCAGAAGTTCTGATTTCCATTATTCTGAGTCAGGATCATGCCTGTGGAAGCACAGCGCTCTGAGAGGTAGTGGTCCTATAAGGAATAGATTATATATCCTTGAAGATTATATCCATTGTTAGTGTATCATATCCCATTATAAAATATCTTTCTTGCCCCATGGAAGTATTCACCAGTGGGACTCACTCACACCACTAAATGGTCACATACCTGCCACATACACAATAGGTAAGCCAGCTGAGGTGAAGTGGGTAGGTAATGTGAGGGAGAGATAGGAGGCAGTATTCTCCAGGTAGATCAAACAACCATCATCACCTTGAATGGAAAGAGCCTAGACCATTGAATGCAAGAACTCTAGGAACAGCAATGCTTCCAGCTCAGTGTTTAGAGTTACCATCTGGGGAAGTTTCCCCTCCGGAAACTGCTCCTGCAGGTCCGACTTGCACATCTATAGAGGGTCTAGAAGAGAAAGTTCTTCACTCTAAAGTCCTTGGCCCAGACAAATGACTTAACATTAGAACCTGCTATAATTTTATCAGTAGTAATGACTGCTTTTTGGCTGCCCCCCTCCCTAAGGATGACAAGGCATTTACATCTGTCTTGAAACTGAAGCCTTCCAAATATGTTGTTTACCTTATTAGAACACGGGCTTTTTGGGAGCAGAGAATAGCTTGCTTTTTCTATCTATATTTTGAAGCATGATACTTTATATATATTAAAGAAAAATACTTAATTGATTAACAATCAGTTGATCCATGCATCCTTCTTTCCTTTATTGCATTCTTTCTTCCTTCTTTCTTTCCTTGCTCCTTCATTTCTTCCTTCTCCCCCTCTTTCCCCCCTCACCTCCTCCTCTTCATTCTCTTCCTGTTTCTTCTTCTTCTTCTTCTCCTCCTCCTGTTTCTTCTTCTCCTCCTGTTTCTTCTCCTTCTCCTTCTTCTTCTCCTCCTGTTTCTTCTTCTTCTCCTCCTCCTGTTTCTTCTCCTTGTTTTTCTTCTTCTTCTTCTTCTTCTTCTTCTTCTTCTTCTTCTTCTTCTTCTTCTTCTTCTTCTTCTTCTTCTTCTTCTTCTTCTCCTTCTTCTCCTTCTCCTTCTTCTCCTTCTTCTCCCTCTTCTTCCTTCTCCTTCTCCTCCTCCTCCTCCTCCTCTTCCTCCTCCTCCTCTTCCTCCTCCTCCTCCTCTTCTTCTTCTTCTTCTTCTTCTTCTTCTTCTTCTTCTTCTTCTTCTTCTTCTTCTTCTTCTTCTTCTTCTTCTTCTTCTTCTTCTTCTTCTTCTTCTTCTTCTTCTTCTTCTTCTTCTTCCTGCCTCTGTCTGTTTTTCTCTCTCCCTTTTTTGGAGGCATTTTCAGGGGAAGGAGCAATGGAAGATGTCACACAATAGTAGTATGCTTTTGTGTATTTATTCTTAGCCAAGTTTCTCCTAATTCTGGGGGAAATGGCCTTATTTCCTTTATAGTATACAAGAAATATCCTAATGATATATCTGTATAAAATAGTTTCAATTGTTTGTTTGCAATTTGAAGTCCCTTTACTTTTAGGTTTTGTTTTGTTTTGTTTTGGGTTTGTTTGTTTGTTTTTGGGCCATTTTGTCTTGATCATGGCAGGTAGTAGATAGTGTGCCAGGCCCAAAGTCAGGAAGATTCATCTTCCTGACTTCAACTCCAGTCTCAGGCACTTACTAGCTTTCTGACCCTGGGCAAATCAATGAACCCTGTTAGCCTCAATTTCTTTATCTGTAAAACAACCTGAAGAAGAAAATGGCAAATTATCCCAGTATCTATGCCAAAAAAATGGGAGCACAAAGACTTGGGCACAACTGAACAACAGCAAGAACGATTTTGGCTCTACAAGGTAGCAGTTTCTGATAAAATATTGGTGTGGGGTAACAGGGAGGTTCATGCTTCAAGCCTTCCTTGAGGAAGACACAATTCATTACTTGAAGTTTTTAACAACTGCTAGTACTATAGCACTCAGAAAGCTCTGTCTCCATACAACTTAAAGAAAAAAAGCATTATCAGTTCAGGAAATCATTCAAATGTTTTATCTCTGAAATATCCAAAATTCATGTTTCTAAATTTAAGACTTCAATTTTGGTGCCTAAGATTTTGTTTTTGTGTGTGTGCTTGTGTTAAAAGTCTGTGGTCAAATATTTCCTTCATTTCCTAGTACCCCAGTATTTTAAATCAGAATTATTTTTGCATATTAGAAAACTGAAACCCAAAGAAGGCAAGTAACAAAGGCATGGTCCTACATGTACTTAGTAGTAGATCTCTGGTCCCTGGCCACCTGCTTCCTAATCCCAGACCATTTGAGACCAGAATGATTAGTCTCTACATGGCACCTAAAATACTTGGTTATAACTCCAGTGAAACTGCTATTTCATGCTTTCATTGAGAAGGCTGGTTGGATCCCATTTGAACTTTCAGCTCCAACTCTAGTCTGGGCTCCTAACATCTCCTTCTACCTACTGCACATAGAAAACAAGACATTAGAGGTCAGACAATCTTTACATTGTGTCTCTGCATCCCTAGTCCCCATCACGGAGACTTGTATACATTAGGCAATTAATAAACAGTTATTTATTTTAATTGAATATATATGCTATATTTATTTATTACCACATATATATTCCTCCCCAACCCAATATAAATTTATGTAGAGACAGAAAGGTTTTGTTTTTGCATTTCTATCTCCAGGTCCTTGCATGGGGCCTTGAACATACCAGTCTCCTTATAAATATTAATTGTTGGGACCAACTACGGTTGTCATCTGTTTGTTAAAAATAAAAAAAAATAAACCAAGTGTATTTGTACAACTGCATTACTATGGTGCAATATGTCTAAAATGAGAGAATGCAGTGGTGAGCAGTCATTTGTTTCTATTTCACCCCTTATCAGTTGACTGGTCCTGTCTTTTTAACCCATATAACTTCTCTCCTAGATGCCACTTCATTGCCTCTGATTGTCACCATGCTGGTTTCGTCCCTCATTCCTTTAAGCCTGATCAGTTGCAGTATTTTGCTGATTGGACTCCATTCCTCACTCATCACTCAGTCCCCTTCTCCACTCAACTATCAAAGTGATTTCCTTAAAGTGCAGGTCTGACCATGTTATTCTTCTATTCAATAAATCCCAGTAGCTCCCTATCACCTACATAATCAAATATTAACTCCTCTTTTGGTCTTCAAAGCCTTTCATAAGTTTGTTCTTTTTCCCTTACCAGTCTTTTTCCATCTTATAACTGCCTACATTCTCTGTGATCCAATGACTCTGACCTGTTTCTACCTATCCCCAGAAGACCCTCCATGTTTTGGATCTGGACATTTTACCTGTTTACCTCCCAACTTCTACAAGGAGCCTTTCTAAGTCCTCTTTCACGTCAGTCTTCCCTTTGAGATTATACATACATTTCACACATGCACATGTATGTGTGTGTCTGTGTGTCTTTCTTGTGCATTGTTATACCTATCTCATTAGATTGCCAGCTCCTTGATGACAAGAACTATCCTTGCCTGTTTTTATATCAAAGGTCTTGGTCAGCTCAATGAATGTTGTGTATAGACTGGTGCTGCCCTGGGCTGCCTGTGTACAGAATACAAGATTGTGGCAATAACTCCCAGTGTATCCATACTTGATGTTTTGTCACTCACCTATTCACCACAGGACTTCAAGGTAGATGGAATATTAGTATAGTGAAATAATAAAATAGTAAACTAGTGGAAGATGGGTGTTGGCTTGTACATTAACTGAACGTACGTGAAGCAGAGCAACACGAAGTCTTTAGTCTCACTCTTCCAGAGTCATAGAAGTCCAGTGACAAGACACAAGTCAAGACAAGTGGTGATGGGCCTGGATGCAATAGATGACCTTGGTAACTTTGATGTCAGACCAGGCACTAAGCACTCCACAGAGCCTACTTTGGCTGCCTTCATGGGCATTGGAACAAATGTTCTCATCTGCCCTTTGATTGCCCTTCGGGCATAGTTCCAAATTATAGCTACCATTTATATAGTGATTTAACATTTGAAATCACTTTAAAAATGTTATCTCCTTTCATCTTTACAATGACCTTCTGAGGAAAGTGCCCTTATAGCCATTTTGCAGATATGTACACTGAGGCTGAAGAAGGTTGAGTTACTCGTCCTGTGCCAAATAGCTGGTAAGTGGCTGAGGCAGAATTTGAATTCCAGCCCAGAGCTCTATGTACCCTGCCACCTAGGGTTGGCTCCTCATTGGAGGATGAGTCCTCAAAATTGCACAGCCAGAATCTTTAATTTATTTCTGAAGACATTCAATTGTCAAAACTATTATACAGGAAAATTGTTCCATAAAGCCAGATGAACAGCTTAATAGTAACCAACAATTTGACAGCTAGGTCAAGTAGAGGAGAGGGTTGTACTTTTGAAGTTAGGAAAACTGAATTTGAATTTTGCCTCAGACAATGACTAACTGCAGGCAGAGAGGGAAAAAAGAAAATATTTAACATTTGGCAGCCACAGTTCCTACTCTTTAAAATAGGGAGAATAATAACATGTATTTAAAAATATAAAACATTTATGAATCTCATTGTTATGAGAATTAAATAAGATAACATTCAAAGGTCTTTGTAAGACTTAGAGTATCATATGGAGATTAGTTTTATCGTTGTTGTGGTTGTTGTTGTAGCCCTACTGCCAACTGGGCAGCGTGGGCAAGACTGCGTATTGTATTGATAACACCAGGAAACCCAAAAGAACTTCCAAATTGTAGAAAGAGGCTAAGCTTTTTTTTTTCCTGCTGTGGGTGAGAAATGCATGGAAATTACAAAGAGAGATATTCATGTTTGATGGAAGAAAAGAAAGGAAAGAAGGAAGGAAGGAAGGAAGAAAGAAAGAAAGAAAGAAAGAAAGAGCAAGGAAGGAAGGAAGATCAAGGAAGGAAGGAAGGAAGATGAAGGAAGGAAGGAAGGAAGGAATCAAAAGAGAGGGAGAAGAGAAGAGATGAGATGAGATTTGGGGAAAAAACTGAGTTTTCTCAGTTTCTCCGTTTCTTCATCTGTCAAATGGGGAAATCCTAACACTTACTTCCCAGGGTTGTTGTGAGGATCAATTAAAATAACAATTGGAAAAGTACGGGATAGGAGAGGAGGGAGACAGGGGGAGATAAAGAGAGGGAAGGAGGGAGAGGGAGAGAAGGATGGAAGGAGGGAAGGAGGATTGAAGAGAAGGAGGAATGAGAGAGGATGGAAAGATCACTAACACTGTAATGAGCTGTCTTGTGAGCCAGTATACAATACTTTCCCCTCCCTTGAAAATTTCAAAAGAAGGCATGAAGACCCACTGTCATATTAGAATATGTTTGGACAAGAGGGCAGGGATTACTTCCATTTTGTTTTTGTATCTTACATGCTTAGCACAGTTCATGGCACAAGTAGGTGCTGAGTGAGTCCTTCTTCAGGGATGGTTTGAACTAGGGTACCTTGGAGGTCCCTTCCAAACTGGGAGGCTAAGATTCTCTGATCCTGCTGAGGTTGTTGTGTTTGTATGCAAGGGACAGAATGTTTTCTCATATAGTTACACTGCCCTTTTTTTCTAAGTCTTTACAGCTCACTTTGCTGTGAAACATTTAAACATTCTTGGCTCAAAGACACGCCACTCAAATGAGACATTTAGAAAAATTATCCCAACATGGCAACGCTTGCACTTGAGCCCTTTGAGCTGTTAAGTCTCACCAGCCTTCCGAGGGATTTACTGAAATTGTTTATTCATTTCTTTTTGCATCCATAATATCTGTTGTAACAGCTAAGAGCAAATTAAGTAAGTGGCAAGCATTCCAGTGGTGTTGTTGTTCCATAAATCAAAAAGAGCCTACTGAGCCTAGCTGAACAGTGAAGCGAAAGTGGCCAATTATCTTAAAGCAAATTCTCTCTCCAAAAGGGCTGTCATGTTTATCAGGTATGAATTTTGTCTGCTGTCCTAGGAGTTCGTTCCAATTTAAAAGTTGTTCCCTTCGTTGCAGGCTACTCTCAACTTTGCCTCAACTTTTCCATTGTCAGGCTGCTATGGGTTTGGGATGTAAAAGATATATTGTCTTTCACTAATTATCTCTCTGGAGCCAGCATTCCCAGCTCATATCTCTTCTTCCACTTGAGTTGCCAATTTTGAGGCAATAGGAGTTCCTGTAGAATGGCAAGAGGGAGGGGCAACAGCTGTTTTTTTTGAGAAAATAGAGTTTATATTTTAAGTCTTGTGCCTTGGGCATGTGCTGGAATTTGGGATATTTCCAAGCAGTGATTTTAATTAGGACATTAATGTCAATGAAAAAAATTATAAAATGGAAAGTAAGAAGATCCCATTTTCTCATTTCTATTTTGTTCTCTACCCTCACTCCCATTTCCAGAAGGGACTAGCATCTCAAATTTATATAACGCTTTATTATCCAAAGTACTTTATAACCTCATACCATTTGGGGGAATGCTCAGGCTCTGCTGACACAAGATTTTTCAGGTCCTCTCAGTTTAATCAATTCAAAGTGTCAGATTTATTTTCTAATTTGCACAATATTTTTTGATAGCTTGCTGACCTGGCTGGTGGTATTTCTAAATCAAAGATTTGTGTTTTTTGAAATATGACTTTAGTCAACATTTTACTAAGTTCTCCATGAAAATATTTCTTAGCCTTATGTGAAGGGTATGATTCCAAAGAGACGTAATGCTGAAGGGTAGTAGCCAAATGGCCAGAATTGACATGTTTTCCCCTTTATTTCCTTTTTAGCTGGGGAGTTAATTTTTTCCTTTAGCTAAGGTACGTAGTTCATTGTAATTGCTAATTAAGATAATAGGATCGTAGATTTAGAAGGAAACTTGGAGGTTATTGAACATAATTATTGATATGATCAGGAGGTGGCTGAGTGGATAGAACTCCAGGATAGAAGACCTATGTACAAATCTGACTTCAGACACTGAGCTGTATGATCCTGGGCAAGTCACTTAATCTCTGCCTCAATTTCCTCAACAGTGAAGTGGGGATTACAACTACACTTATTTTGTTGTTGTGGAGATTGAATGAGATCATACCTATAAAGCACCCAGCACAGTGCCTGGGACATAGTTACTGGTATGTAATTGCTGCCCTCCCCACCCCAATTGCTACTTTGTGACTAGGCTAGTGGCTTAGAGTTGGAAAAGAAGACCCTGCCATTTAAAAACTTGTTCCTTGTTTAAGAAATTAGCTTGTGGGAGGAAAAGGATGGAATTACTCCTGAGTCCCTATCAGTTCAGTTGAGGTTTCTTCCCTCTCTACTAAAATGAAATTTCAGTACTTATTGTGTGGACACTTTTCTCCTCCTAATCACCTTCCCAACCTGATTGAAGAACCCCAAAGAGTGGGAACCAACAAGGCTTTAAAGCTTCCCATTCTGTATACCAAACAGTTCTAATTGTGAGAAAGGTTTTCCTGCTATCCAGCCTAAATATGCCTCTTTGAGACTCTTACTTATTAATTGCAAATTGAAGGGATGCCGGTCAATTGAGGAATGGCTAAACAAGCTGTAGTGTATGATTATGACGGGATATTATTGTGCTATAAGAAATGACAAGCAGGATGATTTCAGAAAAACCTGGAAAGATTTACACGAACTGATACAAAGTGAAGAGATCAACCAAGAGATCGTTGTATACAGTAACAGCAATATTGCTCCATGAAGAACTCTGAAGGACTTAGCTATTCTCAGTGCTGCAATGATCCAAGACAATCCCAAAGGACTAGTGATAAAGCATATTATCTGCCTCCAGAGAAAGAAATGATATTGTTTGCACACATACTGAAGCATTCTATTTTTCACTTTCATTCTTTTTTTTCTTTTGACTCTTCTTGTACAAAATGACTAATATGGAAATGTTTTACATGATTACATATGTATAACCTATACCTGATTGCTTATCATCTCGGGGAGAGGGATGGAGGAATGGAGTTTGGAACTCAAAATCTTTAAAAAAAGTTTAAAAATTGTTTTGACATGTAATCAGGTGGGGCAGCTTGGTGGAACAATGGATAGATAGAAGACCAGTCCTGGAGTCAGGAGAACCTAAGTACAGATCCAGCCTCAGACACTTGACACATACTAGCTGTGTGACCCTGGGAAAGTCACTAAACCCTGATTGCCTCATAAAAACAAAACAAAAAAACAAAGCAAAATAACATGTAATTAGGGGAAAATATATATATATATATATATATATATATATATATATAAATGACTTTTACTTATTGTTCCTGGTTGTGTTTTGTGGGACACTAATGCCTCTTCTACGTAATTCCTTCAGCATATCGTGATTTTGGTATGAGCACAAGTCACTTCATCATCTTGGGAACACTGCTCCCCCCACCATAAATGATTGTTGAGTGAGTGTACATTCATTCTTTGTTATTATAGTTCAGTTGTTTTAGTTGTGTCTGACTCTTCATGGTCCCAATTGGAATTTTCTTGGCAAAGATAAAGGAGTGGTTTGTCATTTCCTTCTCCATCTCATTTTACAGATGAGGAAAGTGAGGCAAATAGGGTGAAGTGACTTACCCAGGGTCACACAGCTAGTGTTTGAGGCCAGATTTGAACTCAGGAAGATGAGTCTTCCTGACTCCAAGGTTGGCATTCTCTCCACTGTGCCACCTAGCTGTCCTATATTTATTATACCATCCAAAGTAAATTAAAAACAGCAAAAAGAGACAATTGCTTTAAATAAATAGAAAAAGAAATATATGTATATGCATATATGTGTATATATATTATATAGAGAGACATACATACAGACATCTACACACATATATTCTTTCCCTTTCATACATTTCCATAGGGAAAAGAAAAATATAGCAAATTTACAATTGAAAGACACTCTCAGATTGGCTCTGTCAGATCTATGTGTCTATGTTATCTATCATGTAATAAGAAATCTTTTTAAGGCTACATTAAAATCAACCACTAGCAACTAACCAAGGGACATAGGGGTAAAATGGCAAGCAAAGTGTGACTTTTTGGTGTTTTTTGTTTTGGAGTGCTTCTCAGCACTAAGGGATTGAAGTACTTTTGAGTATTGCCTTTGCTTCAATCAAGAATCTTTGATTGCATCAGGAGTCTTTGATGACCTGCTTAAGTCACAGGAAGGCCTAGGTCATATGGGTTTGAGTCACATAGTTGTGATTACCTCTGACCCTGAAGAAGTGTGTATATATACCCTGAAGTTAGCATTTTGCTTGGGTCTCAGTCATTGGAAGAGCATTCTTGTGGAGACTCTGCGTAGCCATTAAGGAGCGCCCTGGCTTTGAAAACCCACATGTTGGCGCTTCTCTCTCTGGTAGCTCTATATGTAATGCCTTGGTCAGATAGCTAGAAGCCAGTCTATTGATTTGTGTTTGTTTGCTCTGTTCATATAATTTATGCTTATAATTTCTGTTTGTGTTTTCTCTGAAATTCAGGGCACTGACTTTTCCCCCTGAACTAAGTGAACGGTATATGTATGTTTAATTAAAGTGAGAATGTTAACCCCTTAAAGTTGCTTTCCTTAGAAAAGCTGATCAAAGAACCTGTGCTAGCAGCCCTCCTGTATGCTGGTGTTATTGGTCCTACAATCCCACAGCGGCTGTTAGCGACATTGTTGCTATAAGGGGAAAAATGAAGCTTGGCCTTGCCACATTCCAATTAATTCAATAAACTCTTATTAAGAGCCTAAGAAACCACTTACTAGAATCTGGGAATAATCAGGAGAATATTTTTTTTAAAAAAGAAAGAAAATCATAGAGCAAAAAATACTAATCAAAGACTTTGAAGACTGGATAGAAATTCAGAAGTCAAACATGTGGGAGGTACCAATTTTAGGCAGACTAAAGATATGGAATGGGCAGCTGGATAACATAGTGGTCAGGGTACTGGGCCTGAAATCAGGAAGACTCATATTCCTGATTTCAAATCTGGCCTCAGACACTTACCATCAATTTGACCTTGGGCAAGTCACTTGCCCCTTTTTGAATTAGTGTCCTTATTTATAAAATGAGCTGGAAAAGTAAATGACAAAGCACTCCAGTATCTTTGCCAAGAAAATCCAAATGATATTAGGAAGAGTTGGACATGACTGAATCATGAGTTAAGCAAACAGTGAATATTCCAGTTAAATTGGAGCATACAATATAAAGTAGAGGAGCAGAGTGATAAAGCTGGACAGGTAAATGGAAGTCAGAAGACCTAAGAATTTCATACTGGATTTGGCAAACAAGAAAAATCACTGAGGATTTCTAAATCCTATCTAGACCAGGTGAGAACTTGTTTGAAATGGAGAGATTAATGTGAAAGTGGGTGAGAAGAATGAATGGGAGAGGAGAGACTCCAGAGGCAGGGGGACAAACTAGTTTTTAACCATAGTTCAAGTTTAAAAGAAGTGGGAGCCTAAATTTGGGTGAGAGTTGAGTAGCAAGGGTTATGAGGGAAAAATTATAAGGAGAAGAAAGGATAGCAGTTCAATATTTAAAGATGAGGAAGAGGAGTGAACGAGATTTCAAATCTGGCTGACCAGGAAGGTGACAACATCAAAAGAAATGATACAGTTGGAGGAAGGGTATACTTTAGAGGGCAAACAGTGAGTTTTGACTGGACATACTGAGCTTAAGGTGACAGTAGGAGCCATGTAGCAATGCAGCTGAAAAGGCAGGACCATGGTAGAGGATGGGTGGTATCATGGGGGTATTTCTACTCTTTGGAACACCCAGGCCACAAATGGAAGTCTTCCCCCCTTCCCCTATCATTGTTGGCACCTTTGCCTTTATTTTGTCTACCAAATATGGATTTCTTGTGTTAAATTATTTTTGTATGTCATGTCATCCCTTGTGTTTACTCTTTTATTAGCATACAAAATAAGAAAAGGATGATAAATTTCTGCTAAATATTCAGTCAGAGCAGTGCTATTCTTTTTCCACCAGCAACCTCCTAACAAGACAGTCCTTGGCATGCATAGGAGATCACTTTACTTCTCTCTGTGGTTATCCCTACTTGAAGTTTGATCTGTGAATCTCAGTATCTGGGAGAACCCAAAGATAGCCAGTAGCCTCCTTTACAAGCATACAGGCTCATGAAGCTTAACAAATAAGTAACTATATATGTAAAATTTACTTATGTACAAAAAAGTCAATTTTCCGCCAAAACCTATATAAATTTACCAAAAAAAAAAAAAATCACTACAGTACCCACATATTCTGCCATGATTTATGGTATTGTCCTTGATAAGGCAGGGACTAATGATGTTGGTTCTCCTTCTCTTTGCTCCCTTTTACAGCCCCTCTATCTAAATGCTGTTATTTGCTTCCACCAGCTCTGATGCCAATCAGTAATTAAAGATCTTTCCCTCCTATTCTATAGGCTGAGGCCAGTTAAGGGAAACTTGATTGGAGGTTTGTTTGTAGGTAAGCTTACACCCTTTACTTACTAGGCAGTAAGCCCCCATCCTACACCCTTTTGCTGATTGGGCATGAAGCCCTCAGGCCCTAAAACGTGTATATACACCAAGAAGGTAGCCATCGTAAAGTTAGAATTCACAATTCACAAGGAGAAGGAGTAAGAAGTCTGAGTCAACAGGGCTGCAGAGAGAATGCAGAGTGGAGAGTAGAAACCAGGGAGCTGCAAAGACCAGAGAACTGAGAGGGGAGAGAATGCTGATAAGCGGACAGTTGCGATTCATATGTGTTTATGGGAAGGCCCCAGCAGGGGGGAAGGATACAGGATGACTTAGCTTCTTGCTCTAATACTGTTTTTATGATTTCCTTGTTGTTATATTGAGGTGGGATTACTGGTTTTGCAATACAATTACTGCTGTGTCAGGTTGGAGTTATTGGTCTTGGGGTTTGATCCTCTGGTGTCTAAATAAATGTTACACTTCCTCTGCCTTCTACCTAGAGAATCTCTTATACTTTGCAATTTCAAACTATACAGGCATGTTCATGGTTTTCTTTGAGGTCATGAATCTTGCCTTTCTGATACACCAGTTTATCTCCAACTGCTTTCAACAGCTTTTCGAAGTGAAGTCTCCCCGTTGGCTCTCCAAGTTGCTGATTTCTAGAGTGACACTGCATCATTCCTTCGATACTCCCAAGTAGCAGTTGTCTCTTTGCTGGTGCTGTCCTTCATAGACTCTGCTTCAGGAGCATGGCTCCATTAATTTCCATGGTTCATTGCTCCCAGCTCTGTTTGTTGTATTCTAAAATGTGGTTTGCTTAATTTGACCGGAGTTCTTTGTGTCTTGCCCATCTTTATTTTCAACTCTGTGATAATTTATGGTGACTGATTTCCTTTGCTCTTCTTATCCAATCAAATTTCAACAACATGTCTCTTGTTCATATCAATATTTGGCATTTGTCGTATGAGTTGAAAGAATATAGTACTTCTCCAATTGGTCTCTGTATTCCTTATCTCCTTCCCGTAATATATTCAGAATATTCAGTTTTCCCATATATTTCCTGAATGATTTAGAAAAGTCACTGGCTCCTCTGGGTGAAAGGAACCACTAAACAGGGTCAGAGGGAAATGTGTAGTTCCTTCTAAATTGGCTTAAGTGACCTAAGGATCCAAATTTACTGGTTACCATATGTAATGGTAGTGTAATGGTCTCTGGAGTTCTACTTTGCATGGTGCTTCAGAACTAACTGAATAGGCCATAGAAAGGATGAAGAATTCCAATCCATTTCATTCAATAATTGTAACTACTCTGTGCTTAGAGCTATGCTGGGCAGTTCCTGCCTTCAAGGAGCTTGCAACCTTTTGGAGTGAATAAATCTTAGACTTAGGAAATACACAAAATAAGATTGTAAATGATCAAGACATGTTTAGATAATTGAGGAGTCACCAAAATTCCTCAAACACGAGTATGCTCACAGAAACTATAAACCCTCCACACATTCTTACTTTTTCCTTTCCATCTAAAAGTTGTGCATGGTGCAGTTATGATGCAACATAGTGATAACTTAGCTTACATATCTTGAAATTAAATGGGTATAAATGGAGCATTTGGACTATCCATTAATTATTATGGACTTTCATCCAAAAGGAAGAGTTGAGACCATGTAATCAATATGCACAGCAAAGGAAAACCATCAGATTCAGTGGCTTAAATCTTGATGTGTGAGTCATTTCTATGTGTTGGATAATTTAAGAAAAATATATCCATTGAAGGTATTAAAAATGTTTTTAAGGAAGATAATACTTTAGAGAATAAAGAATATGCACCATCTAGAAATCTTTCTTTTAAAAATTATCAAATAACTGTATGATTTGAAGGAGAAACAAAGAGTTTTAATTTAACATATCGTGGTGAAGGAATATTTCAATTTAATATTTGACTCATGAAAACCATCAGAGAATGGAGAAAAGAATTGTTTTATTTAATAGTGTCTCTCCTAGCAGGCCTTTGGGGCTGAATTTTGTCTTTGCAACTAATATTACACACTTACTTGTTTTATCTTCAAATACTGATTTGATTCAATTTTTTAAAATAAGTGCTAGCAGGCAAAAGAAAACTTTAAAAACTATATATCACAAAATCACAAATCTTCCAAAACAGAAAATATTTGTTTTGTGTGGTTTGTGCTTAGAAGCAATATCAGTGCTTACAGACAGCATTTCTTGAATATATGTGTGAATATAAACATATTAATACATATATACATATATGTACGTACAAATATAGTACTATGTATTTTAAAAGTTTATTTTTAATTTATAGAATAAATCAAAAACTTCCATAATATAGTACAATAAAAAAGATTATTGTACATAAAACTGCAAATTGACTATGTACAAGTTGCTATTCCTTTCAAATATGCAACAGAATTATCAAGTATTTTTTTCTTCCGCCTCACTCACCCTAGAGATGGCTACCATTAGACTCCAATAGTGTGTGGTGTGTATGTATGTATATATATATATAGTATGTATATAGTATGTATATATACACACACATACACACATATGTATATATACACATATGTATATATACATATGAATATACACACATATATATACATATGTATATACACAAAAATGTGCATGCATTATACACATACATACATACATAGGTACACGTACATACACACATATATAATAATTCTATGCATACTTATATTTATCAATTCTTTCTCTGGATGCAGATAGCATCTTTCTTCTTATGTCTTTTCTTCTTAATTTGGAGTTTTATAATATTCAAAATAAATTATTCACTCAAAGTCATTCCTAAAACAATATTGTTGTTACTTTATACAATATTCCCTTGGTTTTGCTCATTTTGCTCTTCTTTATTTCATTCAAGTCCATCCATGTTTTTTTTTTCTAAAATCATTCAGCTCATTATTTCTTATAGCATAGCAGTATTCCATCACAATTATATACCACGACTTGTTCAGCCATTATATTAATCATATTATATTAATATATACACAAATATGTATGTATACACACATATCATCTTTCATATTTTAGAAGAGATATAAAAAAATTGGAAAGCTGAAAGCTTTTAGAAGTAGGTGACCGAAGTGATGAATGCCCTCAACGTGTCTTTTGAGGATTAGTTAATTGATCTGGGCATGTTGGTTGTCTTTCATTCTTGAAGATGACCAAAATGACATCAGTATGTTAGAGTCAAGTTACAGTGTGACTGATTGTGGCTGATCAGAGCAATATAAGCTCAGAATACTCTACCACAGGTAAGGCACAAATAGTCCATGTGACCATTTGGGATCGATTCTTTAAATTGGTGTATCTCACATTTCTTTTGAGCTACTTCAATTCTGCTTTGCTCATAGAGCACAGCACCTTTTCTGATGCAGGCATGCCATGGTGGATGGTCCTGTGCCAGTGTTTCCCATATCTGTAAGGCCAATTTGTAAGTAAAATATCTTTCCTGCCCATTGAATAGGCCTCAGTTGGGGCCAAGAAAGGAAGGCCTGATTAGAGGCAGGCCCACACACTTTCACTAACTAGGTGTGAGGCCCCAGGACCCACACCTTTTTGCTAAGTACGAACTGAGCCCTCATGGCCTGGAATAGGTTATAAAAGCTCTGAGGTTGGCATTTTGTCTTTGGGGTGCACTCATTGGAAGAGTGTTGGTGATGAGACTCTGGGTAGCACCTGTACTTCTTTGTAGATTTTAGGCCAAAATTAGCACAAGCAGCAGAGAATCAATCCATTCTTTACTGCATTTCAATTTCAGAGGGTGCATTGAGTGCACAATCATCTGCAAAAGAAAAAAATCATGCACCAACACTTCCTTGAAGTATTTCTCATCAGTGCAGTAGCTCACCTTGATTTTGTGTTTGTCCACATTGAAGGCACTTGACAAAATATCTGAAAACATCCTGCTAAAAAGCATGGGATCAAGCACACAGCCTTCTTTCACTCCATTGGTGACTAGGAAAGTGTGAGAGCATCATCCATTATCCAGAACCCGGGCAAGCATGCCATCATGAAATTGACATTCAATACTGATGAACTTCTCTGAGCAACCAAATTTTGACAAAAAATTTTCCATAAGCCTTTACAACTGACAGTATAAAAGGCTTTGGTCAGATCTACGAAAGGCCTTGTGTACAGACCTCTGTTCTGCTCTTGGCATTTCCCCAGGAGTTTTCAGGCAGTAAATACCATATCAACCATTCTTGGCCCTTTTTGAAGCCGCATTGGATCTCAGGTAGATGACGATCTTTCAGCTGAAAGATCACCCTACTAAGGAGGACTGGGGAAGAATCTTACCAGTGATGACTAAGAGAGAGACCCAAGACCCCCTGTAATTGTTACAGGACAATTTATTTCTTTTAGCTTTATAGAGATGGATGATGGAGGCATCATTGAACTTCTGGGGGATAACCTCCTCTTTCCATACAACCTGGGAAATTTCAGTCAGCTCTTGCATGAGCAGTGGAACACCTCCCCCCCCCCCCACACACACACCTTATAAATCTCAGCTGGAAGAGAATCAGCACCAGGTGCTTTGCTATGGCCCAATGACATCCAAAACCTCTTCTTCTCTTCTTCAATTGGAAATTTATCTAGAGAGGGATAGACATTAATCTGAAGTAAACAGTCAGTGTCTTCTGCGTTGATTGATAATGGTCTATTGAGAACACTATGGAAGTGTTCATCTCACCTCTCCAGGATCATATACTAATCATTAATCAATGTTGCTCCATCAGCACTGAGAAGTTGAGATGCACCATATGTCTTTGGCCCATAAATTTGGCCCGTAAATGCCCTTCAGGACATCATAAAAGTACTTTGGATTGTTACAATCAGCATAAAACTGAACTTTACCTTCTTACTGAGCCTGGAATCTTACATTTCTGTAAACTTCACTTGTACTTTACTTTTCATGGAGGTAAATACTTCCTTTTCGGAGATGGATGAATTATCCTGCTGGTAAGCCCTCTGGAATTCTCATTTTTCATTTAGCACCTTCCAAATTTCTCCATCTTATCAACCAGTCTTAATGTTTGTGAGTGTTCTGACCCAGATGAGCAAATGCAGTGCTGTACACTCCCAAATCTCTGAAAGCTGCCACTCCTTTTCTGCTCCACTGTTGCCAAGTTAGCAAAAAAAAAAAAAAAAAAAGGTTAGAGAAACTCTCTAATCTTTGATATTAAATTGACATTAAGTCTTCTGGTAATCATTTTGCCTTGGGGCCACTGCTTTTGTTGAATATGCATATTTAGATTGGAGAGGATTAGTCTAGGAACAGTCTAACTCTAGGTACCAAACATTGCCTTTGTCACTCCCACCTCTTGTCTGTCTCTTCTCCTTACAATCACATAGTCTATCAAATGCCAATGTTTGTTGTGAGGATGCATACATAAAGTTTTATTGCATTTGGGTATACAGAAAGCAGTGTTGGTTATGAGAAGATCATGGAACACACATGTCTTCAACAGTAAGTGATCATTTCCTCTTTTGGTACATTGATGATAAAGGTCTCCAGGTCTTCATAAAATTTTTCTTTGACCTCATCAGGGTTTCTTATTGTGGGAGTATAGTCACTGATGATGTTGGTATGGCATTTTCCTGAAAGTGACAATCACATTGTCATGAGTCTATCATTCCCTCCTTTTGATAGGCACACCACCTTGTTGACTAACTTAGTTTTTATTGCAAGAGCTATGCCAGCTTCATGGTACTGCCTTTCACTGTGGTCACTCCAGAAAAAAAAAAAATGTGTATTCAGCTCTGACTTTAGTAAGCTGGTCTTCATTTGCCAGCTTTGTTTCATTCAGGACTGACATTTGAATGTGAGACCTCCTGAGTTCTCTTGCAAAAAGAGCTGTTTACCTATCAGGCTACCGGATTTTGTGTTGTCTATAAGAATGTACATCATCTTTATGGAAATATCTTTTCAAAAGTTTTTGTTCATTTTGTGTGTGTGTGTGTGTTTGTGTGTGTGTGTGTGTGTTTTGACTGCAGGATGGGATCCCAACCTGTTGCATTAATCATGCTAGGATAGGTAAGCAGACTATTTTTAGAACTCCCATGGCTGCTTCCAGTGAGAAGATAATCCTATGGTCTAGGCCGCAGGTGTGAAGGGTTGTGATTACATCTCTCCATGTACCTGTACTTGCTACTTTGTCACTTGCTTGTCACCACAGGACTTTGAGGTAGGCAAACATGGTAAAATGGTATGGGTGATGTTTTTTGATTCGTGCACAAATTGGATTTAAGTGAGGCAGAGTTGTATGAAGTTATCAGCTTCCTTCTCTCTTTAAGAGTCATGTAATGGCAAGCAAAGAGGGACTTTTCACTGTTTTTTTTTTTTTTGGAGTGCTTCTCGGCACTAAGGTAACTGCTTTTGATTGAGCCTTGCCTTTGATTGAACCAAGAGTCATTGATGACCTGCTTAACTCACAAGAAATCCTAAGTCACATGAGTTTGAGTCACATTGTTGTGACACCCTCTGACTCTAAAGAAGTGTTTATATACTCTGGGGTTAGCATTTTGCTTTTGGGCCCAGTTATTGGAAGAGTGTTCATGTGATTTGTCCAGATGAGACTCTGGATAGCTGTTAAGAAGCCCCCTTGCTTTGAAAACCCAGATGTCAGTGCTTTTCTCTCTGGTAACTATGTATGTATTGCTACGGACAGACAGAAGCTCTGTCTGACGATTTGTGTTATTTTGTTCTGTTTATATAATTTCTGCTTGTAATTTCTGTGTTTTCTCTGAAGTTCAGGGTGGCAACTTTTTCCCCTTAACTAAGTGAATGATATATGTATGTTTAAATAAAGTGAGTTTGTAAAACCCTTAAAGCTGCTTTCCTTAGAAAATCAGATCGAAGAACCTGTGCCAGTAGCCTTCCTGTGTGCTAGTTTTATTGGCCTTACACTTCCACAGCAGCTGCTAGCAACATTGTTGTTACAATTCATGACAGTCCAGTAGCAGGACAGAGTTAAGATGACTGGTGATGGCTTAAGATGCAGTGAATGTCTAAAGAAGCTCTAAGTACTCCACAGTGCCTGCTACAGCTGCCTTCATAGCAATTAGAACAAGTTGTTCTCCACCTGTTCCACCAGGGAAAGTCTTCACATGCCTGGAGTAGACAACCCCTCTCCCTAAGTCACCAATCATTTTGAGACCCTTAGGTTACCTTCAACCTGGTTTAGCCCAACTGCCAAAATGGCTTACCAAGACATGGCTGCTGTGCATGCTACAGTTTCTTTGAGCCATAGCTGAGAGTTAGGTGGATCAGGTGGACATCAAAGGTGGAAAGCAGCCCTAAAAAGGGCTCAGCAGCCCTCACATCAGAAGTACTAGTCTTCCCTACACACCTGGGCATTTTTAGGTTACAGAAGCAATGATGGAGATAGAGTACATTAGCTGGATTCAAGTATTTGATGGTTGTCACCAAAACTAGAACTTAAGTTGTTCTACTTGGTCTGAGAGGGAAGAAAAAAGAACACTATTTGGAAGTGGCAAATAAACAAATTAAGGTTTGACATCTGTAAAAACTATCCAGTAGAATCGTCTGTTTTGGGAAGGCATGGGTTGTCCCTTAATGGAAGACTTTGGGGGAAAGACTATATGACAACTTTTGGATATCGTGATGACATTCTTGTTTTGATGTAAGTTGACCTAGTTGAACTCCTCAATGGTTCTAAGATTCTGTGACCCGCTTTTTCATGAAAAGCTTCTCCACATTTTGTGGAGCAGGACAAATGGAATTCATGATTTTCTTGTAGCAAATAACTTCCCAGTGGACGGATAGATGCCTTGACCTTCAAGCAACATCTGGAAAAGCCTAGAGTAACTTCCATGATCACGAAGAGGCACAATGGTCTATTTTCAGTATTATGAACGTAGTTGAGCATCACTGAGATTTTAAATAGATATACCTAGATTGATTATTTATTCATTTTAGATTATTTATAATCTAATATATAGTCAAAATATTTAGATTTATTATTAATATGTCATACTAATTAACACCAAAAGGAGAGGGGAAAAAGTTGTGGGATCATTTAGATACTCATTGATTTTCAAAACTTTGTTTTGGAAAGCATCTTCTTCAACAACCTCCTTTTACACTTGGGAAAACTGATGGATAGAGGTAAGAGACTGTCCCACAGATGTTAAATGGCAGAACTGAGTTTTATTGCCAACAGAAATTATTATTCTACTGCATCATATAGAAAGGTACTATTGGAAAAACTAAAACAAAACACTGAACTTGAAGTCAGAGTGTGCGGTCGGACACAAGTAAGTATGTGATCTGCTGGATCCTCTCTTAAGCTTTCTAAGGCTAATTTTGCTCATCTCACTAGTAGAATATAAGCTCTTCTAATCAGAGAATGACTCATTTTTATCCGCTCTCTGGTACTAGCACCATGGCTGGCTGAGAAGAAGGGCTTGATAAATGCTTGTCTACTTGAATCTATAAACACACATGCACTAGACCATTTATTATGGAGGGACTACCCTCTACTCAGATATTTTTGCAGCATCAGTAAAGGCCATTTTCCTCCCTAGAGAAATTGAGACTCTGAGAAATTAAGTTAGTTGCTACAGTTACAGTGGTAGTAGTGGCAAATCTGGAAAGCCAACACCAGTTTTGCTGTTTCTCTGCACACTGCTGTTTCATTACATCATTCTGTCCCCCTGCCCCCCGCCTCGATATGTATCTTAGATCTATACCAAGTTAATAACATTTGGAGGTGATGGAGGTATTTTTTCTTTTTCACAGTGTAAGGCAGTGAAGCAGCTCAAAAGTAATTCTTGCTTGTTTGACAAACATATGTTTATTGTATGTCATACATATACATATATGTCATTGAGTGTTTGCATCTAAATATAAAGACATGCAGAGACATGTAACAGAGGGGAAGAATTAAAGGAAGAGAGAAAGAGGGAGAGGAAAGGGAGAAAGAGATGGAGAGAGCAAAAGAGAAGAGACAAAGGATCAGAAGACAAATGATAACAAACTTTATACTGCATTAGGAGTTAATATATATAAATGGTGAAAATGGTACAGGTCAGAGTACTATTAATTGTGCTTGACAGTTATAGAGCATATTAGTGTTACAAAGTCCTTTTGGTGTATATTATCTCATTCTCTGTTTACAATAATCATATCAGTAGGTAATATTAATACCCTGGCACTTGTCTCAGAAGGATGGGTGACTGCAACCTAGTTAATGACATTTCTTTGTATCCCTACATCTGTCCCTAAATCATTTGTCATTTATCTCCCCAAAAATGAAAATAATTCTGTACTTTCCACATGTATATTAATAAAGGCTTAACTTGTTAAATCAGTATTCAAGGCCAATACTCCCATCCCTCTTAGCTTTCTAACCTGGTCTTCTATTCCTCATTTACAGCGATATATACCTCCCCCACTTCTCGAGGTTTCTAAAGGTACCTAACTACAACTCTTACCAGAGTTCTAGGGGGAGGTAACTCTGAGTGAGGGGATGTATTACTACTAACATAGCCCATAAGTCCTCAGCATTTTTCTTGCCATTAATAAACATTTGGATCCATTAGCTTTTTAGAAAAATATAATTTATTTAGAAGCTATAGAAAGTTTAGCAAAACATTGCTTCAAAACATTCCTCCTTCTTCCTTCTCCTTCATTGACTAAAGGGACACATTCCCATTTACACACATAAGGTCCTTAGTCTGAATTGGTTCCAACCTAAAAGCATAAATTTGTGAGTTACACATGGAGAGAACATATGGGACAAAGGGATTGATGAAAATTCTTGCCATGGTGAGTAATTTTTTTTCCAATTCCCTTGGTCCTCACCAAGTTCCCTGATGGGCTAGAAGCCCAGCTCGGCATAGAGGGAGCATGTCTCTATTGATACTCTATCTGGCACTTCTTTAGGGATCAGAAGGGGCCTGTTCCTGGAAGCATTCATTTTTCTGTGGACTATTACTACTCATCCATTTGGCCTTGGTGTGTCTACCTTCCAAATGCAGAAACTGCCATCATGCCATAGTGGATTCCTCAACCGAAATTCAGCTCTGACCACAAACAAGAACTTTATTTCTCCTAAATACATAAGGTTTACTTAGAGTCCCATTTGAAATACTTGTTCAAATAATATCAAGAAAGAAAAAAACACCAAAATTCCTGCTTTTTTCCAGGCACTGGCTTTCCTCAGCAGAATATATATTCTAGGAAGCCTTTAAGCCAAATGAATGACTATATGGATGTCCTTCCTTCCACTGAGTTCTTAGGGAATAACTCAATTCAGTTCACCTTCTAAAAAGCAAAAGGGACAAAGAAAGAGAGGTTCATGGAGAGACAATCTCAGTCGCAGCTTAGAAATCTTTGGATAGTCACTTCTGGCTCAGCAGCCAGTAAGCAAACTCTTTACTATCACACAGCACAATCCCCTAGGATATCAAAAATGGAAGTAGGCTCAAACCAAGCTTCCATAGTTAGGCAGGGAATTTTTATGTATGCTTTTAGGAATGGATTCCCATTTAAAACTACACCCCTATTGCACTTATATGAGGAATCTTAGGCCTAGGAAGTTTAAATGATTCATCCAATGTCAAACAGGTGGTATATATCAGAAGCAGGATTTGAATCAGAGTCAATAAACATTTATTAAGCAACTGCTATGTGCCAAGCACCATGATAAACACTGGAAATAAAAGGCAAATAACATTCCCTGCCATCAAGGAGCTCCCAAGATGAATTACCATGGCTAAGATGGGAAATGGTCTGAGCAGGTATGCATTTCTGACTTTATTTCATCTTCCAGAATGAGTTTCTAAAGACCACAAAGTTCAAGAGAGTAGCTCGGTGGGAACTGATACGGTAAATTCCATGGGCACCCACCTTAAATGGTGGGAGAGGAGGAAGCAGCTCTCTAATGTCCATTGTCCATCTTCTCCAATCAGAAGGAAGGAGGGGCCTTGGGGTCAGAGGTTGCTAAAGAAGTGTGAGTTTCAGAGAGGATTTTATCTTGCAAAAAGATGAATATCTGGAGATTATGAAGTCTCAAAGAGAAGCTGGATGGGAAGTGAAGAGAATTTGAATGCAGATTTTTGGAATCCAGTCATTAATCATATTGACTATTTATTATTGGCTTCCAAATCACAGTGTTGATCCACATTGACGGATTTACTTATGCTCTCTTCTTGGCTTGGAATATTCTCCCCACTTCCTGTCTCTCCTCTTGTCTCAATATTCTTCTTTCTTGAAGTCTGAGCTCAGTTTCTACCTTCTCTTTAAATCCTTCCTTGACCTTTACAGCACTTGACTTTTTCCCTCCTCTGAGCTCTTATATAGAACTGTCTGTGTTCCAATCATATGGCAGTCAGCTTTTTTTCTCATATTGTCATGAACTTGGTATGTAACATGATGAAATGGGAAAATCATTAGACCAGAAGTTAGGAGAAACCTGTTTTAAAATTCCGACTCTATTCTCTATTTTTTTTTGTTCACAAACAAGTATATTAATTTTTCTGAGCCTTGGCTTCCTCAATTATGAATAACTAGGTAATAATAAATTGTGAGTACACACCTCCAAGGTTGTCACCAAGATCAAATATGATACTATGTGTCAAGTACTTTGAGATGCAAAAGTGTTATGCACACTCCCAACTCTGAACCGTTGCCTGTTTTGTCTCATGTGCAGGGAATGCCCTCCAGCCTTACCTCTACCTTTAAATCTCCTTTGCTTTTCTCAAGATTTAATTCAGTTCTCATTTCCAGTATCCAGTGTCATTTTCCTGATTATTCCCTTGTGAGGGCTATCTCTTCAAGTCATCTATATGCATATATTTGTTCACATAGGCTATCTGTGGTTGAATTTAAGCTTCTTGAAAGCAGATTTTGTGTGTGTGTGTGTGTGTGTGTGTGTGTGTATTTGTCTGTTTGTAGCATAGTACTTAGTCCAGTTCCTTAGACATGTAGGAACTTAATGAAAAGTTGTTCAATTAATTGTAATGAATTAAATTGAACAAAAATTAAACTTGAATTGAAATTTGCATTGCAAGTGACAAGGGTTCTATATTAATTGTTAGTCAATTACCTTTACCTTCCATGTACAGGACCTTAAGAACTGCCTGGACATGTCATTACGCTGTAATGATCAGCAATAAAATGATTACCTTTTTGGTGAACTCCATGTAATACAGGCAGCTCAGTGCACAATATAATGAAATAACGGCCATCATGGGTGCCAAACCCAGCACCAAGTCTCCCATTGGCATGACTGATGGGTCTTTGAGCACTTGGAAAGCAAAGCAGCATCCCTAAGACTTGAACTGCAGATTTTTCTCCTTACTTTCTCCTTACCAGGATTTTAAATCCAATCCAATCAGAATTTCTTAAGGACATAGGTGCTACTACATGCCATATGCTCTGTTAAATTCCAGGAATAAAAATATAAAGAAAATGCAGTGCTGTCATCAACATTTCACACTATACATAGACACATAAACATGTATGTATGTATATTTATATCTTTGTATATGTGTATACACACACAAATACATATATGTACACTATGTATATGTGTATGTGTGTATACACAAACATATGTTTGTGTATTTTAATGAGTTATGTGAAAGGGGAGATGCTTGCCAGAGATTTTACTCCTTTGACATTATCTTCACTTGTCGTGGTTCATTTACACAATTGACCATAGCAGAGCAGGGACAAGGCACCGCATTGCATTCTATTTATCCACTGGGGTATTAACAGAAATGTTTTTGGTTTGAGTCAACCGTGATATGTTTTTCCTTGAGATAGCCCCAAAGCTGGCATAAGGAAACAGATGGCTGTACATTTTGTTTGGGTAAGTTTGGAGTTTGGGTGACATCCGGCTTGAGGATAAAATTTTATTGCATGCCCTCTAGGGACCCCTGGTGGGTATAAATCTTTTAATAGTGTTTTCCTCTTCTCCATCTTGTGCCTACAATTGTATAGCAGTGGAAAGAACTAGGGAAATTGAGTCTATATTGATGAAATGAGGAAGGTGAAAGATGGTGTATATGCTGTCCCAAAAAACTCTCTCAGCATAGGAAGTTTGACAAAGAGACTGACTGCTCTACATTTTAATGCTCCTAACATGGAAAGAGGTTTTGAGAGAAAGAATGGGAAATCAGAAATTTTATTGCCTCATCTCAAGTCCCATCTCTTGTAGCATTCCAGTGTGGCCTATAAACCTTCTGTATGCTTTAGCAATGGAAAACAAATAAAACATTTTCTTCTCTGAACACCAACAGTGTATTTCTGAATTTTAACTCAGCTCTGCAGGGATGCTGAAATTGTACAAGGAAAAGGGGAACACAATAGATTTTAAAATGTTTAAAGTGATTTTTATTTGACTCGCCACAGCCTGGGAAAAAAATACACCCCCTTAAAAATGCAATCTGCCTATAAATTATTTAATTGGAATCTATCAAGAGAGAAGTCTATTCCCCTGAGAACAGTATGCATATCAGATCCTGAGTATGTGGGGCAGAGAATTAGTATATCAAATTATTAAAATGTGAAATCTTACTCTTAGGAAAGAAAATATATTGTAACATTTTGTCTATGTACAGATGCATTACAATTTGAGAAGAGATAAATATGCAAAGCACTTTGAAGACTTTTAAAAACTACATAAATGTTAGCTATTATGATGATGATTAATTATTATTATTATTATTTATTATGGTTGTGCTTCTGGCTGTAGTTGTTATTTCTACAATGTAGCACAGCGTCTTGTGAATGATAGGCAATTAATAAATGTTGATTGAACACCCAAAATTTGCTTCCTATGTGAGCAGGGTGTCACAGGAATACAACAATGAAGTCAGCTCTGTAGAACAGCTCTGCAGACCCTCAGTTTGGTGGGCAGTCTAAAACCCCTTCTCATCCATAGTTTCTTTCAGAGACTCCCAAACACTGAGCCAGCTCTGGTAATGCATGTGTTAACCTCATAATCTATGTGGATGTCCCTGGAAAGTATACTATCAAGGTAAGTGAACTTATCTACAGCATTCCAAATTTCTCCATTTGCTGTAACCGGTGGTTCCATGTATCAGTGGTATGATGCTGGCTGGAACCTGAAGCTTATGATCAACATTTTTTAGCTGTGGCTGATGACAGCTTGTTGAGAACACTGTGGTATTATTAGCCCATCTCTCCATGTCCATACCTTTATTACTGAGCAGCATGGCTCCATCAGCCCTGAGTAATGGAGATGCACTAGAGGTCTTTGACCCATATATAGCCTTTAGGGATTTGTAGAAATACTTTGGACAGCTACAATCAGCATAAAACTGAATCTCATCTTCCTTCTTAATGAGCCAAGACTCTTGCATTGCTCTATACTTCACTTACACTTTATTTTTGATAGAGTTAAATGCAACCATCTCAGAGACAGATGTGCTGTTCTAATAAACCCTTTGGAGTTCTTACCTTTTTATTGAACAGCTTCTGAATTTTCCCATAATTTTTGTCAAACCAAATCCTGACTTTTTGCAAGTATTCTGGTCCAGAGGAGCAAATGTAATGTGGGACACCAAATCTCTGAAAGCTGCCCACTCCTTTTCTACTCCACTGTTTCTAACTACTGAGATTTCTTTCCAGGTCAATAAACTGTTCACACACAGAGAATTTCTCTAATCTGTGAAAATTGAGTATCCTGAGTTTTGTCTTGCCTTGAGGCCACCACTTTTGTTGAATTTGAATGTTTAGGTTAGAGTGGATAAGTCAATAATTGGTCCAGTGCATTGTGCCACACGCCACCTTTGTCATTCTCACAGTCTGCGTATCTCTTTTCCTTACAGTAATGTAGTCTATTAAATGCCAATGCTTTCTGTCAGGGTGCTTCCATGATGTTTTGTTGCATTTAGTAAATGAAAGACAATTCTTGTGATGAGAAAGTCATGAGATGCATAAGTGTGCAGTAGTAAGTGAATGTTGCTCTTGCTCTTTCTACCTCCATTCCTTCCAATGGCACCTTGGCATATGTGATAGTCTGTGCCTACTCTGGAACTGAAGTCACCCAGAATTACAAGCTTCTCTTCTTTCAGCACATTAATTATATGGGTGTCTAGGTCTTCATAAATATTTTCTTTGACCTCATCAAGGTTTGTCTCACTGAAAACATATGTACTGATGGTGGTGGCATGGTGCTTTCCTGCAAATGGCAGTCACATTTTCATGAGCCTATCATTCACTCTTTTGGTGAGGCAAGGAATACAAGCTTGTTGGCTAGATTAGATCTGATTGCAAAGTCTATATCAGCTTCCCAGCATGCCTCATCACAGTGACCACTGAAGACAAATGTTTATCCAGCTCCAACTTTGGTAAACCGCCTTCATTTGGCAGCCTCATTTCACTCAGGGCTGTTATTTGGATGTGATACCTGCTGAGTTCTCTCACAACAGCGTATCATCTCGCAGGTCTACTGGATTTCGTATTTTCATGAGCATACACACATTCCATGTGCCAATGTTGAGTGGGATCATCTTGACAAAGATTTTATTACTTCGTTGTTTTGCATGCATTTTAACTTCAGTCTACAATCCTACAATAAGGAGGCCAAGGTTCGGTGAAGCAGACAATGTTTAGGCCACCTTTTCTAGACCCTTCTTCATGCTAGGAGGTAAGCAGTACAATCCTAAAAAAAGGCTGCTGACACCAAAGCTGCTGAATCCCACTGTTGATTCAAAATAGCGAGAAAACAACTCAATGCCCACCTGTATGCAGGAGCATGGCTACAGTTCCCAGTATACCTGTGCCTGCTGTTTTGTCACTCACCTGTTGCCACAGGACTTCAAGGTATGTAAAATAGTAAAATCCTACCATAACAAAATAATAAAATAGTTAAATAGTAAAACAGTAAAGTAGTATGGGGGATATCTTCCCCCACACACAAATCAGATTTAAGTGAGCCAATTTTGCAAAGTCATCAGCCTCACTCTCTCTTCCAGAGTCATCAAAGCCCAGTGGCAAGACAAAATTCCAGATGACTGGCAATGGCCCAATATGCAATGGATGACCTTCATATTTTCAATGTCTGACCAAGCTCTAAGTGCTATACAATGCCTGCTCCCACCCCCTTCATGGCTCATTGGAACAATTTGCTCTCATTCACCCTTTTTGCTGAGGGAAGTCTTCGTATGCTTGGGGTAGATATCCCCTTAACTCACTGATGGATTTGAGGCTTGTTGATCACCCTAAACCTGGTTTAACCCATCTGCTGAGACAGGTTCACTGGAGTGTGACTTCTTGGAGCTTCTGGGAGCCATAGGTGACAGTTGGGTGGCAGGTAGACACCAAAGGTCGATGAGCAATCCTGAAAAGCCTCAGCCCTCACAACAGAGGTGCTAGTCTTCCTGAATGCCCCATACACCCCAAGGAACCCCAAGCACTTTGCTAAGCATTAAGGATACAAAGAAAGACAAAAGATATTATCTGACTTCTTGGACTTTACAATCTAATGAGAGAAGATATACACTAAAAGAAGCTAAAGAGGGAGAGGGGAAGAAAGGAAGGAGGCTACCTGGAACAGGGGCCAGGATGAAGACCTATAGCAAGGGAGAAAATTATTAAGTTTCTATCCTGACCCTCCTCTTTTACAAAGAGGATCTGAGAGGTGCTTTCTCATGTCCACCCTGCACCCTCTCCAACTAGAGCAACCATTCCATACCTGTTCTGTCCACAAGCCTCCTATGGTACCCACTCTTTTCATACTCCTGGCTTCAGACCTTATCACCTACTTCACTGGAAAAAAGTCATTGTTCATCAATTCCATCTTCTTCCCTTATCCTTAAACCACATAATCTCCTTCCCTCTAGTTTCAGAGGAAACAGCCCTTCCTGCCTCCTTATCAAAGACAATCTTGATAGAAGTACCCTTGACTCCATTTCCCTTCATAATTTCCAACAGATTGCCCCCACTATAATCTCCAATTTCTTTTTATTCTTCAGTATCTTGTTATCTGCTCTATATACACATGGACATTCTTAAGATATCCTCACTAGATCCTATTTTCTCTGAAAATTCCTTCCCTATTAATTTATTCTCATTCTTGGCTAAAGAGGGAAGAGGAGAAAGGGGGTAAAGGGAGGGAAGGAAGCAGGGAAAGGGAGGGAGGAAGGGAGGGAGGGAGGGAGGGAGAGAGAGAGAGAGAGAGAGAGAGAGAGAGAGAGAGAGAGAGAGAGATGGATGCTGTCTACTCTAACTGCTTCTACTTCCTCTACTCTTTTAAACTTTCTTTTTCTTTCTACCTGTTCACCTCATTTTTCCACTGAAAATACTCTTTCCAAAATTTCCGGTCATCTCTTACCAAGCCTACTGGCCTTTTCTCAGTCTTCATCCTGCTTGATTTCTTAGCATCATTTGTCACTACTCATCACCTTGCTGTCCTAGATACTCTTTCCTCTCTCTCTCCCTTCCTTCCTTCCTTCCTTCCTTCCTTCCTTCCTTCCTTCCTTTCTTCTTTCTTTGTTTCCTTCCTTCTTTTCTTTCTTTCTTCCTTCTTTCCTTCCTTCCTTCCTTCCTTTCCTTCCTTCCTTCCTTCCTTCCTTTCTTTCTTTCCTTCCTTCCTTCCTTCCTTCTTTCTTTCTTTCTTTCTTTCTTTCTTTCTTTCTTTCTTTCTTTCTTTCTTTCTTTCTTTCTTTCTTTCTTTTTTTCTTCCTTTCTTTCTTTCCTTCTCTCTCTCTCTCTCTCTCTCTCTCTCTCTCTCTCTCTTTCTTCCTTAACATTTCTTCTGGCACTCCTTGTACTGTTCTGACTATTCCTTCTCATTCTCCATTACTGAATCTTCACCACACCACGCTCACTAACTATGAGTCTCTCCCAAAGCTGAGGCATGAGCCCTTAACTCCTTTTTCTCTGCAAGATTTCCTGGAATAATATACAGTTGACTTTAGATCCAGGACTTCCTGGGTTCAAGGCTCACTTATCAATAATATTGATTGTGTAACTCTGGGCAGATCACTTAACCTCTCAATACTCTAGGTTAGTATTAAAAGCTCAAATGGAAATCTAGCAGGCCTATATTGATGTAGATAACCACAGATTAACATTATCTCTGTTGTATTGCATTTTCATTTATTTTTCTAAATTTTTCTCAGTTACTTTTCTGTCTGGTTTGGGCCAAGTTCTGGTATTTGGCTTTGACAGCTGTATTCCAGCAGTTATCTATAAGGTGCAAAGAAAAGGTCACACCAAGAATAGAAGATGGTGATTCCTCATTAAGGATTTCCTTATGTGAATGAATTTATAATTCTAGTCTCTATCACTTGTTGACTTGATCAGCTCCCATGGGTTTAATTATTATTTCTATGCTGATGATTATCATATCTATATATCCAGCACTGGTCTCTCTTCCTGGACTTAACAACTGTCAAATAGACATTGCGAACTAGTGACCCATAATTATCTCTAAGTCAGCATGTCCACAATAGACCTCATTATCTTTACCCCTCCCAAAAAAAAACACCCCTTTTCTGAATGTGCCTCTTACTGTTGACTACCATTCTTCCAGTCACTGATTCACAAAACTGATGTCACCTACAACCTCCTTATCACTCACCCTGTATTTCCAAACTGTTGTTAAATCCCTCCAACCAATTATGGTATGTGTTCCTTTCCTTTTGCAACATAAGCCATTTCCTTATTTCACTTATTCACCATTTCCTACTGAAACTATCACTATAAGCTTCTAATTGGTTCAATGCCCCAAATCTTTCCCAACTCCATCTATCCATTTATTCTCCGTGTAGCTAAGGTGATTATCCTGAAACAAAAGTTCACTATGTCAACTCCGGTTGTTCCTCTCTCATCTAGCATCAAGTAAAAACTAATTTGGCCCTTAAAGGTTCTTACATCCTGATCTGTTTCTATAGTCTCAGTCTTCTGAATCATCACTCCATTCTATGCTTTTTATGGCCCAGCCATACTCACCTAAATCCTTGATATTCACTCTCTCTAAGTCTTAGGGCTGGCTCTCCCTCATGTCTGAAATTATTTCTCTCCTTGCCTCTTATTTTTAAGAATAGCAGGCTTCCTCCTAGGACTGAATTGAAATGCTCTCTTCTAGTGTAGATCTCTCCTCCCTTCCCTCCCCGCTCAGGGCACAAATGCAACCACCTTCCTGTCTAAGGTTGTCTTATATGTGGTCTGGGAGCATTTTGGAAATATCTATTTATATCTACATTTCTCTTCCATTAGAATGTAATCTCCTTGAGAGTAAGGGCTGTTTTTTCCTTTCCCCTAGAGCTTAGCGGAGTGGATTGAATAAACTTGTCAATTCACTCACTGACAAAATTGCCAAATTACTTTTGTGGGTCAAAACCTATGAAAAAGTTTGATTTGTATTGTTCATCGTATTAATGATTTGTAGTAATCTTCCATATAGTTGTTAATCATTTGAAATTCTTTTGATAATTCCAAATTCATCTTATGGCCACCTCTACATTGGAAAATGGTTTTAGTTATTTGTTACATTATCTATATGGTTACATATACACACACATATATGTTATATATTCATGTTAGTTCCCTATACATTTGAATATTAGACCTTTATCACAAGTATTTTAATAACTCCCTTCCCTTCTTCCTCTAATTGCATTGATTTTACACTTGTAAAATCTAATATAATTAAAATGAGTTTTAATATGTTTTAGGTTCACCTCTATTATTGTTTGGTTAAGCATTCTCTGTATCTGATTTGTTGATCTAAAACTAATTTCTTCCCAATGCTTTTCAGTTTTTCTCCCAGAAGTTCTTGAGAAATAGAGGATTCTTCTTCAAATAATTTCTATTTGGCATTGGGAAGTTAGTGTGGAGGAGTGGGATGAAAAATGACATACCAATATACAGTTGGTGAAGGAGTGACTTGGTCCAAATATCCTCAATAGAAATTTGGAATTAGGACACAAAGGGGCGTAAAATTCCTATCTTCTTTGCTTAGAACATATGGCAAAGGGGGAAAATAATTCTAATATTTAAATATTTTTAATTTAAATAATTTTTGAACAAAATATTTTTAGTAGCAAAGAACTGGAAACCAAGCAGATAACTATCCTTTGGGGAAAATGACTAAATGAATTTCCTACCTAAATATAAAGGGATATAATGTACTTGTGAGATGATAAATATCATGAAAATATGTGAACATTTATGTGAACAGATCTGTCCATCATTTATTACACATTTATTAAACACCTACTATGTACCACACTCTGTTCTGTGATCTAGAGATGTACTACATGTCTCTGGATAGCTATATCCTAGATATATAATTGATGGGCAAAATGAAATTCTAAGGACAGTGAATGGAACAAACCTTACACACACATGCTTATATTCTAATGGGTGATGACAAGAAGTGTATGCACACACACACACACAGGCACACACATATATAAACATATATGTATGTATATTCTACTATATAATTATGTATATAAACACATTATAGATGTGTATATACAGAATGTGTATATATCTGTGTATGTATATATACATACACACACACACACAAACACACACACATATATATATATATATATATATATATATATATATATATATATGTATGCTTGTTTAGCTGTATGTAGTTATATAATATAAAGAAAGTGAAGTGAAGTGAAACATGTAGAACCAGAAAAAAAATATGTACAATGAGGTAATAACTACAACAAAATAAATAGAAAGAACAACAAAATTAAAGTTGAAATTTCACAAGTAGTAAGTATTGTGACTAAGCTTAGATCCAGTTAAGCAATATACAAATTTATTTCCCTCCGTTCTTTGCAGGGGTGAGTGAACAAAGTTATGGAACACTGAATGCATTGCCATGTTTAGTAGATGGTTTTGGTTGCTTTTGATAGACATAATCCCCCCACCTTGTAAAGGATAACAATAATTTTAAAACTTTTTTTCCCTAAACCTAACCATAAATTGCACTGGAATGAATCGAATAATTTAAGAGAATTAGTGTCATTTTATATTCAATTATCAAATCCTTTTGGTACAGATAAAGGAAAATGAAAAGCATAAGTAATTATCTCATTAAAATCTGTCATAAGGGATGATATTAAAAAGTCCTAGACTCAACAGGAAGTCAGTGGGACTCAGCCTGATTGTCCAAGCTAACCCTCTATATTGACTCAACAAATGGTATAACAAATCTGCCTTCCTTTCATTGATGTAAACCTAGCCATTGTTATATTATTATTCAAGAGAAACCTGTAATGTGAATTATATTTAGTAAGAGCTGAACTTTCTGTCAGACATTCAGAGAAGTGGAAAATGTGTTAACACATTAACACTGTCAGTTTCTAAAAGGCACTGACATCCTGGAAGAGAAATCACTGGACTCAACTTGGCTGCTAATGCTAAAAGGAAGAAACACTTGTCAAAGGGAAGACAATCTGATATGAGCAGGAAGACAGAAGCTGTGCTTTTTAAATAGTGCCAGATGGACAGCTTTACAGCCCAAATACAATAGATTGAAGTCAAATGTATATTTAGCCCTCACTGTAGACTCTCCATATAGAAAACTGATGGGCAAAATAAACTTTTTAAAAAAAAAAGAATCTTCTTTCCCACATTTTTTTTTAAAATTGACTTGGATAAGAGACCACCCCCGTGGGTCTTAGTTTCCTCATTTGTAAAATGAAGGGGGAAAGAGATGGCCTAAATTAATTCTAAAGTGACTCCCTGTTCTAACTCTATAGTTTAACAACTTTCAGAGTCTTCATGGATGTGCTATCTTTCATTGAAAAAGCCCTTTGCTCTCATGACTTCCAGCATCTATAAGGATAGTCAATTGCTAGCATTTCTGTGGGGCTTTAAGGTTGGTTAAGCATTTTATGCATATTATCTCACTGATCCTCACAACACACCTGGGAAATAAGTACCATTATTATCTACATTTTACAGGTGAAGAAACTGAGACAGACAGATGGTCAATGACTAGATGGTCAAACAGTTAATAAGTATCTGAGCCATGATTTCAACTCAGTTCTTCCATATTCTAAGTCCTCCAGGCCATCTAGGTGCCTCTGTGTGCTCCATATTAGATATGCGTGTTTTTAATTTGTTGTTGCTTTGATTTTCTAAAGACTTCAGTATTGACTAGTAGATAGAGAGCTGAACTTTATGCCTATTTCAAATTTGATTTCAGTACCTTTGTGGTCATGGGCAAATCACTTATTCTCTCTATGCCTCTGTTTCTGCATCTGTAAAATGGGGATATTAATAACTGTGGTGCCTCCCTCACTGGATTATTGAGGTAGTTGTCAAAGGCTCACATAAAAAGAAATATATGCAATGAAAGATTGTACATATATGGTCCTGTTTTCCTACTAGGGAGTATGTCTTGGAGAAGTTGCTACAAGTTTCTATTTCTGCTCAATCTACAAAGTGGTACTTGAAATTTAATTAAACCCACTCACTGCAAACTGAGCATGCTCAGATGTACCCCTCAACATCCAATGTCCTATATGTATATTTCCTAGTATTTTGGATTCAAATTTTAATTTAATGGTATTAATTGACTATCTCACAATCATACATAGTAATGGCTTTATTAACCATTATCAATTAAATTCACTGAACTTCCTTTCTCTTGTCAGCATGGGTCCAAATAAATTTCACTACATGAAATTTACTAAAAAAAATGAATTAAAAGTAAAACATAAGATATCACTTAATCTACAGGGGCTTGGGCACAACCTGAATTTCCCATCCCATCTCTTTTTTTCTCACATTTTATTCCTTACTTCCTCGAAGTGGGTAGATGGCCTTTTTTGTAAAGGAGTGCTAACTAACATTTTTGATCTCAGAAACCAAATGGGGAAGTCACAATTAATCATCATCAGGATTACAGTGTCTCCCTTTATTAAAGTAAAGCAGGTTGCAAAACTTAAAGTATTACATAAATGTTATTGCTGCTGCTGCTGCTGTTGCTGCCACCACTACTGCTGATACTGTTTCTAAAGAAAAAATGCTGACTGTATTATTATTTAATCCAACTCCCAGGCCTGCTACTGTAGAGGTTGCAACCCCATTTTTGGCCACCTCCTAGGTGAATGAGTCTTTTTGATATGTTGAAATACTAGCCTCTGGGAATTCTCAAGTAAACAGCCTAACACAGTCTTTTTCATTGAATCTCTTCAAGATGTGTAGCATCCTGGACGTCCAAGAAACTGAGAGAAGCATGAGGGCCTCATGGATGGATCTTTTAAAAAGTCTTATGTGAGTTTAGAAAGATCATGACCTCTGACAACCATCTGCTTTACAAAGATTATTCAGTAGCCAGTGCAGATCCTTGTTTCCATTTCTCTGCAGAACCTGAGGATCCAGAAAAGCCTGGAGGAATACAAGTCAAGTTGCTGAACAAAACCTTACTTCTTCAGGGACCCATGGAAATAGTATATGTAAAATAATCATCAGTCATTATCTGTTTAAAAATGAGGAATTCAGGATACTCATTATGTACAGTTTACTTCTATGAAAAAATATTTGTTTCCATTTATATTGTTTCTAACAAGGAGAGGAAAGATGATAAATTTTGTGGAAGCTCTTGAATTTAACACTGTGATTTCCAAGATTTGGCCAACAGGACAAAAATTAGAACTTTCTAATAAAGAAAAGTGGGTCATAAGTAATCATGATTGATCTTACATCAGTAACAAGAAGATGGCATCCTCTTGATAAATGATGTAAACTTTCCTTTTGAAAGGCTCATCATTGAGAAAGGTCCCTGAGACTTAAATAGCCTTCCTTCATCTAAGTGAAAGGGATTCAGTTTGAAAAAAAAGAAGTGGTTTATATAAGAATAGCCTTTAATGGCAGCCAACCCTTTAGAAGGACAGGTGACAATTTTCTCCTGAGAGAAGGGAGCTTGTGTGTTCCATTGCTCTGCTTATCCTCAATCCAAAGGAGCTGAATGCAAAGGAGTTATGATGGGACATCGGCAGGAGTTATCCAAGTTGAAAGGGTATGAATGGACTGTGATCTAAATAATTGAAGGCAGTATTCATATGAGGTATACTACTAACAAACAGATCTGTTGAATTAAAGTTTGGTGCCAAGACTTGAAATATCTAGGTGGTATGTATAGTGGTTAGAGAAGTACATCTGTAGTCAGGAAGACTTGAGCTCAAATCCTGTCTCATTTACTAGTTGTTTCACTTTGGGCAACTCATAGTCTCTGGATGTTTCCATTTTTTCAAGAATAAAGTGGAGATAATAGCGCCGCTTATTTTCAGGGTTGTGAGGGTCACAGTAGATAATATTCGCAAAACACTATATAAAACTTAAAGCACTGTATAAATGGCAGCTTAAAAAGTTTGAAATATATGATATAATCATCCAGGTAATTTAGCACTCTAGCTTTCAAGAGGCATACATTCTTCTTAGGAACACAACATTTATACTGATAAGTAAACAAAATGTACTTTCCTTCTTCTTCTCATCAACTACTCCAATTAATTTTCAAAAGATCTTTTCGTTTATATTATGGGCATAGTAATCACCAATAAACATGAACATTTACAGAGAACCCCAAGAGATGGATTTTATATGAAACTGGGAAATTCTACTATTCACACTCTTTAATGGCCATCACCAATTAAACATTGTAATAACAAAATCGTACTATGTCCTCATACTTTTTTTTTTGTTTCTTCTGGCCTTAAGGTTTTTTATTAATACTATTTCTCTCACTCTCTCCTTTCTTCAATACCTTCTTCCTTTCCTTCTTCTTTCCTATTTTCCTTCCTTCCTTCCTTTCTTCTTTCTTCCCTACTTACTATCCCTAGGTGGATCATTGCATTAAGTATTGGGGCCTGGAGTCAGGAAGACCTGAGTTCAAATTTGGTCTCAGACACTCACTGGCTGGATATATCACTTAACCTCTGTTTGACTCAGTTTCCTCATCTATAAAATGGAGATCATAATAGCACCTGTCTTGTAGGGTTGTTATGACAATCAAATGAGACAATAATTGTAATGTGATTAGTACAGTGATTGGCACATAGTAACCAGTTTATGTGTTAGTTATTATTATTACTATTATTAATATTCCCCAGACCAAATATATATATATATATATATATATATATATACACATATGTATAGACTCCAATGCACATATGTGTGTGTATCCAAGGTAAATCAATGTATGTTTCAGAAAAAAATGTCAAAATATTCTCTGCAGTTTGTATCAAATATGGAATCCTTATCCCAGTAGTTCATATCCTTGGTTTCGTTCTGTTTTATTTGTCTGTTTTTGTTTTTATTGAGGTGCTACCTCATTTGTTATTTATGGATTTTATTGACTTACTCATCCAATTATTCTTTTTTCCCACTTTTTAAACCAACACTAAATAGTTATGCTGGTAACTGCTTTGTAGTATAGTTCGAGTTATGGTACTGTTAGTATGCTTTCCTTCCTAAGTTTTCTTCCTTGCGGTTTCGTTTTGTTTCATTATTTCAATATTATTATTATTTTGTCTGTTTCTATAAAGCAACATTTTAATAATTTTTACTTGTATTGCTATTTAATGGCATTAATTAGATAAATGAATTTAAGTAGTACCCCTTTTTGAAAAATATGGCCACAGAACAACCAAAGGACATCAATGTTTCTCTAATTATCTACCTCCCTTTATTTCTTTAAAGTGTGCTTTTTTTGTTGTCAGTCATTTTCCAACCACATCTGAATCTTTGAAACTTCATTTTGGGGTTTTCTTGGCAAAGATACTAAAGTGGTTTGCCATTTCTTTCTCCAGTTCATTTTATAAATGATGAAACTGGGGCAAGCAGGATTAAGCGACTTTCCCAGGGTCACACAGCCAGTCAGTGTCTGAGGCCAGATTTGAACTCAGAAAGATGACTCTTCCTGACTCCAGGTTTGGCACTCTTCCTGTGCCACCTAATGTGCTTTGTAGTTTTGTTCATATTAAGCCTGAGTATATCTTTGTAGGGGAATTCCCAGACATTTTGTATAATCTATAGATATCTTTCATGAATGTCTTTTGTCTTCTACTGACTTGTGTTAAAAATGGGTTTTTCTTGGTAATTATTTGTGTCCTGCTATTTTACTGAAGTAATTGTTTCTATTAAAGTGAGATTTAATTCCCAGGTTTCTGTAAGTAAACTATCCTGTCATCTTCAAATAGAAATAATTTTATTCCTCTTTCCTTATATGTATTCCTTCAATTTCGATAATTCCTCTTACTGTCATAGCTATCATTTTTATAGTGATATGACATAACAGTGGTGACAACAAACACCTTGTTTTACCCCAAATCATATTGGCCTCTACTTTTTTCTCCACTACAGATAATCAAAACTTCTTTTTTAATAAATATTGAGTTCAAATTGTTAAGGAAAAAAAAACATTTTATTCCTGTGTTTTCTAATGTTTTAATATAAATGATTGTTGAAAATGTTGAAAATATTTTTCCCTGCATCTATTAATGGATCTCTTATAGCATTGTCACAATATACTCTAAGTAGAAACATGAACTAAATATAAAACTTTCATAAAGCCAGTAGAAAAGAAAAGAAGTAGGTAGAGCCAAGAAGGTGGCTGGAAAGCAGGGACTTGCTTAAGCTCTACCCCCAAATGCCTCCAAACACCAACAAAAATGGCTCTGAACAAATTCTAGAGCTGCAGAGGGAAACAGGTCTCCAGCCCAGGACAGCCTGGATGGTCACCGGGAAGGGTCTATCACATGGTGCTGGGAGCGGACAGCAGCCCAGCATGGGCCACACCAGAACAGACCAGACTGGGAGTCAGCCGGCAGAACAGACCCTAGGATCCTGAATCATTGAGGTGTGGCAGTTACCAGACTTCTCAACCCACAAATGCCAAAGACCATGGAGAAGGTTAGCAGGAAACTGTGGGATCGTAGTGAGACCAGTCTGGCCACCAGCACTGGGGGTGGAGGAGGTGCTGCAGTGGTGGTGCTGGGAGCAGCAGGAAACTCATGAGGCTGCTTCCAGAGCTCCAGGGTCAGCTACTTCTTGATTCCCTGGCTCACATGGTAGGAGTAATCTATCAGTAGATCAGATCAGCAGTGCAAGGAGCACTATGTGGGCACAAAGGCAGATTCTCTTGCTGTGCCCTGCTTGGATCTGGACTGCAGTCCTGGGTGGCATTTCTAGTGGGAGGAGGAGCACTGCTGTAACAGAGCTTGAGGTGATGGTGTAGTAGAAGTAGCTCTGAAAACAGCAGTGCTTGGACCCTAAAACTTGGGACAAAGTACTCTCTACTCTACAAGCAGTCATACACTGAAAAAAGGTCAAGGGTCAAGTAGTTGGCTGGGAACATGAACAGGCAGCAAAAACGAACTCAGACCCCAACTCAGACTCACACTCAAACTCTAGATTCACTTTTTGGTGACAAAAAAGATCAAAACTTACTGCCAGAAGAATTCAACAAAATTGAAGAGCCTACATCAAAAGCCTCCAAGAAAAATATGAATTGGTCTCAGGCCATGGAAGAGCTCAAAAAGGATTTGGAAAAGCAAGTAAGAGAAGTACAGGAAAAATTGGGAAGAGAAATGAGAGAGATGCAAGAAAACCATGCAAAACAAGTCAATGACTTGCTAAAGGTGACCTAAAAAATACACTAACTCAAATGGCAAAAGAGCTCCAAAAAGCAGAATTTGCCAAATGGAAAAGGAGGTCCAAAAGACCACTGAAGAAAATACCACTTTAAAAATCAGATTGGAGCAAGTGGAGGCTAGTGACTTCATGAGAAATCAAGCTATTATAAAACAGAAACAAAGGAATGAAAAAAATGGAAGACAATGTGAAATGTCTTATTGGAAAAACCACTGACCTGGAGAATAGATCCAAGAGATAATTTAAAAATCATTTGACTACCTGAAAGCCATGATCAAAAAAAAAAAAGAGCCTAGATATCATCTTTCAAGAAATTATCAAGGAAAACTGCCCTGATATTTTAGAACCAGAGGGTAAAATAGAAATTGAAAGAATCCACCAATCACCTCTTGAAAAAGATCCCAAAAAGAAAACTCCTGGGAACATTGTTGCCAAATTTCAGAGTTTCCAGGTCAAGGAGAAAATACTAAAAGCAGCCAGAAAGAAATAATTTGAGTATTGTGGAAACATAATCAGAATAATACAAGATCTAGCAGCTTCTACCTTAAGGGATCAAAAGGCTTGGAATATGATATTCCAGAGGTCAAAGGAGCTAGGATTAAAACCAAGAATCACCTACCCAGCAAAACTGAGTATAACGCTCCAAGGGAAAATATGGATTTTCAGTAAAATAGAGGACTTTCAAGCTTTCTCAGTGAAAAGACCAGAGCTGAATAGAAAATTTGACTTTCAAATACAAGAATCAAGAGAAGCATGAAAAGGTAAAGAAGAAAGACAATTCATAAGGGACTTACTAAAGTTGAACTGTTTTGTTTTCATTCCTACATGGAAAGATGATGTGTATAATTCATGAGATCTTTCTTAGTATTAAGGTAGTTGAAGGGAATATATATATATATAGGCAGAGAGCACAGGGTGAGTTGAATATGAAGGGATGATACCTAAAAAAATAAAGTAAATTTAAGGGGTGAGAGAGGAATATACTAAGAGAGGGAGAAAGGGAGAGATAGAATGGGGTAAATTATCTCACATAAAAGTGGCAAGAAAACACAGTTCTGTGGGAAGGGAAGTGGGGACAGGTGAGGGGGAATGAGTGAATCTTGCTCCCTTTGGATTCAACTTGAGGAGGGAATAACATACACGTTCAATTGGGTATCTTATTCCACAGGGAAATAAGGGGAAGGGGATAAAAAAGGGGGGATGATAGAAGGGAGGGCATGTGGGGGAGGAGGTAATCAAAAGCAAACACTTTTGAAAAGGGACAGGGTGGAGGGAAAAATAGAATAAACGGGGACAGGATAGGATGGAAGGAAATATAGTTAGCCTTTCATAACATGAGTATTGTGGAAATGTTTTATAATGATACATGTGTGACCTATGTTGAATTGCTTGCTTGCCTAGGGAGGGTGGATGGGAAGGGAAGAGGGGGGAGTATCTGGAACGCAAAGTTTTAATAGCAGATGCTCAGAAAAAAAGGTTTTTTTGCTTTCAGCTGGGATACAGAATACATAGGGAATGGGGCATAGAAATCTGTCCTGCCATACAGGAAAGTAAGGGGAAAGGGGATGGGGGGGAGTGGGGTGACAGAAGGGAGGGCTGACTGGGGAACAAAGTAATCAGAATATATGCCATCTTGGAATGGGGGGAGGGTAGAAATAGGGAGAAAATTTGTAACTCAAAATCTTGTGGGAATCAATGTTGAAAACTAAAATATTAAATAAAAAGGAAATATAATGTTCCAAAAAAAAAAAAAAGAAATGAAGCAGAGGCCACACAGTTGAAAAGAGAAGCAAATTCTTACTTAAACAATTGATAGTGCTGACTATAATAGGTAAGGTAGACAACTCAATTTTTTAACGTGAAAATAAAAAGCTTTTGTATAAGCAAAATAATTGTAATTTGAAAAGAAATCATAAATTGGAAGAAAATCTACACAATTGATGTCTCTGATAAGTTTTTAATATCTAAGAAATAAAAATAAACAATGACAGAATAAAAAATAATAGTTATTCCCCTATATAGATAAGAGGTAGAATAGATGGTTTTCAAATGAGGAAAAGAAGCTATTAAAAGCCTATTGAAGGTAGTAATACAAAATGATTGATTATTAAATATATTAATAAATGAGAAGAATTCTAAGGGTCTACCTCTGGCACATCAGATCGGGAAAGAGGACAAAAGAAGAAAATTCTGAAAGGAATGGATGAAAAGAAGTCACAATGGAAATAATGTAGACTGAGAGAGAAAAGACCTGAGCAAGGTCAGTTTATTATTTAAGCTAGGAGTAGGCAATCAATGGGATCAGTGACTCTTCAATAGTCAAAGACCCAGGATCAGGGGAGTTAGGGGTTATAGGATCTTTTATTGTGATTAAAAGATGAGAGAAAAATCTGGAGTTTTACAGGTATGTCTTCTTCTGATTGGATAGATGTTTCAATATGGAGGTCTCGTCATTATGGAGGTCTCCTTCACTGGGATATGAGGTCAGATCTTAAGTTATGGGGTTAGTCTGCAGGCTTGAGATTTGCCACAATAGCTTTAAATTTAAAAGATTGGCTTTTAGGTTCAAGCTTCTCTGGAAAGGGAGTAATGGGTTACAAGGGTTGGAGTACAAGTCACAAGAGTAGAATCCTGACCCATGTTTATCTGAGTAAATTTATAAGAGCTAGGAATTTAGGCAGATACAACAAAGGAGAATATTTAATCTAGGCGAGCTTGATTAAGTCTTAATGAAATAGAATTAAAATCAATTTTCAATTTCAGAAACAGGTACACTAATAGGCTTATTGGTAGATCTGGAAATTTTTTTCAACCATCTGGAAAACAATTTGAACCTATAACCATGAAGTTCCTAAGTTATGCATACCGTTTTACCCAGGAAAATAAGTGTTAGTCATATATCTCTAATAGACCTTGGAAGGAGCAACAGGATCATGTTACAAGACAATTTTAAGCAGCAATTTTTGCATTAAGAAAGAACTGGAAAAGAAATGCCAGATGCATGCTATAATCCATTAGGTAATAGAAGAACAAAGCATGGAATTAGTTTTATAAATCTTATTTGTACAATATACATATTTGCATATATTACAATATTATATATGTGTTATATATGCACTATATATGTATATATGTGTTTGTGTGTATATGTTTGTATGTGTGTACATGCTGCATGAATGCAACATATACATATGTATTATATATTGGGTACAATTAGGTGGCACAGTGGATGGAGTGCCAGGACTAAAGTCAGGAAAACCTGAATTCAAATCTGCCCCAAGATTCTAGCTGTGTTGACCCTGGGCAAGTCTCTTAAATCTCTGTTTGCTTCAGGTTCCTCATCTATAAAATGGGGATAATAATAGCTCCTACATCTCAAGGTTGTTGTAAGGACCAAATGAGATGACAATTGTAAAACTGGCATGCACACAAACACAAGTGTTTATATGGCACCATGCATATAAATATACTGTGCATGAATGTACAAAACATGAAAGACATTTCGACAGGTTGAAAAGGTATGAACAGATTATTATGTCCACCATGGAAAGGCATATTCACACTAAGAATATCTATCTATCAAATTATAGATTTTTGACTTTATAATTTTCTGGTATTAAATAAACACACACATATATGCTTAATTTTTACTAAAATATTAAAATTTTAATTGAATTTTACTTTTTTAAAATACTTCCTTGGTTTGGGGATAGGAGAAGAGAAATTGTTAAAAAATAGATTTTGTAGGACCTCCCCCGCTTTGTTGAGAAGAAATGACTACTCTTTTGCTAATGTGTTATGTAAATTCTAGTAGATGCACCTCATCACTATTCTATCTTGTATATTTTAGTTCTAATGAAATTCTGTGTTAGCTCCTTATCTCCTGACCTTTGGTAACTGGAGGGAGGAATCAAGCTCTGCTTTATTTTTAACTCCTGGTGCCTGGGAAATTGTTTGGTTCACAGCAGGTTTGACACAGTAGGATGGATGAATGATTATTAACCAAGTCTTTAGTGTCTTCAAATAGGTATTTTAATTCAAAGCACCTGTAATCAGTCTGTTTCCCCCAAATTCAAAATGTCAAATCTCAAGAATTTTATTTGGAGGATTCCTTAAAGGTCTAGAAAAATGGGAAAGTAGCCTCAGTCTATATGGGAATATAAGAAATTGAATAAGACCTTGTTTGGAATGAAGGGAATCATTAATTAATTCATTAATTTTCTCACTCATCATTCAGCAGACATTTTAAATGCCTACAGTTTGCAAGTCACTCTGTCAGCTGGCTGAAATTTCCTCCCCCATCCACTCTCTACTAGACTATTAGCTCAGTAATGCCAGGGGCTGTTTCGCTATTGTCTCTGTATATTCCAAGGGCCTAGCATAGAAGATCATAGGAAAGGAGAATCAAAGGATCTTGGTCCATATTGATAGTTTTTGTCCAAACTGATAGTTTTGTGATGGTAAATGGGCAACCTTTTGTCTCAATTCTTACCTAACCTTTAGTCACAGAATGGGTATTGCCTCAGATAAATTGAGCCCTAGGAAAGACTTAATTTAGAAAGGCCAAAGTCACCCACTGAATCTTGAGCCATCACCTGTTGTCTTGACTCTTGTCCTGCCACTGGATTTTGATGACCAGAGGAGAGAGTGAGACTGATGATGAATTGTAGATCTGCCTCGCTAAAATCCAATTCACATGCAAGTCAAGACATCATCCTTGTGATATCATTTGTGTTCTTCAGGAATGAAGGAAGATCATAAATATATGGTACTTCTAAGTTCACTATCATGATCCAGGGGAAAAGAGATGAACTCTTTAGTCAGAAGATCTGGGTTCAAATCCTACCTCTAGAATTTATTTTCACATAACTTAATCAACTAGTATTTATAATGTACCAGCTATGTGCCAGGCACTGAGGTTAATGGTATGGATACAAAAAGAAGTAAAAGACACTCCATTTTCTCAACAAGCTTAGAATCTAATGGAGGAGACAACTCAATAACCAATATATATGAAGTAAATTATATGAAAGATTAATAGTATACAATGAACAGAGCTGAGGCATTGTTGGGGCAGTCTTCTGTTCTGGTTTGGGATGCTGGGAACCTCAAAATTTAAGGGTACAGGGGGTTTGCCTCAAAAGAATTGAACCATTTGAGCTTTCTTTCAGAGGAGCAAGGTTTTATCATAACACCAGCTAGGCAGGCAAGATTCATAGTAAATGTGCATTATTGTATTGCCAGTAGGAGAAGGTAGAGTTCCTAGTAAATCCTCAATTTTAATGATTGGTAAAATAAAAGACTGGTACTTATATACAAGAAAAGAAGACTTTGAGAAGATCTGGAGTCATTAAGGAATGATAAATAGCCTGGGGTGGTGCCTGGGGCCAACAGAGAAAGAGTCTGGATGGGATTAAGGAGTGGCAAGAGGCCTGGGATGGGCCAGGTACAGACAATGAAAGGAGTTAAGAGAGCCACAGTGAACGGACAGTTAAAAGAATTATTGAGTATCTAGGTAGAAATGTGTGGGTAAATTCAGGGGCTGGGTTGTGTCAAAGGACATGGTCTTCTCCTTTTAGGGGTCCAGTGTGAATCCCATAACCCCTTCATTTCCAATAATAGATGGGATTGTATTTGGATCTTAAAGGAAGACAGGGAGGTCAGTAGTAAGAGTGGATAAAAGAGAGCCTTCCAGGTTTGGGGGGAGGGGGCAGCAAGAGATATATCCCAGAGTTGCAAGATGGTGTGTCTTGTTTGCGGGACAGCAGGGAGTCCAATTACTGGGTTGAAAAATATGTGTTATCACATCCAGAGAAAGAACTATGGTGTTGGAATACAGAGCAAAGCAGACTATTTCTTTTTTGTTTTGATTTTCTTTCTCATGGTTTCTCCCATCGGTTATAATTGTTCTATACAACGTGACTAATGTGAAAATGTGTTTGATAGTGTGAGAAATGTGGTTTTGGGGATCACTGGACTTCCTAGGCAGGGCCAAAGTCCTGAAGAAGAACCCTGTGATAATCCCTAGGGAAGGCTGTACAGACCACAGGACTCCCAGAGGAAGACCAAGTGGTAGCCATCCCTTAATCTGTGGGGATCACAGGGCCTCCTAGAGGTCAGACCCTAAGGAAGACCCAAGTGATGGCCCATCAGGATGGCAGTAAGATCACAAGGCTCCTGAGACAGGGCCAGAAGTCCCATGTGATGTCCCCTTAAGAAGGCCGTGCAGACCACAGAGTTCCCCAAGGGAATCCAGAGCGGTAGCCCTCTTAACACCGCAGTGGGGATCACAGGACACCCCAAGACAAGATCCAGGAGTAAGCCTGGCGAGCTTCCACTGCCTGTTGCTGCCCTTCACTTGACTTTAGGAAAATCCATGTGATTTGCCCATTCACACCCAAAGAACTCAGGACCAGAGTGGGCAGACGAAGGCATTTTATTACGCTTCCCGAGAGAGCGGGTGTAGTGCTCGCGGGAACACTCACACCGATACAGCTGCAGGAGCAGGGGTAACCATTCCCTCCACTCCTGCTAGAGTCATGGTTAGTTTACAATCTTTGTTTTTTTTTTTATATAGTTTTCCTAGGTTATACAGTTTATATAAATAGGATAATAAGGATACAGAAGCAAAAGTGAAGTTAATTAGATTTTCCTTGTATTAAACTATATTCTTTTACTTCCCCTACTTTCCCTCTTTAACATATGCAAATGATGCAAATCAGTAGGCCTGGATTCTTGACCAAGACCAGACCCTAGATAAGCTTGAACAGGTTCAAGTGGGTTTGGCCTCTCTAATTCCCTAGACTGCCTTCTCAAAAAGTATGCACATGCGTACAAGCCTCTGACCTCTCATCTGACTGACCTTGAGGCCTGGTCTCTGCTAAAGCTGGGGTGGGGGAGGGCAGGGAAGCACACATTTAGTTCTGCGGAAACAAAACTCCTCCTCTCATTTCTTACAAATAGGAATGGATGTGTAGAGCTCATAGCAGAAGGCATGCCATCTTGGGAGAAAATTTAAAACTTATGGAAGTGAATGATGAAAACCAAAAATAAATAAGTTAATAAAAAAATGTGTTGAGGAGTAAGGGGTAAGAAAGCTGGAATGTTAGGAGGAGGTTGGGTTATGAAGGACTTTGAATGAGAGAGAATTTTGTATTTGATCCTCGAGGTGATAGGGAGCAACTGAAGTTAAGAAACTCACTTTCATGGCTGACTGGAGAATGAACTGGAGAAGGGAGAGACTTGAAGCAGGTCTCTCCTCCCTCCCCCTCCCCAGACGACTATTGCAATAATCTAGGCATAAAGTGATGAGGGCCTGCATTAGGAGGCATGGAAGTGTCAGAGGAGAGAAGAGGATGAATTTGAATGATTTTGCAAAGGTGAAATTGACAGGTCTTGGCATGAACTTGGATATGGTAGGGAGAGTCAAAAATAGTAAGGAATGAAGGATGACTCCTAGGCTATGAACCTGAAGGTCTGGAAGGATGATGTTGCCCTGAATAGTAGGAGGGAATATCACTACAACCTTCCTGAGCCCCAATCTTCTCTACTATAAAGTACATATATGTGCTGTGTTTGTGTATATGTATGTGTGTATGTGTATATATGTATGTGTGAGGAAGGGAGTCAGACTAGGTGCCATCTGAGGACCTTTATGCTCTAGAACTTAAACTCTGTGGTCCACATAGTCTGAGCCCTTGTTGAGAAAATGGAAGGCAAGATAAATTAAGGAAGGTCACAAGTTAGTTAAAGACAGAGATTTGACTGGTTTATTTGAATATTTTGACAATATGTTGGGAATTACTGCATTTGAAAAGACAAGTAAACATATAATCTTTTGAGGCATCAGAGAGAGCCCTCATGATTACAGAGATAAGGAAAGCCTTCATAATGAGCTTGACAAATGCAATGAACCTTTAAAAAAGTTAAGGATTCTAGGAGACCTAAGGTGAAGAAACAATGAATTCCATGCAGGAGAGGCAGCCAATGCAAAGGGAGAAGAGCACAATATAGAAAGACAAATTTAGGGGAAAGCAACTAGAATAGTGTGTCTGGGACATAAGAGTACATGAGGATTAATGTGAGGGGAAGCCCAGAAAGGTAGGCTTTATTATTTTCCTTCTGGTGTGGATAAAGAAAGGAATTTTGAAAGCATGAGCAAGGTAAATTCTTTAAGAGAGCCAGGATTTCTCTGGCTATGGCAGGGGAGGTGGGGGAACACTAGGCAAAGTTAAGGAGGAATGTCTCCACCAAAGTAAATCATAACCATCCATGACTTAATAGTCTCCCTGTGTTGCTATGGCCAGATAACAAAAATTGACTACCACTGAGATAATCTTACACATATACTACATGGAATACACACATGTCCTACATGGAATAAATAATAAATTTCCAGTGGGGAGATACCTAGGCCAAAGGATATCAACAGCTTACTCATTCTTCCCCAATAATAAATTCAAAATAATTTCCAAAAGTATCAGAGGAGCCAAAATTTCCCTCACAGTCAATTATTATGCCTGACTTCAAACAATACCATTCAGCAAACAGTGTGTCTTTTGCTGTTAATTTGTTAGGCAAAAGGTGAAATTTCAGAATTGCTTTAATTTATATTTATAATATTAAGAGATTTCAAGCAGTTTCATATAACATTATTGACAGAGATTCAGTTCTTTTTTTGAAGAACTTTCATAACTTTTTTGACTATCAATTGAGGATTGGCTGTTTATCTACATTAGTAATATTACATGTTGTACGTGCGATATGTTTAATATACATTTTTTCTACTTGGCATTTTTTCCTCTTAGTCTAGCTGGATTCATTTTGTTTGGACAGATTTTGTTAAAATTTTAGGTCACTGAAATTGCCCATCTCGTCTCTTGTTTGGTTAATCATTTACAAAAGGTACCCCCTATTTTTTTTTCTTTTTTAATTTTAATGATGTCATCTTTTGAATTGTTATATACTAGATGGAGTAGTTTATAGAATGTCTTATACCCAAATCTTCCTGAGCAGCATTCCTTTCTTCCTCAGCACTCATCTTCTGATTTTTCTGTGGTTCAGCTGAAATTGTGCTTCTTATATGAAAATGATGCTTCATATTTATCAATAAAAAAACAAGTAAATACAAACTGAAATTTTTGATGGAGAAAAATAGTTTCATCAGAATTTTTTGAAAAGAAACTTACAATATTTACATTCCTAATGAAGCACAGTATTTTTAATCTTCCTTCTTCTCTAACCTCATAGCCTCCATCTAATAGAAGTTAATGAATTTTCGCGCAGTTCATAATCATTTTGTTCATTGGCCATTTCAGGTATTGCAAGGTGAGTGGAACAGCTTTTTGGTGTTAAAGCCAGGTCATTTCACACATAAACAGAAAAATGATAGAGCACAGTAAGCAGTGTCATGCAACAAAGGAAATAAATTAAAACAAGTAATTTTTGGAATTAGTTTTCTTCACTTTTGTCTCTGAGTGACAAGGGTAAAGATGAAATCTGAAGGGCAGAAGTAAAATAATATTCTAAATATAAATGCAGTCAATTTAGCAGGCAGGGTCCAGACTTTAAGGTTTAATTTTTCATTTCTGTTTATATTTTAGGTCACGCTCCAGACTACCTACCTCCTAATGTAGAGAGAAAGAAGGACTGTCAATATACCCTTTTGCTTGGCATCTATGTATATGATATATGAGTATATTAATTATAAAACCATACAAATGCAAGGTATCATTTTAATAGAAATGCACTTAGAACTCAGAGGAAATTTGGAGATCAGCTAATCTAGTCTAATACCCTGTTACATGTTCTCTTTGTAAAGTTTCTTTCTTTTTTCTTTTTCATTCATTCATTCATTCTTTCTTTCTCTCACTCTCTTTCTTTCCTCTCTTTCTTTCTCTCTTTATATCTTTCTCTCTTTCTTTTTTCCTTTTTTATTTTTTTTCATTCATTCCCTCCCTTTTTCCTTCCCTCATTCCTCTCCCATTTCTTCTTTCCCTTCATCTTTTCTTTCTTTTACTTAGACACAGTGAGGGGAAGTTGATTGCCTAATATTTCAGAAGTGACAAAGCTTATGTTGAAATCCAGATCTTTTGCCACCCATATCACTGCAGTGCCCATTATGATCTGTTACATATTATCCATCCAAAATGATTGGAAGCATAGGGGTGCAAAGAAAGGGTACTGGAAATAGAACCATAAGATGAGGGTTCACATGCCAACTTTGCCACTTATTCTCTGAGTTAACAAAACTCTATCTGAAATAAAAAAGGGTCATTCCCTTGTCCTTGTTTTTTTTTTAGCTCTAGTCCTACATCTGTAGATATGTGTTTGAGATCTTTATTTGAATGTACTGTGTAAATTTTAAACTCAGTAGATCCAAAATAGAATTTATTGGTCTACCTACCAAATTGTTGAGGGCACCATCACCCTTCCATTCAATCATTTTTACAATCAAGAGTCATCCTCAATTCTGTACTCTCAATCATATACCATACTCAATGATTTGCCAAATCTTGTTGCTTTTAGACTACTACATTTATCCCTATTCCTTTCTTTTAACTCATACCATAACTGCTTTGTGTAAATGCTTCATCACCTCTTCCTTAGATGATTAAAATAGTTTCTTAATTGGTTTCCATGCATATGTCCTCTTCCCTTGACAATCTTTCCTCCACACATTTCCTAAATTGATTTACCTAAATCCCTTCGGACCTGCTGAAGAAGATCCTGTGAATTTCCAGCGTCTCTGGGATAAAATTGGAATTAAAAGCCCCTTATGTACACAGCAGCAATTTTGATGGTTCTGTAGTGAAAGAACCTGGATTCTAATTTCCCCTTTTGCAGTCATTAATTGTGTAACATTAGTTAAGTTATGTAATTTCCTCTACCCTTATCTGGGTCATTTTTTAAATGGGGTCTGGACTGGATGACCTCTGGGGTTCTTTTAGCTAGAGAACTATGATACCATGATGACTCTCTTATGTTGATTCTCTTCACTGGAATGTAAGCTCTTTGTAAACAAAGACCATATTATTTTTGTCTCTCCCTAGTTTCTGGCACAGTGCCTTGCATATAGGATGCCTTTGAAAAGTCATTTTTTTTTTAGCCAGATATGATGGTGGTATCTGCAATATTTGTTTCTGGGAAGGCCGAGACTAGTGAACTACTTGAGTATAGGAATTCTGAGCTATAGTAGGCTTAAAGCCCATTGTGTGTTTCAGTAAATAAGAATTTATTAAGCACCTACTATGTGCTAGGCACTGTACTAAATGTTGCACTGTCCAGCACTAATAGGCGAACCCTCAGGAGAAGCAGACCACTGAGCTACCCAAAAAAGATGAGCCAGATGTTGTCACAAAAAAAATTAGCTAAAATTTCTGTGCTGATTACTTTGGGAATGAGTTGAGCAAATGTCCATTTTCTTAATTTTAGACTATGTTTTATAGATACACAAAATCTAAATTTTCTAAGGTATCAAATTAAGTGAAATTGTAGTAGGGACCATATGGCACACATAATAAAATAAAATTTAAAGGTGAAATGAGAGCCGAATCAATATAAACCATAGTGATATTTTAAGTTTAAGGTATTAATGATCATAACAACTCTGGGAGTCACATAAGCCTTCATGGAGGGGGTTACTTTTGAGTTGTATCTTGAAATATAGAGTTTCAACAGAAATAAGAGGGAAGAAAGGAGGAATATCTTTCCAGACTAGGAAACAATTCAGTTATAGACACACATTCCAGAAAACATAAGATCTATATGAAGATCCAGGTAGTCCAATAGGACATAAAATATACAATGAATATGAGGTAAGAGTATGACTCAGTGTTCATACTTCTGAAGAGAGCTGATAGTCACATTTTTAGCATGAGTATTCATACCTTAGAAATCAACAAACAGTACAAATCCGTGCTTGATTTATTTCTCTGCTGATTGTCTAGACTTAAGAAAGTGATGGAAAAAAATGTCTGTAATGCATACTAAACTTGAAAAGTGACATGTTTACTTTGTCTATCAATTTATTTTTTATTTGTTTTTAAGTTTTTTTTTTGTTTTTTTTTTTTAGAGACCCCATTGTATATGGTTAAAAAAATTAATGTAGGTTAATGGCTGTCAGGACTTCCTTGCCATGCCTCAATTGCTCTGTCATCATGGAACTTCCTTGAACACTTATGGCCTTCTCTCCTTTGAATGTGGCTCCACTTCTCAGGTCCCCTTCTGTTGAGGGCATATTAGGTCCCTATTTTAGGGATGAACCCTGGCCATACTTGCTTCCTTTTCCTCCTGGATCCCTTTATATAGAATATCCCTTTACCCTTTATCCCCTTCCCCTCTGCCCAGCAGACATACAGACAGATACACACACACACACACACACACACACACACATACACGCGCGCGCGCACACGCACACGCACACACACATGCGCACACACACACACACGCACACACACACACACACTGTATTTGTCTGTCTCCTCTGCTTTTCAGCTTACTTTGGTGTTGTCTTCCACCATACGCTCTTTGAAGGTAAGGGCTAACTTTCTTTTTGCATGTCTTTGCATTTTTAGCCATCAGCATAGTGCCTAGATCATAGTAAGCATTTTAAATATGCTTTGTCTCTTACCTCCATGCTAGATATAAAGAGCCTAGAGTGAATATCAGATTAAAGAAAGTGTATTTTACTTAGGAGACAAGCAGGAAACTTGGATGAGGCCCATTCACAAAGAGCTGTTCTTGTTAACTTGATATGCCTAGATCTGCATCGTTAATGAAGCACATGTATTAAACTGAGCTTTCTACTTCATTCCATTTCAATAATACATTAAAGACACATAAAAGGAAAGAAAAATCAAATATTTACTTTCCCCACAATTTTTTTGAATGATGGGAAAAATATACAAATATAGACCAATATCTTGTACTTATTCACCATTAAAGTAGATCATTGTCATCTTTCTCCTTCCTTAACATCCTTTTGAGGTCTAAGGCCATGGTTACACACCACGATTTTTCACTTTGGCCTCCCTTCTATGTCACTCAGCACGGTGCACAGAGGCTGGATTTGTAGTTAACCTGAGCTGGAAACCCAGCTCTAGAACTTATTTTGGGGACCTTGGGAAAGTAACTAAACCTGTTTCAGTTTCTTCATCAGTCCAAAAATTAAGATTGGGCTGTGGTGATCTCTGGGGTCCCTTTTAGTTCTAAACGAGTGATTCTTCGTCAATCACATCCTTATTTTCTGATAAAGCCACAGAGCTGAAAAGTGGAAAGAGAGCTCAGTTTGCAGTCAGGAGAATCTGGGCTTGATTCTCATCTCTGACATTTGTAAAATCATAGTATCATAGTTGTAGATCTGGAAAGGACCTCAGAGGTCATATAATCCAACACTGTCATTTTACAGATAAGACAACTGAGGAATGAAGTGACTTGCCAAATGGGGCACAGGCTGTAATTTGAACCCAGGTCTTCAGATGTTCCAACTCGCATGACTTCTGCTTGACCAAGCTCTATCCACTCATTAGTTGCATGTCCTTGGACAAGTTGCCTAACTTCTCTTAGATGTAGTTTCCTAGATCTCAAAAGTATCGTGGGGCTTAAATGAGATAATGTATAAAAAGATTAGGAAACTCTACAACACTATATTAATTGACCAAACAATTAATTTGCAATAAACTATTAAATGTCTAGAATGTGCCACATACTGTGCTAGATAGTGGCCACTCAAAGACTAAGATAAAATAGCTTCTGCCTTCAAGGAGCTTCACCATCATCATCACAAATAATAGTTATAACAATAATAACAAGTGGAGAAAGCATATGTTAAACATATATTTTTAAATATGCAAATTTGAGATTAAGAGGGAAAAAGGGCTCCATTATCTTCAGCTTTGAGAATTTCATTCATATGACTCTATTGGGAAAGTTTTCTGAGTGTTTATTTGCTCTTGATGTGGGGCAGGACACAGTAGTTTAAGTTTGTGAATAACAGTGGAGATAATGATTTCAAATTTCTTTGGAATGTCAATACATTCTTTCTCCACTTCTTGCTTCAACTTTTTAGTTGAAGTTACCAAGTGTAAAAAATAAGAAAAGTAGCTATAAATATTTTTGTACATACAGGTCCCTTTCCCACTTGTGTGATCTCTTTTGGATATAGCCCTAGCTACCCCTTTTGTGATGGCAAAGAATTGGAAGTCTAGGGGATGCCCATCAATTGGGGAGTGGCTGAACAAGTTGTGGTATATGAATGTAATGGAATACTATTGTGCTATAAGAAATGAGGAAGATACAGACTTCATAATAACCTGGAAAGACCTACATGATACAATGCTGAGTGAGAGGAGCAGAACCAGGAGAACATTATATATAATGACAGACATATTGATTCTGTGATGACTAACTTTGATAGACTTGGCTCTCCTCAGCAATACAAGGCTCAAAGACAGCTCCAAAGGACTCGTGATGGAAAAAGCTAGCTACATCCAGAGAAAGAACTGTGGAGTCTGAATGCAGAATGATGTAAACTATTTTCTCTCTTTTTTTTCCCTCTTCTTTTTTGGTTTTGTTTCTTCTCTCTCATGATTCATACCATTGGTCATAATTCTTCTTTGCAACTTGACTATTGTGTAAATAAGTTTAATGCGAAGGTTTATGTAGAATCTATATCGGACCATATGCCATCTTGGGGGCAGGGGGAGGGAGTGGGGAGGGAAGGGAAGTTGAAACTCAAGAACATGTAAAATTAAGTGTTGGAAACTAAAAATAAAAAAAAAAATCTAATTAAAAAATTAAGAAAAGTAAAAAGCTTCCCTTTGCTTTAGAATTTTACAATTGAGAACATCAAAAGTACAAATGGCTCTTATGTCCTTTTCCAGTGTGCTTGTTATATATTTTATTGATTTGTTAAAGGATCAGACATGTGTGAAGACATCACCCTTGCTGTTGTTGGCCCTCTTCAGAAATGAAGGAGAACAACAGTAAGAGATTAAGACTGTTCAGACAGTTTAGGGTCTTCTTTCTTAAAATATCAATGATTTTACACTGTAGATTGATGAAGGTGGGAAATATCTAGATTTCCACATATAACAATTAATCCTGGAAATCAGGTAGTGTTACAAGTGATATGTTTTAGAGATTTTCTTTCCAACACAGATGGAAAGGCAGAGGTTAATTCCTTTTCCACTCATAGCATGGAATATTTTTCAGATAAATTTGTAACCTAAATGAATATGCATTGAGGATGATATCTAATATCTTTAATATATTTGGAGCCCTGAATATCTTGGATAAAAATTTGCTCCTTCAAGAAAAATCTATGCTTTTTGAGACATTTAACTCTTATCCTACGGATCTCTGACCAGACCCATTGTGGAGAAGAGTTATGTAATCTACTTTGCCAGCCACCAGTATTGAACTTAGGGAGATTTTTCATGGATACACAAAGAATAGAATAAAGATGCTCACAGTTGAGAGTGTGGGTGGAGCCTGCACATTAGCATTGAAAACAACAGTAGAAGCAGAAATTCACTGTCTCTAAGATATGCTACTTATGAAACAGGATGCTTATCATTCAGTTCCTTCACTGCCTTTACTGATGTTCCAGGAAGGCATGTTCACCTGGACTTACTAAAGAAAATAATATCATAAAACCTCATCATTAAATTTGTACTTAATTGGAAACACCTTCACTAGACTTGATAATCTAAGCTGAAGACAACAGCAACAATAAAATAAGGTAAAGTATGTATGATGTGTGAGCATATGACACTCCCCCCCTCCAAAAAAAAAGAAAGAATGGAGAGAGAGATAGAGACAGATAGAGACAGAGACAGAAAGGGAGAGAGAATTGTAAAAGGCAATTAGTTTAAAAGAAAATTATAGTTAACTCTACAAATACATTTGCAGAAGTCTGTAATTTTTCTTGTCCTGTTAATGAATGGAACTGACCCTTGTAAGAATACAATTGAGATAAACCAGTTTTCATCATTTCTTTAAGACAGATGAATTTCATGTTTGTTTTTCAAGAGTCAAACTGGGTTAGTGGGAAAAGGGCAGGCCTGAAGCCCAGAAGACATGGGATTACTGTGGCCTCTTAGCCATATAACCTTGAGAAAGTGACCACTCACTGAAGCCTCAGTGAACTCTATAAAATTATAAATCACAGAATTCTTTCAATCTATAATGTAGGAAAATGTGTCCCTACTCAAGAAATTAGATCCTTGATATGTTAAGATTTTATTTAATTTTATTTTATTGTGAATCCAATAATTGTCTACAAGTGTGAAAAAAAAATCTAAAGCATTTATTCCACATTTATGATGAGTGAGGCACTATGCTATGTGCTGAGGATGCAAAGAAATCAAGTCAAAACAAAACAATCTCTGTTCTAAAAGTGTTGAGGTTTAAGGGTGCTGGGACCCCAAAATACCAACATGCTGGTCCTACCTGAATGAATTCAACCCAAGCCTCTTTCAGCCAAAGACAAAGTTTATTAAAACACTGTTCTAGGTGGGTGTGATTCTAAAAATCTGCCGTATTGGCAAGACTCTTAAGGACTCCCAGCACCTTAATGGAAACAAGATGCATCTTATATACAAAAAGACTGTGGGAAGGATCTAGGAGTGGCCAAGTTGTCTGGGATGACTGGAGCAGGGGTCAAGGGAGGATCTTGATGGTAGTGGCCAATAGGCTGGGGTGATTGTGAGGTAACAGAGAAGGGCCTGGAACAGTAGAGACCTGGACCACCTGGCCAAGGGAGAGTGATGTGTAGATAGGATAAGGATGAGAAGTAGCTGGGGCAATGGGACATAAAAGAGAATGGAGGGCTGGGAACAGAGAATTGGGAGATTGGGCAGAGGCCACAATGAAAGACCCATTGACTGATTATTAGCATGCCTAAGGCAAATGCCAGAGGCTTGACCATGTAGGAAAGTTCGAAGAGAGTGGGGGGGGGAGGTGTTTCAAGAGCCTGCTCCCTCTCAAAAGGTCTCACAGTCCAACGGATGATGCAATATACAAACAAATAAGCCCAAACAAAATTTATAGATCAAAATTCTTACATCCATAAAAACTGATATCTTTCATGATGTTTGAACTGGAGGTATAATTTACTCCCACTGCCTTGCTACTTGGATTGATTCCTTTCTTATGCAGCCCAGGGTGATATTTGCTTTCAAGGATGCCAGATCATAGGTTGACATATTAAATTTGTAGCATACTCCCACTGACTGTTCTTTTCATCCCTTACTAAACCCCCCCCCCCCCATCTTAGGTGTTTGGCAGCTCAGTGGCATCATATGTCTTGTACAGCATCAGGTTTAGAGTCAAGAAGACCTAAGTTCAATTACTGTCACTGTTACTAGCTGTGGGACCTTGCATAAATGAGTTAAGCTTTCTAATCCTCTTTCTTCATCTGTAAAATAACAACACCTTTTTCATTCCCCACCCAGGTACACTTAACCTGGAATTCTAGGTCCTGCCCCAGGATCCTCTTCATCTAGGAAGGACACCTCATCAGTACTCTCTGCCCCTGGGGCCCCTCCCTCCCTGTGATTGGAGGGTTGTGAGTAAGGAATTCCTTCTAGAACTTCCATTTAAGGAGGGGTGATGTTTAAAAAGTTTGAGAGAGATAATTTCTGGGTAGTCATTTTATTAGTGATGGCAACATTTTAATAAAAGGAGGGCTGTGGGACTCTTGAATGCCAAGAAAATCATGTCGATGGGCTCATGGTTTATATGCCCTTGGAAGAGGGATGTTCCCAAGGTTGGTAATCACTCTGATTGGTTAACAATTAAGGAGAGAATGCATATTACAGTGAAGGGCTGAACCTATTCTAATGAACTTTGATTATATCTTTCATTTCTAAGTTACCTCCAGCCTTGGGTAATCTATTCAAAGAATTTATCCCCCACCCAAGCTTAAGCAGAAGGATGTTTTTGGTATTTTTTTTTTTGGGTGGAATAGCAATACCCAGAATAATGAGAATGTTAATCCTATCTTCCATCAACCCAGTCCTTGAAAGATTAGACAAGGAAATAGGACTGGGGGAAAAGGCTTGGGTCTTCCCAATTTTAGTAATAGGCTATTAATATGAGAAAGAAATTATAACTTCTCCCAGAAGGAACCCAAGCCAGCCCTCTTTCATTTCACAACAGTACTCCTCTAGACATTATCATAATGTGTCCAGAAAATTTCCTAGAGCACTGATAAATGTTTAAGTGTCTTGCTAAGGATCACAAAGCCAGTGTTTGACCAAAGCAAGACTTGACCCCAGAACTTTCCAGAACCAAGTCAAGCTCTCTCTCCACTGGACCATGCTATTTATTGACCAGCAGAATGGCAAGGGGGAGGGGAGAAGCTAAAAAAAAGTGAATAAGAAACTAGACCCTATGATGTATTTGTGTTTGTGGATTCTTTAAGTGAAGTTTAGATTGAAATCTTAGAATTGTATTTTAAAATAGATTTTGATCTCTTGCATACAATTGCACATGGCTATTTCCATTCAGGTTTTATTGCCACAACATAGTTATTTCCATTTTTTTTTCTTCTTTATGTGTTCTGACTTTTCTGTGTTCTTTACTTTATCTTATCTACTATAAATATTTCACATATTTCTTTTCCACTTGTTTGTTCTTAACTTTGAGCTCATTGTTCTATTTTCTCTCTCATAAATTTCTACTCATTCTTTCAACATCCAATATATCCTAGGGACTGTGTAAATATTTTTATAGTAAAGGCAAAAATTAAAAAAAAAAATCTTTGTGCCTTCAAGGAGTATATAATCTATCTAAAATTGAGGGGCTCATCACAAACTTATTAGTTATTTGCTGATGAATTCTTTGGCCATGGTAAACCCACATGATTTCCCATTTAGTATTCTTTCCATGTGTTTCTTTTTCTACCAATAATTTTTCTTTCTGTATTTCTCTTATATTTCATGGATATTTGAAGATGCATGGGAATCATACTTTTTCTTAAGTAGCATTCCATTTGAAAAGCATTTTGGAAGGTTCCTGGCACATCATGGGCACTTAATAAATGTGTGCCTTCTTCCTTCCTATTATGTCCTCATCCTTCTCCCTTACTTCTGGCTTATATCACTGGAAAGGTCCTCTAGGCATGCTGTGAAAGAAATTTACATTACTATAGAGCAATTAAGCATATGAAGTGAAGGCATATTTACACTGAATTTAGAGAAATGATGATAAACCATCATAATGTGGGTTACAAGGAGCCAGGCATCTCATGGAATAATATCTTCTCTACCTTCTCCTGTTATGGCCTAGAAGCAAGATTGAATCCAGGTCTTCCTGACTCCAAATATAGCACTCAGGGATGCAAGTTAAGTCTGGAAATTAAGTTCTTTTTGGGGTAAAATTGAATATAAAATAGACTTTTGTTAACTTTAATATTGAATTTGGCAATTATCAGGAACTGCTTGGGACATTTTCATAGAGAAGATTCAACTCATATAACAAAGCTTCCCTTTAATCTCCTATCCCACACATCAATATCTTCACCATCCACATGTCATGCCGTGTCATAGCACATCACAAGTGAATTACTTAGAATCACAAAACTTTAGATTTGTAATGAACCTGAAAGATCAGCTAATCTAATCAATGTACCTTTAGGGAAGTGAGGCTAGAAATTTGAATTTGCTACTAGTCTCATGCTCTCACCTACTGTCTTATGAGCTTATTACAATAGTGTCAAAATGACTTGAAGTTGTAAACAATAGCATTTCCCAATCGACAGGTCCAAGTAATCTCAGTTTATAGTTTAGCATGCAGAGAGCTGCTTTATTCCTTAGGGGAGGGTCTAAGAAAAAAAAGAGTCTAATTAGAATCTTAGAGCTAAGCCAGAACAAAGTTTAGAGGCCACTAATTAAGGCAGCCAGGTGGTGAAGTGGATAGAACACTGGTCTTGGAATCAGGAAGACTCATCTTCATAAGCTTTCATCTTCAAATTCAGTCTCAGACATTTCCTAATGGTGTGACCATGGGCAAGTCACTTAAGTATGTTTGTCTCAGTTCTTTATCTGTAAAATGACCTGGAGAAGGAAATGGCACACCCCTCTAGTATCTGTGCCAAGAAAATACCAAATGGGGTCACAGAGAGATGGAAAAGACTAATACAATTTGACAACATCAAAATCTGACTGAATAAGTAAGTAGCCCTTAACAATATACTATATAAGAAGTCATCTTGACTTTCTTTGAAGGAATCTGGGGTGGAATTCATTTTTTCTTGGAACAATTAGTCCCACTTTGGTACAGCCCTAATTGTTAGGACATTTTTGCTTTCATTGAGCTGGCTGAAAATTTCCATTCTTCAATTTTAACCCATGGTTCTGTCCTCTGGATCCTAGGACACATGATGCGTTGGATTGGGAAAGGAAGGACTGAATATACTCCTCTCACAGCCTGGGTCCCCAGAGTAGGAATTTATACCACCATTCTCCATGTTATCTCTTACTGATGAAGATGTACCTGTAGAATTAAGATTCAATCTTTTGGAATCAGCTTAATAATCAGAAGACTGCTGTGGAATTTAATCTCAATATGTTCCTATAAAAAAAGCAGTGCGGTTTCTAAAGTGACTTCTATCTTTCATCAGATAATAATGATTTACTCTGAATGCTTAAAAGATTAAGAGAGATGTTAATAAGGATGGGTTCTGCACTGTAGGGAAACTCAAGTGATTTAGAAATAGTAATGTTTACTCATATAATTGATCTCAGTCCCTAATAGATTCTTAAATGCCATTGGAACTCTTTAGAAGCAATTTACAAAATTGGTGGGGAGGGGGAGGAGAAATAATCAGATTCAACACAGCCATTAACTGGGTCCAGTAGGTTTGTATCTACTTCTTCTGTACTTATTCAATTAGAACAATTTCTGGGATTTAAATTGCTCAAGAAAGACAAGATGCATGCCTTTTAGCTATTTCAAACATTTGGCCTTATTTGTATATTTTCTTTCTTAAATACATCATAAATTAGGCTAGAGGGTTCATATTACTCAATGAAATGATTATGGGGTAGGATAGACACTAAACCATATCATTATATAATTCTTGTTAAAATTTTGACTATATCTTTCACTTTGAATAATTGAATCACATGAAATAAATGACCAGACAGAAAAGTGGGTAGGGCAGGCAATTGTCCAAATTGGAGGTAAACAATGGGAAGCATATTGGAGCCATTGGTACTTACATTAAGTTGAGATTTTTTTGAAAGCCCTTTCATTCTGTAGGGAATCCCTATGAAGCAGTGGTGTCAACCTCAAATTGGAACAGGAACCACTAAAGCATATATAAGGATCCCTGCAAATCATATTGACTTAGTTTTTAAAATATATTTTTTCTTCATTTTATAGTATTTTTATTTATTTTGTTAAATATTTCCAAATTGCATTTAATCTGGTTTGGATCACACTTGGAAGTGTCATGAGACACATATGGCCTTCAGGTAGAGGGTTTGATACTTCTGCTGAGAGATTCAAGAGTTAGAATGGCCAAGTGTTGCAGGAATATAAGAGCAGGCTTGGGTAGGTTGTGATCTGAATCCCTAGCTAACCCAGATGCATGCAAAACTAAAAATTAGACCTTTGTGAATAGGGATTTTTAAAAATGATATTATGTATATATCTTCAACGCCAAGCACAACACCTAGAAGATAATAATTTAATATTAACTTAATAAATGATTTTGATTGTTTGAAAAAATTACATGTATTATCTATTTGATATAAAAATCCAAGTTAGGGGAGGTAGAGCCAAGATGGTGGAGAGAACCCAGGGAGTCACCTGAGCTCTCCCCAGTTTCCCTCAAAAACAACATTAAATCAAGCCTCTAAATGGATTCTGGAGTGACAGAACCCATAAAAAGACAGAGTAAAACAATTTTCCAGCTTAAGATAACTTAGAAGAACTTCAGGAAACGTCTGTCTCATCTGGGCAAAAGGAGAGAGCAGTCCAGTGCAGATGGTGTCTGGATTAGCCAGCAGAAGGCTCTTAACCACAGCACAGATCAGTGACTGAGGCCCCTGGCTCAGCAGGAGAGTGGCACAGTAAGCTAGCTATGAGGTCTCCAGCCCCAGCACAGAAGGCAAACTGCCATCCCTGGAACTCCAGGACATAAGGCGTGACTAGGCCAGGCCACCCAAGCACAGTGGGCAAGTTGCGAGCCCTGGAGGCCCTGGCACAGAAAGCCAGTGAACAGTTCTTTCAGGACATGACTAATGTGGAATTACACTGTACATGTATACTCTATATCACATTGCTTGCTGTTTTGGGGAGAATGGAGTTAAAGGAGGGAGGGAGAAAAATTTGGAACTCAAAATCTTCCAAAAATGAATGTTGAAAACTACCTCTACATGTAATTGGAAAATCAATAAAATACTATTGTGTACAGAACAACAACAACCCAAGTTAATTGATGCATGTATTATTAATGCTAATTTACAGATGAGGCAAAAGGATCAGATTTTTTTAGTGGTTCACCAAAATGCAACATGATCTTTCCATAGAGTGGAACTTTATTGCTTTTTATATAGGTTGTTTTTACTTTCCAGTGCTTTACAGATGAAGGTTCTCTGAGCAAAGGGACTTTCATTTTTTGTCTTTTATATCCTGAATGCTTCAAAGAGTACTTGGCGCGTAGTAGGCTCTTAATCAACATATTTCCTCAGTTCAGTGGAAGAGTGCTCATTTTACTTCTGGTGAAAGGGGCAGTGAAACTGACAGGGCAATTTCACGTGGGGAGTATCTGTCAATGATCTCAAAGATCTGGACTTTCCTTTTTCTTAGTTACCTGATACTAACTGATGTAAAATTATTTGCCCAATGTGACCTAACTGTTAAGGATCAGAGGCAAGACATGGACACAAGTCTTCTGTACTCTAAACTCAGCAGACCATCTGTTCCAACATGGTGCCTCTGTAGAGGGTTTGGCTCTTGAAATTAGAGCCTGTGAATTACCATATGCAAGTTGTTTTGATATTGTAGACTTTTTTTTCCGAGAGCCCCACTGGGAATTCTTAAGTATAGAAAATGGAGATTAAAGTGTTAGGCTGGGTATAGACTGTAGTCTAGACTGAATGGTTTTCTGAATTTTGTATTAGAGATGTTAGCTATTCCTTGGTATAAATTAATAATGAAAGTAGGCAGACTAATTCAGAAAACTCATTTTTCATCTCTAGGTTATGAACTTATATCAATCCCACATGGCCAGGATTGAAAGTAGCAACATCTAATACTGAGAACTGCACTAGGCAAGATGAGCAATGTCCTCATCTCCAAAAGCAAGTCCCTGCTGGATTCTCCAGCCACTACTTAGGAATGGAAATCAAGATGTTTAATGAATGAGCGATGCCCTTCTAACTGGAGAGTCCTATGTGGTAATAGGGCCCTCAGAGATGATGAAACAAGACAGAAAACCTTGTCAAGATGCCCGAGCATTCCTGGTTAGTGAGTTTGGCCTTAGAGACTTTCGTCCACACAAGAACGATTCATTCTTTTTGTACCTACAATTGTTAATTCTCTTGTTTGAAATTACTATGCTGAATTATTCAAATCAATAGGAGAGTTTGAAAATGTCTATGAGTATTTATGCAAGCTTGTTGCATTTTTTCTAGCTGGAAAGGGGAATATAAATCTTATAGTAAAATCTCGAAAGCCCCTAAGATCAGAAAATACAATTTATATATCTTAAAGACACATATTTATAAATCTTGACTCTACCCCATTATTCATAAAACTGGAGGCCTTGGTTATCTTGGACAACGATGTTACTATTTAATGCAGCTTTCCATCTCCAGCCATTTCTGCTTGGTGCGCAATTCATCTATAGATTACGTCCATACATCCAACAAACAAAATGGACATTTTTTTTTCATTATGTAAATCAAGGAGGGGCATAATTTGACAGGCTAGGAAACTGAGCTGACTCAAATAAGATAAAATGGGATAGCTACACCCATTAGGTCATTTGTTCAAATTCTTCAAAATTTGTTTGAGAATTTGTTCAAAAATTCAATGCCAAAAGGACAAGATGGAAGAATTATGACAAGATGACAGTTTATCTGAAAAAAATCTAGTTATACTATACTACATGATGGAGCTCTATCAACAGTGCGATATGGCAGCAAAGGAGGTAATATGACCCTCAGTTACAATAAGAGAAGCATAACCTCTGGGAATTAAAAAAAAATGTTCTGCTGTATTCTGCTCTCACCAGGTCATATCTTTTGAGTATTGTGTTAACTATTTGCATATTTCCTTTTGTGGCCTACTTTGATAACTTGGAGAACATTTGGAGGAGGATAGTAATTATTGTTTAGAGGTTTAGAGTTCCTCTCTCACTGGAAGTCTTCAAATGAAGGTAGGATGCCTACATTGGGAGCAGGTGGTAAAAGTGATCACTGTTAATATTTAGGAGGTTTATTGATTTATCAACTTTAGTCATAAGGGTGGCTGGGTGCCACAATGTATAGAGCTCTGGTCCTGGAGTCAGAAAGACCTGAGTTCAAATTTGGCCTCAAACACTTTGAGCTGTTACCCTAGGCAAGTCACTTAAGCCTATTTGCCTCAATTTCTTCATTTATAAGATGACCTGGGGGAAGAAATGGCACTCCAATATCTTTGCCAAGAAAACCCTGATTTGGGTCAAGAAGAGTTATACACACTGAACAATAAGACCCCTACTGTGTACCAGGGACTGTACTAAGAACTAGGAATATAAAAAGAGAAAAAAGATGGTCACTGCCCTCAAGCAGATCATGATCTCATCAAGAGTCTAATTCTACCCCTTTAGAAAGGGTTCTTAACCTGGGGTCCAGGGTTGTTTTTTCTACTTATGTTTCAATATAAGTGGTTTCCTTTCTATTTATATGCATTTTGATTTATATATGAATTAAAAATATTCTGAGAAAAGCTCCATAAGTTTCACCCGACCACCAGAGGGATACATGCCACACCAAAAGGTTAAGAACCCATACTTCAAGCTCATTCTTACAAGACCTTGCTCATCACTTCATCTCTCTGAGCCTTGGTTTCCTCATCTGTAAGTGAAGGTGTTAGAATAGATAAGCTATAAAGTCTGTTCTGATTTCATGTTTAGAATCCTGTAAAAGCCACTGTAAAATTCACTTACTTGATTATACTTATAGGGTCTAGATTTGAGACCTACCACAATCATTTAATATATTTTGTGTATAATCACAACTTTTTCATCAGATTCCTCTGATGATGATGATGATGCTAAGATAATAAAAGAAGAAAGAGAAGGATAAGAACGATTAGTAGTTTAGTACTAGAACTTTAAGGCTCACAAAGTAGTGTACATATCATCTCATTTGGGCCTCCTAACAATCCTGTGAGTTAGTTGCTATTATTTTCTGAGGATAATTAATATTATCCTGCATTTTTTAATACCCTATATTACTCTGTGATCCATCTTTTCCCTCATTTTTGTCAGGTTCTTCTTCTGAAGGGCGTGATTGATCAATGTGATCACTGGAGTCTCCAAGGCTTCTGGTTCTTAACCAGCTGGGTCTGGGTCCCTACCAAGTGGGACTACTGCTTCTGTTTACAGCAGCAAAAGAAGCTAGATTGAGCTAGGCCTTCCCCAGGGGACATGTTCCTTGTCCTTGCTTTTCTTTCATCAAAATTGGGGTAGACCCTGGTTTACAAAGGGGAGACAAGTCAGAGAGATCCTAACTGGGTTGGTTTTGTTTTGTTTTGTTTTTCTAGCCAAGATTGCTAGAAGCATCTGGGTCCCATAAAGCAACCAGCAGTGTCAGAGTGGGTGTAACCACCCCATCTGAAGGCCAGCCCACTTTTCCTAGCCCTAGTCTAATCTTTTCACCTGCAGATTGGTCCTTCCTGCCTCCATGATGAAGTAATGGGGAACAGATGAGAAGTACTTACCCAAATCCTCATTAAAATACCTACCATCAGGATTGCCTTTACCAAGGAAGGTCAATCAGAAGGAAGACACACCTAAGTTTAAAAGGTCCTTTTGGCCCTCCCTCTGGGTCTTAGTCACAAATAGAGGCAAGCCAGAGACCCCTTTATTAATAAGTTTATCACTCTATCAATAAACTCTTATCTTACTTGGAGCATGGCCTGTTTAACCTGTGATCAAATTTTACTTCTAACATATCCCTATTATACAGATGAGGCAATTGAGGCAAATAGACTTTAAGTGACTTTCTCAGAGTCAGAGAGTCAACAAGCATTTATTAAAGATCTTTTATGTACCAGCCACAGTACTAAGCTCTGCGCTTATTAAAAAAAGGCGAAAGAAAATCCCTATGCCCAAAGAACTCACATAGCAAGGCATTGTAAACTATTCTCCAGCTCATTAGAGTCTCTTTGTTCTCTGATTTTCAGCCTTGTCCTGACCTCTGATACTTATACATAAAAGAAAGGGAAATTCTTCACATGGATCCAGACCACTGGCTCTACCTTACTGGTATCTTCTAGATCTGCAGGATCATAGGATAATACATTTAAAATTGCCAGGAATGTTACAGACAATCCAACTCAATACCTCTCCTGCACATTTTAAAGATTACTAAACTGAGGTCCAGAGAGATTGTCTCTTGCTCAGGGTCACAGATAGAGTAATTTCAAAAGCCAATTTTCAAAGCCAGGTCCATTGACACCCCAACTCCATTGACACTGCACCCAGGTCTGGCTCAGTAGAGGCAGCAGAACATAATAGAATCAGTATTCAATTTGAAGTCAGAAACCATGATTGGGACAGTAGAGATTCAGTGGAAAGCTGAATTGATAATTAATCTGTGAAATTATTAAGTAGGTGCAGGGACATCTAGGTCTTTTGGTGCTTTCTCAGAAAGACTATGATTTGCACCAGGCAATGAGGTGACACTTAAACACAAAATGCATCAGGACAAAAAGTCCATGAAGACAGAGATAAGTGGTGGCAGAGATACAGAGGCAGATGGCAGTGTGGTCACAGGTGATGGAGCAGTGAAGGCATGTTTTGTGAGCAAAAGGATGGTGACGGGGAGAGGGAGAGACATAGAATATCAGTCACATAAGCATGGATTGGAGTTGGAGGCACTTGGCAGCATGGACCAGGAGATGGGAGAAGCCTTAGGGGGGGCAGGAGTTTGTATCTCAATTTTAGAGGGGTTTGGGGGGTAAACAGATCCAATCCTACCTGTACTACCTTGGGGTTAGTGCATTAACATATCCAAATCATTGTAAAGTTATTAGGAAAAGCTCAAAGTTTAATCCAAGTTATCAGAACCTTTTTGGTGTTCTGCTGGAACCATGAAGATCTGGAATTAGTCTGAAAGTTACATATCATAGGACTTGGGTGTGAGTTTTGGTTAATAAAGGATCCAATTTGTAAATTATCCTCTGATTTTCGGGCCAGTTTGGACATGACTTCCAGGCTGCCATCTGACCCTTGCTATTGTCTCTTTCTCCTGGCTACATAGAAAGCTACTCCACTGACTAGCTGAGGTATGGGGGTGGTGGTGGTGGGGCAGAACAAGGCCTAATTTGAACCTCAAAGGGCCCAGATCTAAGATTACAGTACCATGTTGAAATCCTGCCTCTATGGCTAACCACCTTTGGGACTTTGGACAAATCACAAAGACTCATTGGGTCTCAGTTTTCTCATCTGTAAAATGAATGGATTAGGCTAGAAAACCTCTGAGGTCCCTTCTAGCACTATATCTATAGTCTATGTGTATATGATTAAATAATTTCTCAATCTGGCTAATAAAAGGACTTAGGTGTCTTTCAGTTCTCTATCTTCTTTGAGAAATTAAGTACCCTTCAGTTTTTGATTAAATTTTCTTCTCATTGGAGTACAAGGAGGGTAAACATAATTTACCAAAAAAAGGTCTTAGAATACCAATTCTTAATTTTTATAACATTATAGTTATCATAGTTCTATGTGTTTGCTTTCACATTGAGTAAAGGGAGAGGGACTAGTTCCAATGATTTTATTTTATTGTTTATTTTGAGTCATTTTAGTCATGTCCACATCCAACACTTTGTGACCTCATAAGGGATTTTCTTGGAGGAGATACTGCAATGGTTTGCCACTTCCTCCTCCAGCTCATATTACAGATAAGTAAACTAAGGCAAACGAGGTTAAGTAACTCACCCAGGGTCATACAGCTAGGAAGTGTCTTGATGGCAGATGTGAGCTCCTGAAAATGAGTCTTCCTAACTCCAGGCCTGGCCATCTAGCCACTGCACCATCTAGCTGCCAAATGATTTCACTCGTATAGGAAATTTCTTGAGATTGAAACTAAACTCCCTCTAGCAAGCAGGTCGGCATACTTTCTTTAATTTAGGGTACTAGGCAGTTACCTGGGTCATTGACATGCTAAGTGACTTGCCCTGAGTCACATATGCACCATATATTGTATAGAGTAAAGTGGTTAGAGCACCTGGCTTGGAGTAAGACCCAAGTTCAAATCCAGCCTCAGACACTTCCTAGCTCTCTGACCATTTATCCCATGTTTGCCTCAGTTTACTCACCTCTAAAATGGGATTAATAATAGCACTTAGATTCCAGAGGTATTGCAAGAATCAAATGAGGTGATCATCACACAGAACTTAGTGAGTACTATATAAATTTTAGCTGTTATTTTTAGTTATCATATATGAGAGACCAGATTTGAATTCAGTTGTTCCTGGTCTGGAATCCTGTATTCTTTCTACTATGTCACACTGCTGTTATAATGTATAATTCCCCATTGTACTAGTAAATTTATCTTTCTTTTCTTCAGAGTTCAATTCATTCAACATGTATTAGGTGACTTCTACATGTAACATGCTTTATGAAATAAGAACCCAATGTCACACTAAGTAACTGAAAAAAAGCCAGAAAATTGGAACGACAACAAGTATTTGCCAATGGCCATGTTGTGAACCAAGGTTAAAATGGGAAAAATGCCCCTGATTTGTACTGCTATTTTCCCAGAAACTGTTTCTGTGGCATTTTTCTGTGTTTATTTCAGTCTCCCTGACACCCCTACCAAAGAACACAGAGCTGATGACCCTAAGGCTTTGCAAGGCCTTCAACCAAGAGAGATTCCATTATCCCTAGTATACTCAACTTAATAGGGCAGGAAATTGTATTAATACATATTGAAGATTACCCCCATCCCTCACAACAGGGGTTCAAAGCAAATGGTTTTTAAATCATCATTTAATCAGAAAATTCCATCAGCCAGAATGTTCCATTCTCAGAACACTTCAATTCGTCGGTTTCTCTATTTTGAGAGAAGGTCACAGGTGAACTATCCCATGACAATTTCCATTCCTCTTTCTCACTGAAAGTGAAGAGTAGTCTTCTTCAAAAGTTTCCATTATGTCCTGTAACAGGAAATGTTACCGAGAATACATTGTTTTTCTTTTATTTCTTTGTGGGTGCTACTAAGTGGTGGCTCTATCTTGAAGTCGAGATATATCTGAATTCAAATTCTTCCTCAGAGGTTTAGTAACTATATAATCCTGGGCAAAACACTTAACTTCACTCACCCTGCATTTCTTCAGTTTTAGAAGAGGGGTTACTATAGGACCTGGAATAACCTATGAAGTGCTTTGAAAACATTTAAATGTTCATAAATACTAGTGATTGTTACTGTGTTTTGGGATGGTGATATTCTTTGTTGTCTTTTTCTCTGTGGTTAAAGAGAAAATTTTGACCTTTTCAAAACTATCCAAGGCAACCTCCCCCACCCACACCCAAAACAAAACAAAATGTAGTCTTCCATATCTCTCCCTCTCTGTTGTTTCTGTAGTGTCCCTGACCATTTAAATTAATCCAAAATTCCAGGCAAGCTCTAGTGACCTGCAGTATATTTTACAACCGAAAAAGACTGTTCCAATGGTTAAGTGGTAATTGCAAAGCCAGAAAACATTTTTCTTGGGAAACGGTAAGTAAATATTTCCTGAGTAGTTGTGTGACCTTGTCTGTGTATTGCACTGAATAAGCTCCGATCCAAACAAAGGAGAAAAGGAAAATTTTTGTCACCTGCTGCTTTTTTGACTCAGTTAATAAGCATTCACTAAGTATGCACTCTGATAAAAAGTAGAGATAGAAAGAGGCAAAAGTCAGCTTCTTCCTTCCATTTTCCCTTCTCTCTCTCTCTCTCTCTCTGTCTGTCTGTCTGTCTGTCTCTGTCTCTGTCTGTCTGTCTGTCTCTGTCTCTCCTGTCTCTCTCTCTGTCTCTCTCTGTCTCTCTCTGTCTCTCTCTCTCTCTGTCTCTCTCTCTCTATCTCTCTCCCTCTCTCTCTCCTAATTAATACCCTCCTATATCATTTGTGCCTTGTATTTCAATGGTACATTGTAAGTGGTTTAAGTATCTCTGGTTCACATCTAGCAAGCTTGTCCATATATTCCAAATTTCTCATCCTAGATCCAACACTTCATCCGAGTGGGAACTCTTTCATGAATGAAAATGATAAGCCCCAAATCATTATGAGTTTCAATATCTGAGGGAAACAATCAAACAAACAAAAACCCTCTTTAAGTAGAACAAATTTTTGATGACTATGTCTTAGAAATTTTATGGCTTTGTCTACAATTGAAAGTTATGGGAATGCTTTTTTTTTGCCTTGTTTTGTTTAGGGGGATAATTCCAATTGCTATACAGGAGATCCAGTTCTCCTACTCCTGTTTATGCTCCAAAAGCTAGCAGCTAATGTCTTCTAAATGAACAGTTATGTGATTGACATTATCCTACACTACTAAAAGATGAAACAAAACAGTTTTAAGTGCATTTCCAGCAAGATTTATTGAAAAAACATGAGTTATAGCAGAGACTTATTTTAATCAACCATATAGCTGATGGGCAAGGAATCCAGGAAATATGAGTGGTCCTTGTTCTTTCCAAATGAATGGCAAACTGATTTGGGCCTGCCCCATATTCTTCTGGTCCTTTTTCAGCCATCTCTATACCTATACAAATACCAGTAGCAATATTAGGCTGACAGGATCAATGAAACTTCTGACTGGCTTGTTCCTGCATATTGTAAGAAAAAAAAAGACCTTTCCAATGTTAGTCCTTATCAGGGAGATTTCCATTTTATGAGAGGAGAGAGAAATCGAGAGAGAAATTGAGAGAGAGAGAGAGAGAGAGAGAGAGAGAGAGAGAGAGAGACACAGAGAGAGAGAGGTGAAATCAATGATGTATTTGTACATTTCTTGATTTCAAGGTGCAGAGTTAGGGGAAGAGGAGACTTATTAGCATAGACTGAGAAAGTTCTGTAAACTCTGAATCAAATTCTCATTGTTTTCAAGTTTTTGAATAATTTTGTGGTTTTCTATTCTTATACAAAATAAGTTTCAGTGACTAATAATCCTGCTAGCTATTTTGTGTTAGGTCATACCGTTAACCTAGAAAGCTAGAATAATTTCATATTGACCTTGTCCCTGGTGCTGAGAATGATAAAGATCTCTCATCAACAATCGTTTCTATATGATGTAATCTCCAGTGACATCTGAGACATTGGTTGTCCCAGATTCCAGGAGTCTTGGGACATTAGAGTGTACCTACATGGTCAAGAAATGCCCCTTGTTTCTCCAAAATCCATTTGTCTGATAAAACAGGTAGTGTGAACCAGAATGTGACCGTTCTTGGCTGTGAAGTTCCTTGGCTCTTGGGGGCTCATGGCGTGGTTTTTATAGTTTGACCTAGTCAGCATGCTGCTGAGGTCAGTAGACCACTGCAGCCAGCATCAGGATGCCAATCAACTTCATTCCACTGACTTTCTTTTGTGTTTCCAAATCATTGTCAAGGATGGATATATTATTGTCATCCACCTGATAGTGACAGTCTGCAACAGGAATACTCATATAAATTATGTTTCATCAACTAACTGGAGAATACATAAAGAAATCTATTGATTTTTTAACAAAGAACTTTTTTCCTTGTGTTTATCTGATTTAACTCTAAGGATGGTTGCTACAGTGGCAATTCACAATGTGTCTGATATCAGAATCAAATAGAATTCTAAAGAAGAGGCATCAGCTACTGTCACTAAAATAGAAGAAAACAAAACCCTACAACTATAAAACTGGGAAGTGTTCAGGGAAATTTGATCTATCCTTATTCCATCTCCCACCCTTATGCCTCTCCTGAGCCTGGGCTGCATGCCTAATCTGCTTTCCCTTCTACCTTTCCCTTGTGGAAACTGTCAGTCATGTCAAGGTTCAGCTCTAATGTCATGTTCTATGAAAGTTCTTTCTTAATTGCTTAGTTGTTTGTACTTTCATTGGAATTATTTTGTGAATACAGACACACATGCATGCATACATGCATACACACACACATATATGTCAATATAGAGTAGATATGAATATAATCCACATCCACATGTCTATGTTGTTGTGTTTCTTCTTCATTCTGGAAGAGCACCATGACATCAGGAAGATGATACCATGACTTGCAAGTGAATTAAATTTAAGTGAGGGAGGGCTGTGCAAAATTACCATCCTCACTTTCTCCTTCAGAGCCATCTGATTCCAGTGGCCCAGTAGAGATCGGGACAATGGGAGATGGCCCAGGATGCAGTGGGAGACCTTGGCCTTTTCAAGCTAAGGTTTTTAACAGGTCTCAGTTTGACTGGGACAGCACTCATTCAGTGATTAAAACTTAATAAGAAATGAGGCAGAGACTGGACACTTTTCCTAGTTAAAAAAAATAGATCTGAAGGAAAAAACCCTCAGGGTTTCTGGTCAAAATAGTATGTATACATATATAATTTGAGAGAATTGAGAGCTGGACTTGGATTAAGAAGATCAAGGTTCAAGCCACTTCTCTGGCATTTACTAGAAGTGTAACCCTGGGCACGTTATTCTCAGGAAACTAAGAGTGCAAGGTACAGAGTAAGTGGTGGTCTGAATGGGCAGAGGGAGCTTCCTTATTCAGTCATATCCTTCACAGGTGAAATTACAGGTCTGGGAAAAAATAAAGCCAAATATTATATACTGTTTTATTTGTACACATATTAATTTCCCATTACAATGCAACCTTTTGAGGTTAGGCAATATTTTACTAAACTTTGTGTTCCAGTACCTAGCTCAGTAACTGGCACATCAGAAATGTTTAATAGGTAACTATTGAATTAAATAAAGTTGAAAACAATTCCAAATTCATCTAGCAAACAACATTGATAAAAAATTAAATGTGGCCATTTGGTGGGGGTGGGGGGGGAGAAAACTAAATATCTGTTTACAAGAGTCCAGACATTAAAATTGGAAATCATATTCCCTCTGTTTCCTCAACACCTGCTTACTCCATATACCCTTGTTACCTAGTTTTTATTGCCACCGTTATCTTGAACTCCAAGTGACTTCCAAGGTTAATGGTGGTTTAATCCAATATTCTTTTCTCAGTATTTTTTAAACTTTGTTTTCTTCAAACTTTCCGTAGAATGTGAAATACTTTCTCATCTTTTCTTTTTATATATCCATGGGCCTCCAGGCTCCTTGCGACTTTATCTCTCCTGGTTCTCTGCTACCTTTTATTCTCATTTTTCTTTCTCCTAGTTTTTAAGCTTGGATATCTCTTAAGTCTCTGGCTTGGGTCTTCTCTTCTCTCCCACAATACCCAAGGCTTTATTTTCTGTCCTATCCACCTCTCTGCCTAACATCCTCTCTATCCATGGCTGTACTTTTTACTTCTTTGCAAATGATTACCTCTGTACACTTAGGACCTGGAACTATAGTAAAATATAGTCCAGTGCCTGATATTCCCTACCTGGATACACACTTGCCAAACTTTGAACATAAAGTTCACCAACTCCCCTTCCTGCCAATTCCCCTAGGATCACTACAGAGATGGTGGGGAATGGAAGAGTGGGGACTACCAAAAACCATCATGACTTCAACAAACACATTTCATCCCAAATTATTTTTTATTTATTTTTTTTTTTTATTTTTGGAGTGGGGAGGGCAGGACAATTGGAGTTAAGTGACCTGCTCCAGGACACACAGCTAGTAAATGTGTCAAGTGTCTGAGGCAGGATTTGAACTCGGGTCCTCCTGACTCCAGGGCCGATGCTCTACTCACTGCTCCACCTAGTTGCCCCTATTTTTTGTTTGTTTTTAAAAGAAGTATTAAGCTAGTTTTGTCAGGATAACTCATTTGTCATAGCAAATGCTCTTTGCAACACCCCACGAATGAACATCACCAGGTTGTCAATATTGAAATAAGATTGATTATAAACTTTTCAGTCAAAGGGGAGAAGCTCCATATAGTCAATTAAAACAAGACCAGGAGCTGACTCAGACTCAGATTATGAGATTCTCATCGCAAAATTCATATTTAAATTGAAGAAAGTAGGGGAAAGCCTTCAGGTCATAGATGTGTGACCTAAATTACTTCCTTTATGAATATGAAGTGAAAGTGATGAATAGATTTAAGAGATTAGATTTGGTAGAGTGCCTGAAAAACTATGGAGAGAGTTCACAATATTGCACAAGAGGCAGCAACAACAATAAAAGAAAAATGGCCCAAAAAGAGAAAAGCAAGGAAGCAAAATGGCTGTCTGATAAGGCTTTACATATAGCTGAGAAAAGAAGAAAAGTGAAAAGGAAAAGAGAAAGGAAAAGATACATCCAACTGGATTCAGAATTCCAGAGAAGAGAAGATTATTTTTTTTAAATGAGCAGTGGAAAGAAATAGAGGAAAACAATAAAATAGAAGTGACAAGAGATGTCTCTGAGAAAATTGGACATATCAGGGGAACATTTTGTTCAAAAATGGGTATGATAAGAGAAAAAAAATGATAAGTTTGTAGAAGTATAAGAGACTAAGAAGAAGTTGCAAGAATATAGAGAAGAACTATACAAGACAGTTATTAATACCATCAATAACTTAAGATGGTATGCTTAAGCACTTATCTAAAGCCAGCCATCCTAGAGAAAGAAGTCAAACGGGTATTAGGAAGCATTGCTAGCAATAAAACTGTGAAAGTGATGGAATTCTAGCTGAGTTATTTAAAGCCCTAAAAGATGATGCTGTTAAAGTGCTTCATGCAATATGACAGCAAATTTGGAAAACTCAACAGTAGATGCTGGGTTGGAAAAGATCAGTTTATGTCCTGATCCTAAAGGACAGTACCAAAGAATGTTCAAATTACTGAGCAACTGTTCTCATTTCATATGCCAGCAAGGTTATGCTTATGATTTTGCAACATAGGCTTCAGCAAAATATGGACTATGAATTACCAGAAGAGCAAGCTGATTTTCAAAGAAGCAGAAGAATTAGAGACCAAATTGCCAACATTTGATGGATTATGGACAAAGTAAGGAAGTTCCAGGAAAAAAAAAAATTATTTCTGCTTTATTGACTGCACTAAAGACTTTGATTGTATGGATCACAACAAAATCTGGCAAGTCCTCAATGAGATGGGAGTACCAGATTATCTTACTTGTCTCCTGTGGAACTTGTGTGTGGGCCAAGAAGCAATAGCACCAAACATGCTTGAGATTGGAAAGGGAGTACAACAGGGCTGCATATTGTCACTTTCTTTATTTAATTTATATGCAGAACATATCATATGAAATGCCAGGCTAGATGAATCCAAAGCAGGAACTGAGGTTGTCAGGAGAAAAATCAACAATCTCAGATATACAAGTGATATCACTCTGAGAACAGAAAGTGAAGAAGAATTAAGAAGCCTGTTGATGAGGGTGATTGAGGAGTTGACTTGAAGCTTAACATAAAAAAAAAAAAATAAAAAATAAAACAAAAACTACATCTTATCAACTGGTTTAGTCACTTCTTGGCAAATTGAAAGAGAAGTAGAAGGAGGGTCAAATTTCATTTTCTTGGACTGAAAGGTCACTGCAGACAGTTACTGAAACCCTCCAATTTAAAGACTCTTGCTCATTGGAAGGAAAGCTATCCCAAATATGGACAGCATGCTAAAAAGCAGAGACATCACTTTGCCAACAAAAGTCCACATAGTCAAAACTACGGTTTTTCCAGTAGCAATATATGATTCTGAGAGTTGAACTACTGAAAAAAAGCTGGATACTGAAGAACTATTGAACTGTGGTGCTAGAGAAGACCTTTGAGAATTCCTTGCATAACAAGATCATATCAGTCAATACTCCAAGAAATTAATTCAGACTATTCACCAAAAGGCCAAATACTGAAGCTAAAGCTTAAATATTTTGCCCACATAATGAGAAGATGTGACTCATTGGAAAACACCCTGAGGTTGGGAAAGATTGAAGGCAAAAGGAGGAGATAGCAGAAGATAAGGTAGATAAATAGTATTATGGAAACAATAAACATAAGCCTGGACAAACTTTAAGATAGGATGGAAAGGCCTGGTGTGCCATGGTTCATGCAGTCACAAAGAGTTGGATACAGTGAAATGACTAAACAACCACAACAAAATTAAAGTAGTAGCTGAGTGGAATGTTATAAATAAAATATACCAAAATTTTGACAAAGATTTCAATCAAGTCTCTTGTTACTTTTATGAAGAGAGAAATATAGGTTAGATAACGATGTAGTCAATTGGATTTAGTCATCATTGAATGATTATACATAAAGAATAATTATTAATGCTTCAATGTCAATATCATAGGATTCTAGTGGTACATGTGAGTGATATGTTGCCTGTGCTTTTAAACATTTTATCAGTTAATTGGATAAAGATATACACAGAATGCTCATCAAATATTAAAATGTTGGAAAGCTTTGAGGAATCTCCAACACATTGGATGTCGAAGTTGGAACCAAAAAGACTTTGGCAAACAAGATTACACAGCTGAATCTTATAAGGTGAAATTCAATCAGAATGGATATAGAATCTTGCACTTTGGTGCAAAAAATTAGCTTCACACACACACACACACACACACACACACACACACATATATATATATATATATACATAGATATATGTATGTCTATACATATATGCATACACACACAAACACACACACACACAAACACACACATGTATATATACACGCGTAAGAGGAGAGTCATGAATAAGCAGTAGTTGATCTTAAAAAAAAATTGGGTATTTGAGTGGGTTGTTAAGTTCGTTATAAACCAATAATAAAGTGTATCATCCCCCAAAAAAGCTAATTTGGTCTTTGGCTACATTGAGAGACTAGATATACAGTTGAGAAATGATAGTTCCCCTGTATTCTATTTTTGTCAGACCTCCTCTGGCATATAGTGTTCAGTTCTTGCCATCAGAAAACAATGAAGGCTTTGAATAGCTAAAGAGGTTCAAAAAGAGCATCCAGGATGAAGAAGAGCCTTCAGTCAATTTCATATGAGAATCATTTGAAGAACTGGGCAAGTTTAGCTTGAAGTAAAGAAGATTCATAAGGGAAATGATAGCTATGATCAAATATTTGAAGGAATGTCAACGTGGTGTATTGATTAGCCTTGGTCTCTTTGTCTTCAGAAGGAATAAACAGGAGTGATTGGTGGAGACGTGAAGAGACTAACTTTTGCTTAATATCAGGGGGAAAAACTTCCTAAAATTTGAGTGACCAAAAAGTATTGTAGGCTTTTTACCAGATATTATCTGTTTTTTCTCTTTGCAAGTTTTCTATTAGTGGCTGAAAGACTATTTGCTGGGTAGAGGAATTGTTATAGGGATTTTTTGGGCAGAGTATAAGTTAGACTAGAGGATTACTGCTGTCCATTCAGGCTCTAAATTTTTGCCATTGTGCCATATTTTATATGAGGTCCTATGATAGATTTATAAATGCCAGGCTTCAAGTAGCTTATCTAATGGGGACATGAAAAAAAATATTTGTGATAGAAAGGAGAGACAGTTGCAGAGAGAGGAGAGACCCAGGCAACATGTTATCAAAAATTGCAGGAGAGAGAAAACTTTCAACTTTTAATAATCAGGACAGAATAAATAGAAGAAGGCAATAATACCAATAAGAAACATGAGTGGTTATGTCAGTAAATTGATAGAAAAGACAGCAAAATGAAGGGTTGAGTTACCAAGGTGGTCACCAATGTAAAAAATAAGAAAACAAATGGAATGAGATAGAGATTAGTTAATTAACCAAACATGAATTTGTTAAACACCCACTATGCATCTTGCAGATGTTCATATTCTATGGGGGAGGGGATGAATATATATGTGAAGAAAGAATATTTACAAAACAAATCCATTAAATCAATCAATAGGCAATTCTTAAGTATTTGTTGTGTCAAGTCCTGGGGTATGCACTTGGATTATCAAGACAGAAGTAAAACAGTCCTTACTTGGAAGAAGTTTACATTCAAGTGAAGAACCAGGCATATACAACTTTATACAAAATGTGTGAAAAACAGAAATGAAGTTTGGGGAGGAAATACATCAGCAGTTACAAGAACCAGTCAGCCAGTCAACAAGCATTTATTAAACCCCTACTGTGTACCAGATACAGTGTTAAGTACTGGTGATAAAAAGAAATGGAAAAGACAGTCTCTGCTCTCAGGTAATTCATTGTAATGGGGGGAAGTAAAACATGCAAATGACTACACAATCAAAATACATACTATATAAGTTAGAGTTAATAGATGCAGCAAATAGGGAAGTCTTTGAAAGGAGATCCTTCTTGAGCTAAAGGTTTAAAAGAAATTACTCATTCTAATCTGTGGAGTTGAGGATGGAATGCATCCCTGTCATGGGCCACAGTCTATGGAAAGGCATAGAAATTAGAGAGGGAATGGAATATGTGAGCAACAAGAAAAGGCCAGTTTGTCTTCTCTGTGAAATGTGTGAGAGAAGTAATATAAAATAAGCACAAAGGTCGTTTAGTCAGATTGTTTGAGAACTGAAATATCCAACCTAATACATTATGCTTAATTGTGGTTAAAAAAAGAAAGAAATTGGTAGCTACTGAATATTTTAAGCAGAGCTGGGACGTTGCCAGTGTAACATATTTGGGAGATTATCCAGGTTGTAGAAAGAAGGATGGATGAGGAAGTGAAAGGATGGATCTGGGAAGACCAGTTAAAAGTCTTTTACAGTATTCTAATGGAGATGAGATAAAGACAACTAGTCTCTGCAAAGACAGTGGAAAGGAGGGAATGGATATATGAAACATTTAAGAGGTAGAATAAACAGGACTTGGCAACTGATTACAACCTTGGGAGATGAAAAAGAAGGAAGAATCTAATTTCCACAGCCCTTTTCAAAACATCCTTCATATGCTGATAAAACAATTTTTCTTTTTAAATCACAAATCTGAGGACACCAAACGCTCATCATTACCTTCAATGAATCTTTATTTCCTAATGGATAAACCAGACAATCTTTATTATGTTATTTAAGCTGGTCACAATTCAGTTCAAATCTTGCTTTTCAGCATGATTCTAATGTGCTTTCTTTGCTTTTCTCAATATCTGAGTTAAACTAGGCTATTAGCTATTTACCAATCAAAGGAGTCAGGTTGGATTGGGAAGTCTGCAAAATTCTTTAGCACTTGCTGTGTGTAAGTCATTGTGGAAGGCTGGGTGAAAAGCCCTCAGAGGCAGTTGTTATGTAGGGAATGAGCATTGGTTTGGAGGCAGAGTAGCTGGGTTCAATTTCTTACTTTGCCATTTACTACCTGAATGAGCTCAGATAAGACATATCATCAATCTGTTGCTTAGTTTTCAAACAGTAAAACAACAGACAGAAAGTTGTCTGAAGTTCTCTTCAGGGCCTTCACCCATGCCTAGGAGGCCTTGTTTCCTCATCTCCAGATTCTGAATAGTTGTCTTCATAAGACCCAGTTTGGGCACCATCTTTTCCATGGAATTATCAGTGCTGCTCTCAACTAAAGATGATCTCTTTCTGCTCATATTATCTTGTAGCACTTGTGAAAGGACCTATTCCCTACTCACATAGCCACTAAATTAGTTCAGGCCTTCATTGCCTTCTACCTCTAAAAGTTGCAATGAATCTATAATTGGTTTCTCTAGCTTAAATCCCCCACAGCTCCCACAGACACCCCGCCCCCCCAACCCTCCACCAACCTATCCTGAGCACTGCTGGCAATGTGATTTTCTTTAAGGATTGATCTGACCCTGTCACCCCTCTTCTCAATAAATGCTAATGGCTTCCTTATGATTAGGAATATATATAAGAATATATATAATATATATATATATATATGAACTTTTCCGTTTAGCTTTTTTTAAAAATCCTTTGCAACTTAATCTCAATTTATCTTTTGAGTCTAATTACAAATTACCCTCTTTCCATACTCCATGGTGAAGCCAAACTCACTTTCTTTCTCAACCTCACACTGTCTCTCCCACTTCCGTGTATTTGTACTGGTTGTCTCTTGTACCTGGAAGAGCTTCTTCACCTTCTCATAGAGTTCTTCCCTTTTTTTAAAGTTGTGCCTCCACAAACCACTTTCTTCAGGAAGCTGTTTATGATCTCCACCTCCCCTTCCCAACCACTATTGCCTTCCCTCCCTAAGTACCTTGTATTAAAAATCATCTATGTTGTTCAATTATATCGGTTGTGTTCAACTCTTTGTTACCCAATTTGGGATTTTCTTGGCAAAGATATTAGAGTGGTTTGCCATTTCCTTTTCCAGATCATTTTAGAATTAATTAAACTGTGGTAAACAGGGTTAAATGCCTTTTTCGAGGTCACAAAGCCAGCAAGTGTCTGAGGCTAGATTTGCACTTGGGTCTTTTTGACTCCAGGCCCAGCACTCTATCCAATGCACCACCTAGTTGCCCCCCCTCCAAAATATGTATACGGTATATTTATTCTATGTATGCTTATAGTCATTCAAGGAGTCTCCCACAGTAGACCATAAGTTCATTCAGTACAAGGATTATATTATTCTTTGTCATTGGTTAGACTGAAGTTTGAAAATAACTGTTAGACTGTCAGGTCATTATGAGGTAATGATATGATATGGAAGCCATATGGACTTACATGATTTTGGGCTCCATTCAAGCCTAGCATGGTCCTTTTCACACAGTGGATGCCTAATAAACACACGTTGATTCATTAATAGTTTGACCTCTTCATTTGTAATTAGCACATACCATCTTGCATCATATCTAAATGTGGACATATCAAATTCCACCCTCCCCCCATCATTTGTCCTTACAAGTAAAGTTGCTGTTCCCCTCACACACACTTTTACATAAAAATTCATTATATTTTAAATGATATATTATTGTAATTTTAGTACGAATGGAAAGGCAATAAGAATATTATAGTGGAATAAAATTATAGGAGTAGTTGTAGAAGATTTTCCTGAACACAAATGCACATATAAATCACGTCTATATTTACATTTATTTCTTTGGGCCTTGTCAACTGGACCATTACTTGAATTACTAAAGGATGATGATGCAGGTCAAATTCTAACAGAACATCTATCATTACCAAAAATCTCTGGGCAATAAAACTTTGCATACTCTAGCAAACGACTGTACACTTCAAGAAATACACAGTTCAACAGAATTCTAATTCTATGACTAAATATTTTGAACTATTGCCTAGGAATCTGTTGAATGAGGCTATGATTTGTTTTGTCTGTTTAAATCGGTTTATCTAAGTATAGATGTACATATAATCTATTTTTTTGACACCTTATGGGGTCAATGGAGCTAAGTGTGGCATGAGTGGTAAACTCCATGAAAACGTGGTTCTCCTAGAAGGCAGTTAATAATACCAGTACCTAGACATTGGAAAAGACATAATAGGCCAAGCCATGCCTGGCAATGAATATCTATAGCAATCCAACAAATTGTTACTAAAATGAACTCTAGTGGGGGAGGAGTGGAAAAATCCATTTTTCGCCTGAGCAACAGACATTACTGTTTGATTTCAGATGTAGCAGAGGCCTCATTGACCATTTACTATTCAAACATATACTTGTAATATCAATTAAATTGGGTGTCTTTGATGGAGTCTTAGGTGCTAAGCCCCAGGCCCAAACCCCTATCTATTAGGTGCTAAGCCTATGTGGGTGTGAATTGGTAACTAAGGTGGGGCTCCAGGTGGGGCCAATGAAGGGAGGTCTGATTATATCTTCGCTCCCAAGTAGGCCCAAAACCCCTAACTACTAGGTGCTAAGCCGATGCGGGTGTGAAGCACCGCCCCCCCCCCCCCCCCCAAGGGGAGTTGCTAAAACCAGAGCCAATAGTAACAGCTTAAGTTCTGGTTGCTCAGGTGAAGTTTGATGATGGCTAAAGAATGCATAAAAATGGAAGACAGAGCTATTTTCTTAGGGCTCTCACTCTTGGTGGTGTGCTGATGTGGAGACTCCAGGCAGCTGTAGTTAAGAGCCCTCCAGCTTGGATGTTCAGACTTTGTTAAACTCTGGTAACTATGCATTGAGATTTGAATCAGACAAGGTCTGTCTGTTGATGTTTGTATTTACTTTGAAGTTCAGGGTGCTGGCTTTTTCCCCTGATCTAAGTGAATGATATGTGTATGCTGGATTAAAATAAGATTGTTAACCCCTTAATGTTGCATTTCATTAGTAAAGCAGATCAAAAGGACCTGGGCTTGCAGCATTCTGTGTGCTGGCCGTTGTTGGTTTTACACCCCCACAGCAGCTGCTAGCTGGATTGTTGAAACAATACTTAACAAAATGTGTCACCAATACAACAAACCTAATGTATGTGCTTGTGCATGTTTCACAAACTCAGCCTGAAAATCACCTTTGAGGAGAAACCCAGACCTCTAAAGGTTTTCCCCTTCACTATTGGGTAGTTCTTATTGTTAAAAGTGTTTTTTTCCCTTGACATAACTCAAAATGTCTTGTCTTTAATTCCCACTTTCTGATCACTGGGTCTAGGTCTCCCCCACCCCTGCTTCTAGTGCCAAAAAGAGCCAGTTTAATTTATTTGAATTTTCTCTAATCCAGGCTGAATGTACTCAGTTTCGTCATCTACTCCTTGTATGTCATAGACTTGAGACTTTCAATTATCTTGATTGCCCTTCTCTGGATACTTTCCATCTTATCAATATCCTTAAATCCTATTTTCTAGAACTAGACATAATATTATAGATATTGTCTTGTGCTGATTATAATAGCACAAGTACCTTATTCCCAGAAACTTTGCCTCTGCATTTTGGAATGTCTTTTCTGGAATGTCTTCATTCCATGCCAAGTTTCCCTCCTGACCTTCCATTTTCTCTACCATGACACAGAGATCACTCCACCTGAGACTTCTGATTTCCTTCTGTCATTTGTTTTCTTCCATTAGACTGTAAGCTCCATGAGAACAGGGACTGCCTGTTTTTCCTTGTTGCCTTTTTATTCACGGTACTGAGAACAGTGCTTTCTATATAGTGAATATTTAATAAATTCTGGTTGATTTGTCTTGACCTGAATACAAGCCAAGTTCATTCCTTAACGCTTTTGGCTGCCATGGCACACAGTTAACACATATTAAGTATGATCACCTGTCTCCCAACTTTGTATCATCTGAAAATTCAACAAATTTGCTACCTCTACTTTTATTGAAGTTATTGATAGGAATGTCAAATGATAAATGGCCAAGCAAGTCTTTGTGATGACACATAGAGCTCTTTCCAAGCTGACATGGAATAATGTCTACACTTCACATCTTGCCATTCAACAGCTTCTAAACGTATCTAAGTATATTTTCTTCTCTATTTTGCATAACATAATGTGAGAACTTGTCACAAGCTTTGCTAAGAGGTAGGCAGAAGACAAATCTACAATATCTGCCCCCCCCCCCCCCCCCGGCTCTGTCAAGGAAGGGATGTTTAGTGTGGCGTGACTTCCTACAGAAGCCATTCTGGCTGTTGTGATCATCACTTTCTTTTCTAGATTGGTAATGACAATCTCATTCATAATCCATCCTAGAATTTTCATAAAAATTGAAATCAATCTTACTGAGTTACAATAGCTAGCATTTATGTAGTATTTATAGAGGCAGCTAGGTGGTGCAGCAGATAGAGTGCTGGGCCAGGAGGCATGAAAATTCTGCTTTACGAAAGAAAATCTGATCTCAGACAATTACTAGCTGTATGACCCAGGGCAAGTAACTTAACCCTGTTTGTCTCATCTATAAAATGAGCTGAAGAAGAAAATGGCAAAACACTTCAGTGTTTTTGCCAAGAAAACTCCAAATGATATCACCAAGAGTCAGACAGGACTGGAGAACAATGAAAGAACAACAAATACAGATGGCAAAGTGCTTTGCCTATATGATTTCATTTAAGCATTGCAAAAACCCTAGAAGGTACCTACTATTATGCTCCATATTTAACACGAGGCAACTGAGCTCGAGAAGAGTTCAGTGACTTGTCTAAGATCACACAGGTAATGAGGGTTTGAGTTACAGTTCAAACTCAGGACTTCCTGACTCCAAGGCTAACACTCTATCCACTGTTCCACTGAGATAAGTCAAATTGCTAACATTTTGACAATGCTTAAGATTTACAAAGTGATTTACAGATCGTTATCTCTATAGTTCCCAAACTTCGTTTTCTTTCCTTTTTCTGGATCTCACGATAATATATGTGCTTCTCCATTTTGTACCTCTCTCATTTTCCCTTTATCATTGACAATTGCCTGATTGAACTTCTTTATTCTCAAACCAATGACAAGAATGATGCCCCCCCCCCTTTTGAGGGGAGCATTCCTTAATCTTCTCTGAAGGTCTGAGATAATTCTGACTTTTAGTACTTCTGACAGAGTGTTAGTGGCTATTTGTATTTAGGGATCCAAATCCTATTCACATTCTATCCTGTTCAGCTGGAAAGGGCAAAAAGGATAGAGTTATATTTGGATATACCTGTGTGTGTATACACATATGTATACACACATATTATGTATTCACATATATGCACATGGATGTATGTATATGTAGCAAAAGGATAACATAATTATATGTGTAATATACTATGGTATTTGTTTGTGTATAATATGGGTATATTATAAGAATGGATATATATTATAGCCAAAGGGATACTGTAACAGCAAGCACCCTAGCATACCCAGGATGGCCTGCTAACACAGTTTTTTTTAATCTGCTTTTCTAGGAAAGACTGCTTAAAAAGGGGTTAACAATCCTACCTTTAATTACATTCACTAGTCCAGGGGAAGCGTCAGCACCTTAAACTTCAGAAAGAAAGTACAAGCAGAGAAATTAGCATAAAGACCAAGAGACAGGGCTAGACTGCCTGAATCAAAGCAATATCGCTATACACTTTACATACACCACTGGATTGAGAGAGCCTTTGTATGTGCGCAGTTGGTGAGGGGGCCTCTGAACATGTGGCTACTCAGAGTCTCCACCAAGGAGGGAATCACAAGGTCACACAGACACACACACACACACACACACACACACACTTCTGGCTAATAGGCTCAGAGCCAGAAGGTATCACAACCATTGTGACTCAGTGCCTAATTAGCTCAGTACCGACAGGTGTCAAAGCCTTCCTACAAGGAAGCTGCCCCTAAGCAAGCTCCTCCCAGAATAGGCTCCATGTCAGGCCTATTAAGGGGCTGGGAAGATCTTCCTATTCCATTAACATTACAAATACACACACGTGCATTGAGAGAGAGAGAGAGAAAGAGACAGAGAGAGACAGAGACAGAGACAGAGAGACAGAGAGAGACAGAAACAGAGACAGAGAGAGAGAGAGACTTCTGGCTCTGTGCATGCTATCGTATCTGTTTTCTGCTTTCTGCTCTTGCTTCCTCCTTCTAGCCATCTCTATTCCAAATTACGGGTGTCTGGTCAGTTCTTTGCCAATCTTCGTTGGTCTCTGGAGACAACTTGCTTCTCCCATTGGTGGTGCTTCCTCCTGTGTCTTCAAAGTTTCATTAACATTTCACAGATGAGGAAATTGAGGCCTTTGAAGGTTAAGTGACTCGCAGAAGAGGACACACACACTGAATTAGTCAATAACCACTTATCATGTATTTTTGATGTGTGTGGTGCTGACTAAACCCTGCTGATTCGAGGAAGGGAAAATGACAACAACAACAAAGAGAGACAAAGACGCATCTTACCCCAGTTGTTTAGATTCCACTGTGTTTTCCAATGGCTTAAAGCTTCTCTCAAAACCCCTTAGTGCTCTCATATAGGAGGAAGACTGATGGCTTTAATGCCACTTCATCCATGAAATTCTCTGTCTTCCCTCTTTCTTGGCATTTTTGGACCTTTTTCTGGGAACTAATGTATTATGCATTGTGTTATCACCTCATCTTTTTTTGTGTATTTTGGTTATTAAAACACATCTCCCATCTTAAATTGCAAAGTCCCCCAGGACAAGCAATCTGGGCTCATTTGTTTTTACTTTACCCTCACTTCTGCCCTCTTGGCCATCCCCGCGCCTACTCAGAGAACAAATCCCGGGGCTTGTGTGCTATAGACATGTAACCAAGGTCCAGATAATGAGATTTCGGAGAAGAAGGCTCACTGGCAGTCACAAAAGGGTTGTGTTTAGAGGATTTGGGGTGCTCTTTTTTCAAAATAAGCTGGCTCTATCCTGGCTTTATTATCTCAGCTCCATTTATGTCCTTGTAGTACAAAAGTAGCCGTCAACAAACAATTTAACATGAAAATGTGCTTCGACTTGTAGGCTTCCCCAATTCGACTAAGCTGGATCAGTCAGAGAGTATACTTGAGGATACAAATCCCATTTAAATCCTATCCTGTTGAACTGGAAAGTGCAGAAAGGATATAATTATATTTTATACTTATAGCATACCTTCTTTACTGGATCTCAAAATGCTTTACAAATACCAATCCTTCCAACAGCCCAGGCAGATAAACATTATAAAGATTAGTTTACAATTGGTGACACAGAGATTGAAAATGCTTCTCCCTGCAACCTGCCCCTCCCGCCCCTTCAAGCTTATAGAGCATGAAACATTAATAGTAAATGCAATTAACTTTCTCCTATTGCCCTAATCTAGCCAGTAGGCTGCTTCTCCTTTCATTGTGCCTACTTATTCTAGGATTCAGATCTTTATTTTTAATGCAATTCTGAAAGCCTATTTTTATAGCAAAACATTCCAAGAAATATATAAAACAAAATGTTTTTTTCTCCCAATGGTTGTGGTTGAAGCTTAATATTAATAATAATAATACATTTGTTGTTGTTCAGTTGTTTTGGACTTATCTGACTCTTAATGACCTCCTTTAGGGTTTTCTAGCCAAAGATACTGGAGTGGTTTTCCATTTCCTTCTCCAGCTAATTTTACAGATGAGGAAATTGGGGCAAACAGGGTTAAGTGACTCGCCCAGAGTCATACAATTAGTAAGTGCTAGAGACTATATTTGAACTCAGGAAGATGGGTTTTCTTGACTCCAGGCCCAGCACTCTATGCACCTCACCACCTAAAACTCCCATAACTTATATAGTCATCTAATTTTTTTTCAAAGTGCTTTACATATGTCACCTGACTTGATCCAGACAAAAACCCTGCAAGGTTGATGTCATTATCATCCCCATTATACAGATGAGAAAAGAGGTTGAAAGATATTAAGTGATTTTCTCAGTATTATACAGCCAAAAAATGTCTGAGGCAGGATTCACACACGAGTCTTCTTAATTCCATTTCAGACACTGTAGGTATTTCGCCAAGTACATGCCAAAGAATTTTCAAAAGCATTACAAACCATCAGTGACCATGTGAAAGATGACTCTAAAGTAATAGTAAAAAGATAATTGGAAATTAAAACAAGTTTTTGGTTTCACCTCAAATTCAACAAATTATCAGAGATGACAAGAGAGAGGTAGAAATAGTTTTGGAGGGGTGGGTAAGGTAGGCACAATGATGGGGATACTAAGAAAGTGCCTACACAAATTAAACACAATAGAACTTTGTTGACTAATACATTGTGTGTGCATGGAGGTGGGGCATTTAAAAATTTAGTCAACTGTTCTGTAAAAAAAAAAATTGGATTGATTCAAGAAAAGTTGTTAAATGATTCATACACTTTCATATGTCTGGAGGATATTGGAGTTAAGCCAATAAAAAAAAGCTTATTCTTTAATTTTCGGGATCCATTTCTTTGGAATTTTCAAAACCTAGAATCTATATTTCTGTTTCCAATCTTTTGGTAGTCCTTCTATTTTCTGTCACTTATCAAAGTTCACCAAGAACTGAAATACATGGTCTCTTCACATTTATATATAGGATTTTTTTAAGATCGTGAAACTTGATTTCATTTAGAGCTTCTAAATGTCTAATCTGTAAATGGGTCTAAGATCTGTTCCATAACTAAAGCTATCATCTTATAATATTCCACGTGAGTATAATGGCTGGAATTAGTGTGATGGCCAAACTAGTGAAGAGACAGGATGGGAAAACAGTTGTGAGAAAAATTGTGTAGGAAGAATCACTAAAACTTGGCAACTGATTGCATAGAAAGAGGGAAGGAAAATGAAAGATAAAATGTGGTGTGAATGGGAAGTATGCTTCCTCAGAGGGCATTAGTCGCTTCAGCAGAATCCTAGGACTTGGCTTTCCTATATGTTTGCAATTAGCTATTTTTATATAAATCATTGCCCCTCCTAGATGAAAGGGATCATAAGTGCAAGAAACCTCATTTTAGCTAATCTTTGCAGCTTTCGTAATAGTCTATAAACAGTAGGCTCTTAATAGTTGTTTATGAAATTACCTGGGTTTTGTGTCGTCTGCCAGACCCATAGTAAAGTCTTAATCAATGCTTTTACATTGAAGACTGATTAAAATACCTCACATTGGCATTAAAAAAAATACCTGCAAAAAAAAAAACAACAACAAAAAATACCTGCATAGATTATGTGAGATTCAATAATTTTAGGTTCAAATACATTGAACAGGAGGTAGAAGTGAACTTGGAGGCCATCTAATTAAATCTCCTCATTCTACAGTCGAGGATGCCAAGATCTGGGGAGGTTAAGTGATGTGTATATGGTGATGTTTGTAGCTTCTATAACAGTCAAGATTTGAACCCAAAGCCTCTGACTCCAGACCCTGTATTCAATCCCAATCCATTCTACTATGCTGTTTACCTAAGACTATAAAATTGAAGCTCATGCTACCAGTTCACAATTAGGTAGCAGGGTGCTACTACATGGCAGATATTGTGCTAGGCATTGCAAATGCAAATATAGTATTGGAAACAAATGCTACTCTCAAAAGGAAATTTAGCATTATAACTTTCCTATCCAGCAAGCAGATGTGTGACAAAAGAAACTAAAGAAAACAAAAGAAAATCAATCAAATGATCTCCAGAAAGTCAAATTGGGGTCATAAAGTCTCAAGTCAGATCATTTTCAGACAAACTGCTGAAGCATTAAGGGAAGACACCTCTCTAGCAGAGGAAATCAGATCTAATTGATTTGTTGGTAAAAATAACACTATTTAAATTGATGATGAAAAAAGGAAGCAATAACTTTCTGAAAACTCTGTGATGAAAAATAGTTCTTTCCATGAGGGTGCAGAAAGTTGATCGGAGTGCAGGGAGAGAGGGGGAGAGAGAGACAGAGAGAGAGACAGAGAGAGGGAGGCAGACAGAGACTCAGAGACAGACACACAGAGAGACAAAGGCAGAGAGAGACATACAAAGAGAGAGACACAGAGAGAGGCAGAGAGATACAGAGAGAGTGAGATAGAGACACAGAGAGACAAAGACACATACAGAGAGAGACTGAGAAAATGACAGATGGAAACAAGACAGGAGGAGTGATAGAGAGAGTGAGAAAGAGACAAAGGAGAGAGATGGATACAAGAAGACAAATACAGAGATACAAGAGAAAGAGACAGTGAAAGATGTAGCATAAGAGAGAGAGACAGAGATGGGAAAAGAAACAGACATAGAGAGACAGAGATAGAAATAGAGAGATGGAGAGAAAGAGAAATAGAGACAGAAACAGACAGAGAAAAAGAGGCATAGAGGGCCAGAAAGAGAGGGAGAGAGAGAAGGGGAGAAAGAGAGACAGAGAGAGACAGAGAGACAGAGACAGAGACAGACATGTAAGCTACCTTTATCAAGAGAATAATTTTTAATATTAAAGAATTTAAAATATTATTAATTGTTCTTTCCTTATAATGAAGTCTTCTCACATTGAGGTTAACATCTGAAAGTCCTTTAGAGAACAAATGTATTGAAAAAGTATTGTTTTCTTATAAGGACTAAATATAATTTTGATCTCTACCTACCTGTTTAATTATCGTACAGTTAACTTACATAATAATCTGGTATTTATGTTTCTTCATGAATAACCCACATTATATTCTCTGTGCAAAGAGAGGTTGTCTGTACAAAAACAAACAAATAAATAAATAAATGAACAGGCAAACAAACAAATGAATAAGCTATAGTTTGAGAGTCACAGAAGGTATAGAGTACATAGCATATGTGCATTTAAACCCATTTTCCTAAAGACAGGTCAATAATAGAGAGCTGGTTTGGAGTCAGGGAGACTTGAGTATGACATGACCGGCATGTGTCTTCCTGTGACACTACCTAGACAAAGCTGGGTAAGCCAGTTAACCTTTTTACCCTCAGTTTCCTCATCTGCAAAATGGGAATAATAAATTCATTTGCTTCAGAAAGTCGTCAGTAGAAAATGAAAAAAAATACATACACATTAAGGAAAGACACCTCTCTAGCAGAGGAAATCAGATCTCATTGGTTTGTTGGTAAAAATAAAACTTTAAATTGATGATGAAAGAAGGAAGCAATAACTTTCTAGAAACTCCATGATGAAAAATAGTTCTTTCCATAAGGGTGCGGAAAGTTGATTGAAGTGCAGGGAGAGAGAGAGAGAGAGAGAGAGAGAGAGAGAGAGAGACAATTGTGTGTATGTATATATATGTGTGTAATGTATGTATGTATGTACATCATTGTGGTTTGAGAACTGCCTGACATCTTGGGATTTGTAGCTCGTGGCAAACACAATAATTCCTTTCTGAACCCTGAGAAGTGATCTAGTACTATTGTGATTTGAGTCTTGCAGGCAGAATGGAGTTTTTAAAACAGACCCATTTTGGAAGAAAAACATGCAGATTGAGGAGATATCAGAGACCAAGTTAGCTGAATGGCAGTAGCAGCAGCAACAGCAGCGATGCAGGCAGCCTCCCCAGTTCTGTCAAGGACAAAATGATGTGAGCTAGAAAGAATTAAAACAGATGCAACAAGTCAAAAGGTAACTGACAATTAGTACTGAGCCAAGATAGAGGAGGACAGGGTTGAGGAAGGCAGGCCGTTGTCTCTGTCATCATCTCCAAGCAAAGACTTGGGCCAAAGGCATCCAAGAAAAGGTCTTCTCTTTCTCCAACTCCCCTGCCTGTCGATAAGGACACACTGTGACATGCTGTGCATGCTTCTTTGCCCAAATGTTTCCAGTTACCCAGACTTTGCTTCAATTGTAAAGGAAACTGATATTAGCTAAAGATAGTTATAAATTTAAATTAAGGCAGTGAACTGAACCTCTGCCTGAATGTTAGGAATTTTCCTAAGTGGGGGCTCTGAGCAATTATGATTATACTCCCAACTTAATCAAGCAGAAGAGAAGGAACTTTGGTAGAACCAAGGAGTTGTCATATTTGGCCTAGGCTGAAGAAAATAATATAATTGTTCTTATAGGGTATGGCTGATTTAATCTCTGGAAACAAACAAACAAAAAAGTCTTGAGGAAAGAGAGTTAAGTAACACCAGAATCAAACAGTATTACTTCGGTAAAGTATTCTGCAAACCTTAAATGTTAGTTCTTATTTTTATTGGAATTTGACTATAATGTTTGTGAGAGGGGAAATGAATTTATTTAAGTCTTCAGTTTAAGTAAAGAAATGGTATAAAAACATCATATTACAATAACGAAAAGGTTGAAAGTGACAAGCTCTGTGGTCCTTTAGATGTAAAACTTGTTAAAACTGAGTTTTATGAAACAATTTCTCCAGTAAGGTAGTAGGTGATAACTATGTGGTTGGAATAAGAGTTTCCTTAAAAATGTATTCTACAATGTTAGAAAAATTAATACAAGCTGATTTTTAACATTGTGAAATCCTATTTAAATACCTCCTTATCATGGGGAGGTAACATTTTCCCCATCAGAAGCAAAAAGAGGAGGAAGTAAGCTCTTAAAAGTCTCTCTAAGCTCAAAACTCTGGTGAGAGAAGAGTGAACATTAGCTTTGCTGAATATAGAGTTCCATCCTCTATGAATTGGCCAGAATATAATCAATTAATTAAACATGACAACACATTAAACAAAGAGGATTGACTCGGAAAAATGGAAACTCAATTAAAGACATTGATTCTGATTATCACTTTCAAAAAATAAACAATACGGAATTATAAAAAGCTTGAGTCAATGAATGCTTGATCTGTTTCCCAAACCAACATAGAGGGCAATCTAGAGCGATACAAAAGCAAAGACAAGAAATTACTTGGGCAGATCGATGCATACATTCTTTGTTTTTCCCTCTCATTTTCTTCTCTTTTTTTGTAAAATTAAACAAAGATAAAATAAGCATTTCTATAAAAATGTGGAAACAAAGAAGGATTGTGTCTAAGTAACTAAATCTTGGCCACGTGGAGTTTTCTTTCTTTTTTTTTTCCTTTTTATCTAATAACTTAAATGTGAAACTTTCAAAATTTGACTGCTTGTCTGTGATTCCTTCTTCTGTTCCATTCCTTCTTTCCTCCCTTCTTGTCTCATCCCTTTCTCTCTCCTTTCCTATCCCTTCTCCCTTTCTTTCTCCCTCCCTTTGTCTCTCAGTATCTCTCTTTGTCTTTCTGTCATTCTTTCTCTGTCTCTCATATAAAATAAAAAAGTATGCAATTTAATGACTTTTTGTACGCAGTTGCAATTTGCTCTCCCAAATGACTATATCAATTTACAGAACCAACAAATTTGCATTAAATCACGGTGTACAGCCAATGTTACTGTATTTTGGCTTAATTGGTTTCCTTTTTTAAGAAAGGATTTTTAAAGGGTCAGAGCAAATATGGTGGAGTAGCGACAGGGACCCACCGGAACTCTTCCAAATTCCCTTTCAAACAACTTTAAAATAACAACTCACAGTGAATTCTGGAGAGGGAGAGTGAACAAAAGGTCAAAGTGCAACACTTTTACAACCCAAGACAATTTAGAAAATTGTCAGAAAAGGTCTGTCACACCAGGATGGTGGATGGGTCTGCAGGAGAGTGCAGGCCATGCCTTAGCAAGGCAGCAGCAAGCCTTGGAGGCAGCATCAGCAGCTGCAGCTGCAGCCTTCCTAGCATTTGGCCCATAGGTGCTAAGCGGGTGAGACAAAGGGTTAGAGATTACAAGTGACACTTCTCAGGGGCTGGGTTCAGTTCCCTGGTGCCTTTCTTAGACTTACTTCCAGGTAATAGTTCACGGCAAAAGAGAGTGACCACAGGGAAGTAGGGGCCCTGGTCATGATTCCAGGGCAGAGAAAAGTGCTTGTGGTCACACACAAAACAGAAGGGGCCCTAGTTGCAGTTCTAAGGCAAAAAGCAGCATTAATACTTATAGCTACGAGACAAAAAGAACCTGGTCACAGTTCCAGGACCAAGAAGAGTGCCAACTGTGGAACATTTTATGCCATTTTGTATCATTTTTAATTTCAACCAGACCCAGAGCCTGAATTAATGAGTAACTGGAAGAAGATCCAAGACCTGGGCTTCTTTGCTCAGACTGTGTAGCCCCTGAACTGAACCCATCAAGGCAGTGACAGCTCTACACCCCTTGCCAGCAGGGAGCAGTTTCAGAAGTCGAGACCTTTGTCCATGACCCCAAAAGAATTTGGGTCCTATTTGTTTGAGGGAATATGATGAGGGCACGGTCTCTGGGAACCCCCTTGAATCTGGAGTGCAGTCCCTGGGAGGCTCCTTGGGCTCTCCTTGAGTTTTCCAACTAAATCTGGCCATCCCCTGGGGCCATGGGCCTTAAATTATCATTGGGCCAGGATCTCTGCCTGAGCCTCGCCCTTTATTGTTACTATCAAAATGCATGCCTTCCCCAGGCTCACCCCCGCTAAGTGTTTTGGTGGGCCTCCTTATTTTATTGCTATGCCCCATCAGGTCGTTCCTCTTTCACAGGTTTGAATAGCACCATAAAGAGAAGTGGGGAATGTGTTACTGGAAAATCAGTTATTGCTAAGTAGACCCCTGAGAAAACCTCAGTTTGCATAATAAAGAATGGACTCAGACCTTTTGGCATTTAGCAAATGTCCCTGGGGCTCCATGACTCCACCGAGGAATGTCAATAAGATTATCCCACCTAAAGATAACCTGTCAGAATCTTTTGATCTGTCAGGACCTTTGTTCCTGTTCCCCCCACCTTGTGACCTGGCCTGTAAGTTCCAAAAGATAATTAACCTCTGTACCCTGTATTTTCTATTTGAGCTACTCCTACACCCCAACTCAGGGCCATTTTGATTTGGGTGAAACCCCGAATGGTCACTGGCTAATAAATTCTCCATTTAAAACTTATGCTCTGTGGCGTGTCTCACTCACTTCTGGTACAACAGAACACTTGCAGCTATAGGGGAACAAGGTGTCTTCCTGGGCAAGGACCAGGACAGCAGGGATTACACTTTTCCTTAAATCATATCACTTTGGTTAGGAGGGAAGGCAGGGAAATGCAACAAACATTTGTTAAGTGCCCACTGTGCTAAGCAGGGGGATACAAATGCAAGCAAAAAGAAAGATGGTCCTTACCTTCTGGTAGCTTACATTCTAATTTCCAGAGGCTATACACAACTTTTGTCTTATTCATACTTGCATCCCTTTTCTGCCAGATTCTAGGTGATGCCCTTGTCCTCAAGGTTTTTATAATCTAGGAAAAGATAGAAGAACTACCAGGGCATAACTAATCAAATCAAATTTTTCTTTTTTTTTTTTAATTTTTTTATTTATTTAACATATTTAGTTTTCAGCATTGATTTTCACAAGAGTTTGAATTACAAATTTTCTCCCCATTTCTACCCTCCCCCCCACTCCAAGATGGCGTATATTCTGGTTGCCCTGTTCCCCAGTCAGCGCTCCCCTCTGTCACCCCACTGCCCTCCCATCCCCTTTTCCCTTCCTTTCTTGTAGGGCAAGATAAATTTCTACACCCCTTTGCCTGTGTATCTTATTTTCTAGTTGCATGCAAAAATATTTTTGTTTGTTTTTGAACATCTGTTTTTAAAACTTTGAGTTCCAAATTCTCTCCCCTCTTCCCTTCTCACCCACCCTCCCTAAGAAGTCAAGCAATTCAACATAGGCCACATGTGTATCATTATGTATAACCCTTCCACAATACTCATGTTGTGAAAGACTAACTATATTTTTCTCCTTCCCAACCCATCCCCCTTTATTGAATTTTCTCCCTTGACCCTGTCCCCTTTCGAAAGTGTTTGTTTTTGACTACTTCCACCCCCATCAGCCCTCCCCTCCATCATCCACAACATTTTTTTTTCTTCTTCCCTCTTCTTTCCTGTGGGGTAAGATTCCCAATTGGGTATGTATGGTATTCCCTCCGTAGGCCAAATCTGATGAGAGCAATGTTCACTCATCCCTGCCTCACCTGCCCTCTCCCCTCCTCCCACAGAACAGCTTCCTCTTGCCGCCTTTTTGCGAGATAATCCACCCCATTCTATCACTCCTTATCTCCCTCTATTAGTATGTCACTCTCTCATCCCTTAATTTGATTTTATTTCTTTTAGAAATCTTCCCTTCATCTTCAACTCACCCTGTGTCCTCTCTCTCTCTCCCTCTCTCCCTCTCTCTCTCTCTCTCTCTCTCTCTCTCTCTCTCTCTCTGTGTATATATATATATATATATATATATATATATATATATATATATATATATATGTATATATATATATATACACACACATAGATATGTACATACATACACATTCACCCATATATATACATAAACATATATGTATGCATATTCCCTTCAGCTACCCTAATACTGAGGTCTCATGAATCATACACATCATCTTTCCATGTAGGAATGTCAACAAAACAGTTCACCTTTAGTAAGTCGCTTGCAATTTCTTTTTCTTGTTCTTTTTCTTGATTACCTTTTCATGCTTCTCTTGATTCTTGTGTTTGAAAGTCAAATTTTCTATTCCTTTTTGGTGTTTTCACTGAGAAAGCTTGAAAGTCCTCTATTTTATTGAAAATCCATATTTTGCCTTGGAGCATGATACTCAGTTTTGCTGGGTAGGTGATTCTAGGTTTTAATCCTAGCTCCATTGACTTCCGGAATATCGTATTCCAAGCCCTTCGATCTCTTAATGTAGAGGCTGCCAGATCTTGGTTTATTTTGATTGGGTTTCCACAATACTCAAATTGTTTCTTTCTGGCTGCTTGCAATATTTTCTACTTGATCTGGGAGCTCTGGAATTTGGCAACAATATTCCTGGGAGATTTCTTTTTGGGATCTATTTGAGGAGGCGATCGATGGATTCTTTCAATTTCTATTTTGCACTGTGGCTCTAGAATATCAGTGAAGTTCTCCTTGATAATTTCTTGAAAGATATCTAGGCTCTTTTTTTGATCATGGCTTTCAGGTAGTCCAATAATTTTTAAATTATCTCTCCTGGATCTATTTTCCAGGTCAGTGGTTTTTCCAATGAGATATTTCACATTGTCTTCCATTTTTTCATTCCTTTGGTTCTGTTTTATAATATCTCGATTTCTCATAAAGTCATTAGCTTCCACTTGCTCCAATCTAATTTTTAAAGTAGTATTTTCTTCAGTGGTCTTTTGGACCTCCTTTTCCATTTGGCTAATTCTGCCTTTCAAGGCATTCTTCTCCTCATTGGCTTTTTGGAGCTCTTTTACCATTTGAGTTAGTCTGTTTTTTAAGGTGTTGTTTTCTTCAGTGTATTTTTCAGTATTTTTTTGGGTCTCCTTTAGCAAGTCATTAACTTGTTTTTCATGGTTTTCTCGCATCCTTCTTATTTCTCTTCCCAATTTTTCTTCTACTTCTCTAACCTGCTTTTCCAAATCCTTTTTGAGCTCTTCCAAGGCCTGAGACCAGTTCATGTTTTTCTTGGAGGCTTTTGGTGTAGGCTCTATGACTTTGTTGTCTTCTTTAGGCTGTATGTTTTGGTCTTCTTTGTCAGCATAGAAAGAATGCAAAGTCTGAGACTGAATCTCGGTGCGTTTTCGCTGCCTGGCCATATTCCCAGCCAACTAAATTTACCTTTGAGCTTTTCAGTGGGGTATGACTGCTTGTAGACTAGAGAGTTCTATGTTCCACGTTTGGGGGGGAGGTGCCAGCTCTGCCACACCAGCACTGCTCCTTCCCCAAGAACCCCCAATCTGAACTGGGATTAGATCTTCAGCAGGCTGTGCACTCCTGCTCTGATCCGCCACTTAATTCCTCCCACCAGGTGGGCCTGAAGCCAGAGGGAGGCAACAACAGCTGTAGCTGCCCCACCTCCACTGCCCCACCTCCGCTGCCCCCAGGACTGGAAGCCAAATGGCATACTCCTTCCACTCCTGCAGCTTTTCCCACTAACCTTCTCAGCAGTCTTTGGTGTTTGTGGGTGAGAAGTCTGGTAACTGCCGCAGCTCACTGATTCAGGGCGCTAGGGCATGCTCTGCCCAGTTGCTGGTCCTGTTGGTCCACGCCGCTCAGGCTGGGCTCTGCTTCATTCCGTTCCCAGCTCCCAGCTCCCAGCTCCCAGCTCCCAGGTCCGTGTGGAATAGACCTCACCCAGAGACCATCCAGGCTGTCCTGGACTGGAGCCCTGCTTCCCTCTGCTGTTTTGTGGGTTCTGCTGTTCTAGAATTGGTTCAGAGCCATTTTTAAATATGTTTTTGGAGGGACTCGGTATGGAGCTCACGCTAGTTCCTGCTTACCAGCTGCCATCTTGGCTCCACCCCCCCCCCAAATGCAATTTTTCAATGACCCTGAGAGAGCCTGAGGAAATGATGAGATCTACTGAGGTTTTGTTTTGTTTGTTTCTTTGTTTTTTAAAAGAATGAAGAAGATCTCTACTGGTTTGTTTGTTGGTAATTGGGAAGAAACCCAGAGATAAGGAAGAGACTGAAAACTAGAAAGAAAGGGATGATCATAGAGGGATCTATGCATTAGAGGGGTTGATGGTTACTTGTCTAGATAATGGATCCAAAGTTTGAAATATATGCAGAAATAGACATTCACATAAATCTTGAAGATAATCAGCACCAAACAGTTTCTATTTGTACACTAAGAGGGAGTCCTTGAACTAATAAAATCACTAGTGAATTTAGAAAGGGATCATCTCTCCTCTTTCTCCTTATGGGGCCAAAAAAGAATGACTCACTTCCCAATTACAAAACAAATAAAAAGACAAATAAACAGATAGGTATATAGCTAGCTAGATACATAGATAGATAGATAAGAGAGAGAGAGAGAGAAAAAAAAAAACATGATATAGATTAAATTACATTTCAAGAGAAAGAAACTATCATTTTTTTGCCCAAGAGATTTGCTTCAAAAAATTTCCTGCATCATTTTTTTTTTTTTTGCTAGCCAGGACTCTTCAGTTTCTGAGATTAGGTGGATTTTGATATTAAAGTGAGTTCCAAGTACATTGGAAAGTTTTGAGCTTTTTATTACCAGTATTTGAGTTTACCAATCTTTGCTAAAGACCCATTAGGTTTTGGAGGGTAAAGAAAAATTGTAGTCTGATGAAAGAAAAGCATACATTTAAAATTTCCTAGTAATTTCTCAGATTGGGCAAGATTTAGCATATAACAAAAGGCACAGGAACTAAATGCAGATTAGTTTATTACATTTCAGTGCTCTTAGGTCAAAAGGCAATTCTGCCCTGAAAAAAATACAAAAATTGTTACTCAGAAGTTAAGAATAAATGTGTGATTGTGAAAAGCAGAGCAAATTGGTTACAATTCCTGCAGAAAACGATCCTAGTTTCAAGCTTCAATTTCCCAAAGTTAAGCATTTTTTCTTTCCTAATTCATTTGCAATCCCATATCTTATTTGAAATGGAGGCGTGAGAATCAAAACATGAAGACTAATAGTTTCTCTCTAATTTCTCATTTTTTATAATTTACAAAATAAAACATTCTTCTGTTCTACTGAGATGATGGGTATAACATTTATTATATAGTGTTATCTTATGATGGAGCCAAAATACAGCTTCTATACTCACTAGGTTTGGGTAACTGGTAAAATTTATTTAGAAATTTATAATACTTATTAATGGCAAGGTATATAATGCACTGCTGTTTTATGGATTGGCAGAGTACATAAACTGTAGAAAAACCATGACCAGGCTGCAATGTATTTTATCGTCACACTGGCAAGCACCATATGACTTTATGCCCCATGAAACATACAACCATGCTCTAAAACAACAGCAGTCTAGTGCTCAATCATTTCCATATGAAGCCCATGAAGAAATATGATTTTTAAATAAAAATCCTTGAATACAGGTGATTATTTAATATAAAATCACACACACACATACCATATCAAAATATCCTGTTCTGTGATCTCATTCATCCAGATTGCCTGTCTAACAATACAGACCCAAACCCATCCCTGACTGTGAACACTATGTGATTCTTTTCAGGATCCTCCTACAAAGCCAGCCCAGGAGAACCATCTGCTACGTTGGAAGCCTTCTTCTCTTTCTCCTGACATCAAGAGGAGATCAGGAGAACACTTGAGTTTTCTGCATAGCATGGTGCTCCTGCATCTTTTTTCTCTCTCTCTCAGATGTTGTAGCCTGCTCACATCCATAATGTACCTTTTCACATGATATTCATTTCCAATTTTTTGGACACCATTGTGTTCTTTGTGTCACAGTAATAAAATAACTCTTGTCCACATAAGGGATGTGACTTTAGATATGATCTATTCTAAATCCTTCATTATACTATTAGTTCATATTTAATATAACAATTTAATTATGAATCCCAACGATTTTTATTTAAAAAAGACACTGTGAGGCTCATATGATTAATCTTTTATTTTTCATATGGTGGTTGTTGTTCTTTGCTCTCTAAAAGGACCAAGATTACATCATTATGTTGGGTCAAGGTATGGTGTATCCAACTGGGGCTGATTAGACCAATATAAGCTCAGAAGTTCTACCACAAGTCAGGAACAAACAGTCCACAGGCAACAGGCAGGCCAGGGTTGGGTGAAACAGTTTTTGAAGCACCTTTTCTAGATCCTTCCTCATGCCAGGAGGTGAGCAGTACAGTCCTTAAAAAGACTCTTCAGACACCGAAGGGACTGCTGAATCCCAGTGCTGCTTCAGTCTAGTGAGAAGACTACCCTATGGTCTGGGTTGCCTTGTATGCAGGGTTGTGACGACAGCTTCTGATGTAGTCATGCATACTTCTACATCACTTGCCTGTCACCATAGGAATTTGAGATAGGTAAAAATGTTAAAATGGTATCAGTGATGTCTTTTGACTCTCACATAAATTGGATTTAAGTGTGGCAGAATTACCCACAAAGAAGAATTAGTCTTCCCTGAACACCACATACCTCCCTATTTTCCAAATAGAGGAAGAAGGCATCACTGAGAGGTTAAATGGCCCTCCAATGTTTGCACAATTAGCAAGGCTCTATGGTCATATTTGAGTTGAGTTTTCAAGAGCATTTTTCCCAAGGCTGCCTCTCAGGTACAGAAAAGGAGGAGGGGTGGTTATCTGACCAATGTCACAATGTTAAGAAGTGAAAGAACAAAGACTTTAGTAATAAAAACAACAACAGATATTTGAAAATATTTTAATTTTTAAAAAAAGACTTTACTTATCTCTTTTGTTTTCCTGAACAACTCTCTGCTGAATTGATAATATCCCATTTTAAAGCTGATGAACTGAAGTTGAGAATGGTGGAGTGATTTGCCCTGGTCCTTACAACCAGACAGTGACGAAGATATAAGAAGGAAGATATAAGCAGAACTCTTATCTCCCTGTTAAGAGAGCTCCAGAGATCTCTTTGTGATTGATAGTGACAGGAATCCAGAATTACTGACTCCCACAGAATTTGAGATACTGGAGACATTGTTAACCATCTAGTTCAACCTATACCACCCAAGAAAAGCACTTCCACTGAAGAACAAATAACAAGTCAGCATCTATTGTTTATTGGCTGAGTTCCTATTAGCACACTCCCCAAACTCTTGAGCTAGGACATTGCACTTTTGGATAGCTCAAAATTTTAGAAATATCCTCCTTATAGCAAGCCTAAATTTCCCTTTTTATATCTTCAGCCCATGGCTTCTGTCCTTTGCCTTTTGGCATGGAATTGAACAAGTCTAATGTGACTAACATCATATATTTTATATATAACATTATATACATTATATACTAACATTACATAAAAACATTCCAAATGCCCAGAGATAAGTATTACCACCACACCCCATCCCGTCATTCCTAAATCTCATCCCTAAGCATACATTCATTTATTTTTAATCCTGAGAGAAACATCCTCAAGTTCCTTAATCAACAAATAATATGAATTCCATGCTTTTCTCTACTGTGGCTATGTGGTTGATCTCTTTCTCTCTCTCTACATATATACATATGTACATATATACATATATGTATACATAAATATAAATATACCTGTCAATTAAACACCAATATTGTTCTATCAATAATATGTATTTGCATATGAGAGAAAATCCAGTTTCCAGAAAAAATAAAATTATACATTTCCAATGGGCTATCAAAGGCTATATGATGTAAGTGGACTAGAGAAGATTACTGGTGATTACCTGTGAATGAGAAATGGCATGTGAAGTGTCACCTCGGCCATGTATGACTAGAAAAAAAGAGTGAGCTGGTCAAATAGAGAGGATAGAAATGATAGCTACTTTTAGGCATTAAAACAGTTGTAATGTGGAGGGGGGATCCAAAATCTTCTCATTTCTTGTTTGTCCTTCATTCTCGAAGAAGGTGATATCATGACTTGTAAGTGAACCTTGTCCCAGAGGGCAGAAGTAGCAGCAATGAGTGGAAGGTGCAAAATGGCAATGTTAGGCACTGATAAAATATATGTTCACATTCATATTCATGTACATATAAATGTGCATATACACACAAATGACTATATAGGTGTGCATATACTTGTGCATAAACACAAATGACTGTATAGGTATTTATATACATGCATTTATACATATTGGATATGAAAATGTATACTTATCTACTAACAATATGCATATACGCATTATGCATGCCCAAATATATGCATGTACACAATGCATATGTGTATCTATGTATGCATGCATAACTGGATGTGTACACATATACAGAAATATAGATGCTGATATACATATATGTAAAAGGTACATATGCAGCTGGACATAGAATCAGAACTCTCCCAAAGTGGAAGGGGCTGCCTGAATTGTGAGCCCCTTGAGTGCAGGGGCTGCCTTTTGCCTCCATTTGTATCCCCAGTGCTTAGCACAATGCCTGGAACATAGTAAAGGCTTAATAAAAAGGTTTTTGACTGATTGACTGGAGAGATATTGGATTTTACCTCAAGAGCTACAAGACTTTGTTGGAGGTATTATATAGAGGGCTTCTTGTTTCAGGTTATGTTGGACTAGATTGTCCCTGAAGTCTTCCCAATCAGCAATTATGGGATTCTGCATGATCCTTATATAGTCTACATTTCAGTGGTTCTCCTTGATGGAGGCACTCTCTATAATGAGACATATTGCCACTCAGCTACATTTTTTAATCTTATGCAGTTTTCGTTTTTGTACGGTGCAAATTAGATGCCATATTTTTTGTTCATTGTTGTTTTTTGAGTCATTCAGGGTGAAGTGACTTGTATAGTGTTACACAGCTAGCAAGTATCTGAGGTCAAATTTGAACTCAGGTCCTCCTGGCTAGTCCTCTATCTACCCTGCCACCTAGTTGCCCTTAGATGCAAATATTTAAAAGAACTTTGGCTGCATGGAGGTTACTTCTCTCTCTTTCAATGGATGGATAGATAGATAATCTTCATGGTATCACCGTTTTTAGGAAGTATACCTCTTGAGCACAGGGATTGTTTTGGACTTTGTTGCTATCCCTTGCACTTAGCTCAGTGCCTGACATATGTTAAGTACTTAATAAATGCTTCCTGGCTACACAGTTGATAGACTGACAGAAGGATATACTGAGCATTTTTAATGACAGACATTTAATTATAAACTAACAAGCATTTCCATTTTAGATTTTTTTCCTGGGCCCAGGAACCCCCATCCCTTGAAGAATTTAGGTTGTGTGCCCATTTACTAACATGAAATCTCCTGCTTTTGAAGTGGGGACTTTTCAAATGAGGAAAGTCCCACATTTGAGGGCCCTTGCTTACCAGGGAAAAATGATTCCAGAGGCATCAGTGTCTCAAGAGACAGCCAGAGCATGAAGTTGATTCATATCACTGTGTATGATGCTGTAGGCAGGTACAGTCTTCAAGAAACTCTTTATTTAGTTGGGAGACTTAAATCACATGTACACTTAAATGATATCACAGGGAGGACCCAGATTCCTAAGTCATTGAATAACTGCACAATGAATGGGTCATAAAATGAAAATCACAAGAGGCTGTCAGAGAGGGAAGGATTCTGTCTGGAATGGGTAGAGGGCCAGAAGAGAGGGTAGTTAGGGAAGGCTTCTAAGAGTTGGTGCTATCTGAGGTGGCCCTTAAGGGATGAGCAAAATAGATGAATAATTATAGAAGGGAGGAAAAACACCATATAATTCAACCAACAATTTAAAAACACTTATTATATGCAAAATGAGAATCATCATGACCTGGTGGGGTGGGGTGTCTCAGATTTAAGAAGATCTGGGTTCACATTCCACTTCTAATATAAATATGGATCCATTGAATAACAGCTACTCACCTGAATACTTTTATAGATGTGGAAACTGAAGACCAGAGAGGAGAGGAGACTTGCCCAAGGTCATACAGCTAATAAAGTTCAGAGCTTTCCTTTGGATGTACATTGTCTGACTCTAAATTCAGGTGTCTTTTCCTTACCTCACACTAATTCTGACCATAAATAAGAAAAGCCAAAAGGAAAATGATAGGACTGAAGCTGTGATTTCTATGGAAAAATGTTTCAACAATCTGGCTAGCAGCTGTTGTGGGGGTGAAAGACCAACATGAGCCCAACAACAAGAACGTTACCAGCATGCTGCAAAAGCCCAGGTTCTTTTGATCTGCTTTACTAGGGAAAGCAACATTAAGGGGTTAACAAGCTTATTTTAATGCAGCATACAAATATCACTTACTTAGTTCAGGAGAAAAAACCAGCACCCTGACCTTCAGAACAAAATACAAATAAAGTACAAACATCAACAGACAGACCTTGTCTGATTCAAATCCCAATACGTAGTTACCAGGATTTAACAAAGTCCCAACATCTGGGTTATGAGCTGGAGGGCTCTTAGCTACAGCTGCCCGGAGTCTCCATATCAGCATACCAGCATGAGTGAGAGCCCTGAGCAAAACAGATCTGTCTTCTCTTCTTATACCATTTCAGATGTCATCAAACGTCATCTGAATGACCAGAACTTAGGCTGCTATGATTGGCTCTGGAGTTAGCACCACCCCTTAGGACCCTGGGAGCTTCACACCCACATAGGTTTTAGCACCTAATAGGGGTTAGGGCCTGGGGCTTAGCACCTAGTAAGATTCAATGAAACACACTGAATTAATCAAAGGAGACAGAGGCCAAACTCTTCAAGGGCACTTGGATGAACTGAGTGCTAAGAGCCCATTTTGCTTACCAACATGAAAAGTAAACTCACTGGTGAGAAAATTCCCTCTACCCATGCAAGTTGGCACCTTCACTGAAGCTTACAGTCTTACAATTGCTTTGGTTATTATCAGACTAGTCACAGCACAGCCTGCATTCGTCAGTCAAGGTTAAACCCAAATCTTCCTGGTTTTGAGACCAACTAATTTCCACTGCTCTATCCTTGTCTATAACTAAATAGAATCTAAAGCAGATTTGTCCCCAAATAAGCAAGAGATGATTAAAATTTGTCTGTGAGCATGAATTTAGGAGAGGTCCATCAAAGAAGGGTAGATTGTGTAGGAAACTCCCTCAGCAAGTAATCCAGTTTAGGTGATGTGTATGCAATCATGTTGAACACATTTCCACATTCGTCATGTTGAGAAAGAAGAATCAGAACAAAAGTGAAAAATCATGAGGAAGAAAAAAAAAGTGAAAATAGTATGCTTCAATTTGCATTCTGACTCCATAGTTCTTTCTCTGGATGTGGATAGCATTTTGTATCGTGGATCCTTTGGAGTTGTTATGGATCATTGTATTACTAAGAAGAGCTAAGTCTATCATAGTTGATTATCGCACAATGTTGCTGTTACTGTGTACAGTGTCACTTTACTCAGCATCAGTTCATGTAAGTCTTTCCAGGTTTTTCTGAAATCCACCAACTCGACGTTTCTTATAGGACAGTAACATTCCATTACATTCATATACCAAGCTAGGAATTCTAAGAGGTATTCTAAAAGGATGGGAAGGGAAAGGATCTATGTCAGAGATTGGGATGTGGTGAGCAAAGAACCATGGGCAGAATAGCAGGCTATGTGCAAAATGAGGTCAGGTATACATATGTGGGAAAAAATGGGAAGGGTTTTTAGTTTGTGTAGGAGAGGGAAGGAAACAGTGTGAACATTTGTCTGGATATTAGGTTCTGTATAGGAAAATGCTACTGACAATTTGGAGTATTAAGAGATCTGGAATGGAAGGCAGGGCTCTTTTTGATCCACAGCTCCAGGCTTACCCGTGCTTTCACAAACTGCTATTGATATGACCTGGATTTTCAAATATTCAAGTCAGCAGGTAATCCTCCCTGTTCATTTATTCCTGGCTCTGGAAATGCTATGGGTGATGTAGCCATCTTTTTTTAACCTTTATCCTCATGCGATATTCCTGTCTGTCATGGTTTTTGTGATGAAAAAGCACAGTAATACACATAAAATACATAGGACTGTAACAAATGGAAAGATGGCACAGGCAAATCACATTACACATTCAGAAGTGATCAATCACCCAGTGAAGAGAGGAGAATGTCCAATTTTGAAGAAATAGAATCTGTAGCATATTATTTACTTATCACTTTCATTTGTTTCCTCATTCCTTCAGGAAACAGATACCCTTCCATATCTTAGAGTCCGAAGCAATCAAAGTCAATTTCCTTCCTTTGTTTCTAATCACTGGAAACAATACCTCTGAGTAAGAACCTAAAATATTATCTAATTTCATCTTACTTCAATATCAGAAGTCTAAACTAGATTATTGAGAATTACTTATGAAATGAATTATTTAGCCCAGTAGAGAGTTAACATCCTTCCCTGGCATTACTTATGCCACTGTCTTGGGCTTAACAAGTAAATGTAACTGTGACAAATGATAAATTTAAAGAAATTTATTATTATTATTATTGTTATTATTATTACTATTTTTATTATGGATGAACCCAAATATCAAAAGTTTAGCTAGACATCAAACCTTCAGCTACTCATCCATTCTTGTAACCTTTCCCATGAGTCCCATCTTGGGCCCACTTTTTCACAGTTGGAATAGAACCTTTTATTTCAGACTTCCAGTAATCATGCTCTCAGTCCTCCAGGGAAAGTAATCTACTGGATTTTTGGAACTCCAGTCCTATGGCTGATCTGTCCAAATTGTGAGTGTCCATTATGTATAGTGGGTTATAGACTGGAAAATAATTAACCTCTCATCTAACATTACACCATAGCCTTCTTCTCCTGTATGTAACTCCCCAAAATTAATAAACACCAGCAATGCTACTGGAAAATGACACATCTATTGACTCCTATTTATGTTTCATACATCTTATACATACATAGTTGTTTGCATATTATCTCTCACATTAGAATGAGAAAGCCCTTAAAGTAAAGGGCTATTTTTACCTTTCTTTCTATCCCCAACATCTACTGCAGTGCCTAGAAGGTAGCAGATCCTTAATAAATGGTTGTTGGCTTCCTGTTTTTCCTGTTGATCAACTCACAAATTCTGAGACTCCCCAGGACCAAATTCCCTTTCTCTGGTCATTATTCTCTTCTGTTTTCCAGTGAGATAATTTAAGCTCTTTGAATCTAGGCAAAGTCAATTTTGTATCTATATATCTTACACTCAGAATCATTCTACGGGGTGTTCCTAAAGTCTGGACACACAGGCAAAAACGCATATTTTCAAGAAATGAAAGGAATGAAATTTTCAACAACATTTTATTTAATTGAAATATTAACAAATAACATCTTCAATATGATTTCCATAATTTGTGATGCAAAGATTGATGCGCTTTGCAAGATTCACATGAACTTGATGCAATAACTCCACATTACCATTAGTTTTAGCACACTCACTCTTAATGTATTCAAGCAAGTGTGTTGCATCTGTGATTTCCAATGAGTACAGCTTCACCTTTAGCATACCCCAGAAAAAGAAGTCAAGAGGGGTAAGGTCTGTTAACATTCCAAATATTTCAAAATACGCATTTTGTCTGTGTGTCCTGACTTTAGGGACACCCTGTAGAATCGAAAATGCTTAATATTTTTGTTCAGTCATTGACTCCCTCATTCATGAATTAATAACAACTGCAAAGAAATAGGATATTAATGAAATCTCCAAGAGAAAAACTGAAGTGGATAATGAATGTCTGTTCATGCAGTCACATGAACAATGTATATATGGATCTTGACTATCTATAATCTATATTTATGTTTTAGAGGAAGACATAACAAAAGGACAATAAGCTGGGGTGGCAATTAACAGGAGGACAGTGGACTATATTTCCTTTTATAACTCAAGGTAAATAGATGTATGGATTCTGTTTGGACTCATACAAAGGATGGGTTTAATGGATAGGGTGCTTGACTTGGAGTCAGGAAATCTGAGAACAAAATTGGCCTCAGATATTTTGTAGTCAAGGGAAAATCACTCAATATCTCTGAACTTGATATAACTCTCCCAGATTGGATTATAGATGGTTGATTCTTGTTGTAGGGACACATTTAGGGAAGGGGAAGGAAAGGCAATAAGCATTTATATAATGCCTTATATGTGCTAGGCACTGGGCTGTCTTTTTTTTTTTTTTTTTTTTTGTTTTTTTGTTTGTTTTTTTTTTTTTTTTTTTACAAATATCTCATGTGAGCCTCACAACAACCCTTCTGGGTAGATGCTGCTATTATCCCCATTGTGGACTTGAGGGAAATGGAAGTAAACAGAGTTTAAGTCATTTGTCCAGGGTGGTAAGAGTTAGGAATATTCCAAGGATGAATTTGAAGTCAGATCTTTGTAAATCCAGGCCTGGCTCTCTACGTACTTAACCACGTATATGCCTCTAAGCATTTAAGTAGTATTACTTTACTCTTAGTAATATGGTAACCAAGACAGTGAATTGGGAATGAGGATATGATTTTGACTTCTAGTTTTTGCTACTGGTATAGCTTTGCGAAATTCACTTCACCTCATTGAAACTGGATATAAAAAGATTAGACTAGATCAGAAATACTCTCCTAGTATTAAATCCTGGGATTCTTCCATGATTCTAAGCCAGTTTCTAGTTTAACCATTTTACTGGTCCATCAGAATTCAGGCTCCCATTCCCCTCAAGCCTAACCTCTACGTTAGCAACAGTCAGGCTTGGCTAGGCTTATTCGCTGAAAGCTTTTAAGAGCTCCCTGCTGTTCTGAGAAAATAGCAATGGCCTCCCAAATTCCCCTCATTTATTAAGACTGCTTTAGTGGAGTTGATGCTTTCAGAAAAAAAAAAAAAAGACTGCAGGCCTCCTTCTGAAGTTTTCCTTCCATTATTTAACCTTGTCCTTAAAATATGGTCACTTTATTTTCCCAGCTAACTGGCATTTTCCATTCTGACAGATCATTATATATCATCTCTTTTCCACTGCTCCTGGCTCTCCCCTCTTGTTGATGGACTGTGCCAGGCAGTTGAGCTTCATGACTGGGGGCTCACAACTGTCATAGGCTCCCTTTGGGCTTCTCTCTCATGATTCCTGTTATAACCTTAATATAAGGATTGTTTTAGAGAAATGGCCTGAGACAACTCCACTACCTGAAGCAGGGGCATGCTGAGTGTGTGCTTCCAATTTTGAAGCACCTCTGAAAAGGAAATAAATACTGTCTGAGCCTTGATGGGTCTAATTTATACCTACAGTGTTGCCTTGGGACCAGGGGTCCTCCAAATCCTTTTCCAAAACATCTAAGGAAAATGATTCTCTCTCAGCTGTATACTACTATGCAAACTTTACCAAGTTATATCACCTTGTGGGGCTCAGTCTTCTCAAATAGAAAATGATGGGCTGGGGTAAGTTGATAAAGTAGAAGTTTCATGGATTTTGGCTTCAGAAAATCCAGTTTTAAGTTTCATTTTGACATAAGGCAAGTTAATTCAGCTTTTGGGGCCTCAGTTTCCTTATCTTATGATATGAAGAGGTTCGATTAGACTTCTAAGATTCCTTGGAGCTCTAACTCATATAATCCGGTAAAAGGATCTCCAAGGTCTTTTCCAGCTCTATGATTCTAAAGAGAAGACTTTGGATTTTGATCCATAAGCCTGAGGGTAGAGGGATGGGGCAGAGGGGAAAATAAATCTATCAATAAACCAGTATCTAAGATTTAAAAATAAAAATAAAATAAAACTACAATCCCTGGGAAGGATAGGGAGTTCTTAAACTTAATTCCTGTTCCTCCAATAATAATTGCATACATGACTTAAATTTACTTTCAAGAATTTCATAGACTCATAAATTTCACTTTTGTTTTATAATTTTATCCATTGGTGTTTTCCCTCTAATTCTTACTCAGAGTCCATTAAACACACACACACACACACACACACACACACACACACACACATTCACTGACAGACAAATACATATACACACAGTTCACATGCTGATTTCAGGAAGTAGAATTAATGGGAGGATAAAGATTTACAAAGCAAGGAACCCAGGTTGATAAGAGAAGTAGTGGCACCAAAACAGCATGGAGAGTCATTGAGTCTAGCCCCTCCACTTGATGATGGTAGAAAACATGGAAGATTAGAGTGAAGTACAGTTATACAAAGGCTACAAAGAAAATTCCATCCTTAGAAATGGTTCATAAAGGCTGCACCTGGAAGTTATCTTACAGATAATCTCATTCAAGATTCTGAGGACTAGTAAGGGGCAAGGACTTACCCAGGGTCACACAAGGAGTAAGGGACAGAAATAATATGAGAACACATCTCATGCTTCCATGAATGGGTATTTTCCCACTCTTTCACAGTTGCTTCTTAAATTATATGAAAATAATATCATGTTTGAGCACTAGGCTGTGACTGAATATCAGAGATACATTAAAAAAGAGGTTCATACAGTTCTGGACATTATATATTGGCCTCAATATGTTGGACAGGAAACTCTAGTGTTCTTGGCTGAGAAACTGGGACTAGGAACAAATGGTATCAACACCCTTTTGATTGTCTGTGACCAGGAATGCTATTTAATTTAACTAAACCAAATTAGATCTTCCAAAGAGTGCTGGGAAGATGCCCGGGCTTTTACTGCTGGAAGGAACTGTATGTAACATACCTTTTATATCACAGGGAGTGCTGCTTCTGCACAATGACCATATTTACCAACATTCTACTGGCCAGACATATGTTAAAGAATGAACAAATATACTCTTGCAGCAAATATTTTTTTTAGTATTTATCTCTTTAACTCTATCAATCACTTATTAACAAATCTATTATCTATCAATTTATCTGCTTATCATTGGTCTAATTTCCATCTAGATGATAATAGAATAATTGGATTGCATTTCTAGAGCTACAAAGTATCTCAGAGGGCCTACAGTACAAGCTTCTCATATATAACAAAACTGAGGCCCATGGAAGTGAAGTAATTTTTTACATGCACTACACATCACAAGCTGTAGCTGTATCCAGGTCCTTTGACTACAAAACCAACAATCTTTCCACTATATAGCAGTTCGTCCATTGGACATTATGCTCTCCAAATACTTTGGGACTAAGAGAATTCTTTATTGAGGAAATATCTAATGGAGTAATTAATTTCAACATAGAAGGCAACTTAGAATCCATCTTTTCTAGCCCTCTCATTTTACACATGAGAAAAATGGACTCAGGAAGGTCAAACCAAGATGAAGATTATTTATTTAGCACATATTGTGTGCCAGGCATTATAGATATAGAAAAAGGTGGAGATACAAAGAAAGGGAGAAAAAAATGGACCCTCCTTTAAAGGAGTTCGTACTCTAATGGGTGGGATAAAATATAAAAAAACTATATACTAATGATACGGAGACAAGATAAATCAGAGATAATCACAAGAGGGAATGAACTAGTATTACTTAGAAATGGGAGGCTTTAAAAGGAACCAGTCCATCAGGGCAAGGATGTTAGTCTGGCTTCCCTGACTAGCTGACACAGGAGTTAATGATATAAGGAGAGATTCTCTAGGATCTCCCCATTGAAGGCTGATATGTATCCAAAATATTTCTCTCTGTTTTTGTTCCTGTTCTTGTTCTTTCCTTTTAGGTGGAATATTGGAAATGTTTATGACCTCATTACCTCAGAAAAGTCAGAACACCAAACAACCAGAAGCCTGAGAGTAAGTTTCTATATTAGGTTTTTTAGTCAGCCAGCCCAGCATCTAGAAATTCCCCAACTGATTTGTCAAAAGACATAAACAATTTTCAGAAAAAGAGATCAAAGTTATCTATAGTCATATGGGGGGAAAGGCTCTAAATCACTACTTATAAGGGACATGCACATTCAAACAACTCTCATTTACCACCTCATACCTATCACATTGGCTAACATGATAGAAAAGGAAAATGCCAAATGCTAGAGGGAATGGGAAAAATTGGGTTATGAGTACAACTATTCTGAAGAACAAATTGGTATTATGCCTAAAGGGTTAATAAAACTGTGAATACCCTTTGACTCAGCAATACTATTACTGTCTGTATTCCAAAGAGGTCAAAGTACAAGAAAAAGGACCCATATGTATAAAAATATTTATAGCAGATTTTTGTGGTGGCAAAGAATTGGAAATTGAGCGGATACCAGAGAGACAGAGAAGCAGAGACAGAGAGAGAGATGAAGAGACATAGAGAGAGAAAGAGAGAGAGAGAGAGAGAGAGAGAGAGAGAGAGAGAGAGAGAGAGACAGAGACAGACAGAGACAGAGACAGAGAGACACAGAGAGACACAGAGAGACAGAGAGGCAGAGAGACAGAGAGACAGAGAAACAGAGATAAAGACAGAGACAGAGTGATGGTGGGGAAGTAGGTTGGCACTCATTGGAGGTCTTAAACCAGAGACTGAATGACTACTCTTTGGTATGTTAGAGAAGTGACTTTTTCCCTGTATGGATTGGTCTAAATGGTCACCAGGAAATTTAAAATTATTTAATTGTGTAATAGTGTGTTTAGAAATATTCTAATTCTCTGGGTTGTTAAAAGCAGTAATTCATTTGTTTTGAAGTATTCACTTCAATTAGCCAGTACCATTTGATGCTGCAAGATGGTACTTAGTTCTGGAAGTACATTAAGGCTGGTTTCTCTAACACAGCAGCAGGGGGAGCTCAGGCACTTCTGTTTTTGGTTTTTACCTGTAGGTGAAAGAGGAATGTGACTGCTTTCAATGGGTTTGGGAAAACTGGTGTTTCCAAATGAAAACATACGTTAAATGCATTAGTAACACTACCCCCTCATCACCAACCCCCACCCCCGCCCAATTTAGTCCTAAATGAAAATACTAATATGACTTTAAAATGGTGATATTAGAAAGTTCAAAGCAACCAAGAAACCTTAATGATTAGAAAACCTTTGCATACTGAAGAGCAGAAAGCTGAACCTTAAAAGGGGATATGACCTGGACAAAGGTATACTGGGAGCAAGTGGAAGATCCAGAATCTGAACCCAAGTTATCTGACTTCAAATCCAGTGCTTGTCGTGGTGCATCCTTTAGTAATATTTTAAGCCATCAACTAATAGACTTCTGCTGTATCTAGGTTCAAAGATTTTATATGCCTATATGTGTATATATATTGCTTATATTATATATTATATTTCTTGATGCTTGAATATATGCATACCTACCACTGAAATGTAATGACTTTATCTCTCAATACACACATTAGGTGTATGTATGTAGGTGCATTTGTATACACATGTGTATATGTATACATGAGCATACATATAATATACAGCACACAATATAATAAGCATAAATACACATAACATATGTAAAAGCATGTTCCTATGTCTATATACACATTTATGTGTTTGAAAAGAGGTACTAGAGATTTCTATAAATTGATTATTTGAATATCCATATTGATCAATCTTTACCTGTCTATATCACATATATCTATCTATACATGGTGGGGGGGCTAACGCTTTCAACCTCCAAATATCCTTAAAATTTGAATATATATCTTACTACCTCCATTTAACATATGACCACGTTGAAGTGAAAGAAATTCAATATTTTTCAAAAGTCCCCAAGTAGGAAATCTGCAAGTAGTGCTAAAATCAGCCACCTAAAAGGTTTGATTTTTCTATTCATGGGTCCTATCACCAGGATAAGACATTATTAATTCTCAAGTCATAAAGTCATTGCAGATTGAGACCTGTAGTAACTCTTTTCAGTTTGTTGATGATCAGATGATGCTCCAATAAGATTTGTAGCATGCAATTCAAAGTCCTGATCACTATCAAATAGAAAAAGGCTTAGCCTGTGAATGAATATGATGATTTAAGGTCATCACTGAGAATTCCGACCTAGTAGGAATGGCATCAGCTACATGGCTTGGCAAGATGTCACCAACTTAAGGACCAATTCCTAACCCCCAAGTTTTGGGGAAAAAAGTTTATCAACAAAAGATTGATGTTCATGGGATGATTGTATTTGACCACAAAAACTCATGCGTGCATGCATCTATGAAGAGACAGAGAGGCCTGCAGGTTACATAGGTGGAAGACATCCTACCACACAAGTATAAATAATGAAACATTTGAAGCAATAAGCACTCAATAATCATGGACTTGAAGAGCAAAAATTCTATGTGGCCAAATATGCTGAATCGTTGAGAAATGGAGACTATCATGATGGTGATGAGATGGAATGGCTTCTTTGGCTTATGGGCACAGAATGTAAGTATATAGATAAGTTAAAAACGTCATTGATGGAGGGATCAATGTGGTCATGGATAATTCAACTTAGCAGAGGATGAAATTAGTTATCGTTTGAGAACTGCTGCTCCAAGCTCACTACCAATTTGGTTAAAAAATTACCTCCATATTGGACAAGCACACAGAATGAATCTACCTTCCTTTTTTAGCACACTACCAAAAAATAGTAGACAAATTTATATAAAAATGATACAAATCAGGTAAAATGAATGTGAAGCCTTTAAAAATAGATTCATTTAAGATTTCATGTTTATCTACTACATAATTTGTGCCACTTATTGAGATGCTTAAAAATGAATTTTAAAAATTATGTTTTAGAGTTTTATATACTCTTTATTTAAAGAAATCTTTAAATATCCAAAAGAAGAAATTATAATAAAGGAAGAAATTGTTTCTGTTAATTATCTACTAAATCTACTCTCAAATGATTGCTAATAAGATTCTATATGGTTAATTTTTCCCCTTATTACTAGAGGTGATCCTAAAATATTTATATTAAGTCATGTGCACATAATTCATTCAAATAGCATTTATTAAGTGCCTACACTATACAAAACACTGATAGATAATGAGGTATACAATAATTAAAATACAAGGTTCCTGTCCTGAAAGTGTTTATAATCTACTGGGAAGACTAATTTAATTATTCATTTGCCTATTTATTCATATTTTTGGTTCAGACCTCTGATTTTCTCAATAGAACTCCTGGAGGAGAAACTGCCTAATACAAAAGAGAAACTCATCTATAACTTAGTATCTTAGACAGATATCTTTGTTACTGAGAGGTTGAGTGACTTGTCCTCAGTTACATAGCAAATCCAGGTCAAAGACAGATTTTGAACTCAAATTTTCCTAAATCAACAGTCTTTTATTTCTATTTATTATACAGCAGGAAAAACATGTGTAACCTTGAGCAAATCACCTTACTTTTCTGTGCCTCCATTTACTTATATACAAAAAGATGTAGTTGAACTAGATGCATTCTGAATTTACTAGATCTAAATCTGTTATCCTATGACATGATGATCTCATGTATTATGAAAAATATAATAAAAATGTATCCCTCTTTCAAAAGACTCTATCCATTCTACCTGTACTCCACACCACCACCTAATATCCCTTCTAACACAGCAGAGTGGATAGTGACCAATATAAGTATCTTGGCAATCTAAGCTTAAATCTTGATTCTGACATAAACCATCTACGAGGCTAGAGGAAAGCCAAGTAGCTTCTCAGCATCTAGGAAAGGCTAAGCTATCGGAAAGTTTTATAACTTCACTGATAAAGTTTCTCCATCAAGAGACCTTTCATGGAATTGTAGATCCAGTAACATAACCTCTCCAAAGATTATGATACATACCATGAATATATGGATTAAGATATGTATATCAAAATTTAGGAAAATAATAGGAAAATGAACAAAGAAACAAAAAAGAAGTTTGAATAAGCACATATGTATATATTTTTTTAAAAAAAATTCCCAGCTTTTAACCTCTAATTAAAAGATTTTTGCTGTTCAGTTGCATTGAATTCTTTGTGACCTCATTTAGGGTTTTCTTGGCAATGATTCTTTTGGGTTTTTCCATTTCCTTCTCTAGCTCATTTTACAGATGAGGAAACCGAGGCAAAGAAGATTACGTGAATTGCCCAGCATCACACAGCTAGTAAGTGTCTGAAGCTATATTTGCACCCAGAAAGATGCACCTCCTCTTCATTATTTTTCTTGATCCTTACTTCTAGTTTTCTAAGAAAATGCCCCCTTTTCAAACTATTTAATCCACTTCACATATCCTCTTCTTTTAAAACATAGATTTTTTTCTCTATTTTTTTGAGGAAGTATTGAGGAGATGGACATTTCTTCCATCCCATTTTCTTGTATATATTTAAAGAATTGTACTCACCAGCCATAGATTTTTATATGGGGGTTTGAGGGTTTAAATATAGTCTTCCCAAAAGAAAAGACTATATGGCTTCTCAAGACCCTTTCAAGTAGTGCTATTTTCAACATCCCTTATGTTGAGTTAAAGTCCTTTCTGTACAGTACGTAATAAAGAGACAGAGAGATGGAGACAGAGACAGAAAGACGGAGAAAGAGAGAGGTACAGAGACAGATAGGGAGAAATCATTTTCTATCTATTTGTATTTTGTGATTGAAGAAGAAACTTTAGCCTTCTGTTTACTTTGGAGCCATAGAAATCAAAAATATCTAAAGTAACTTCCCTACTTAAGTCTTGGCTAAACCTCATTAAACTTTTTAAAACAGTTAAGGAAAAAGTTGAAGTGCAGAACATTCCTACATACTGAGAGAGGTGAGTGAAAAAAATGGGCGTGATGGGAAGTTGACTAACTGGTCTCCAGTTCAGGCTTTATGGGGATTTTACACAGTTGAAAATAAAATTCAAAAACAGAAATATACTTCAACAATCATCAAAGGTCCGATCCTTGAAGATGACTGAAAAGACAAAATAGAATAGAATGAGGGTCAAAATGATTTCAACATGTGATTTGGTCTGTTGATAAAAAGAGAGGTTCTTGTTATAATTCTCAAAGCTCCCACTACACAGGATGGAATGTGATTTCATTCTAATTCCTTTTTCTATGGATGACTAAGATCTGAAATGAAAAACAATAAATAAGAACTTAGCTCCTGGGAAAAGGTAGATGTTTCAGCACTTAAGGGAGAAACAATCCAAGTAAGAGCTGGTTGTAGTGAACCATCAATTTTAAAGGTGTCATTAGGCCAGTTTGGGATATGGTCAAACACCCAGATTTTGTAGGGAACAGAACAACTTCAGCTTAACGAACAGCTGTTACATAATCAAATGCACTTATTCTGTGGTTGTCCTATAAAAAGATTTGATAAATAGTCTGTTCGGGAGGTTTTCTTAGGTAATATATTCTCTATGATAAGCCTTGCAAAAATGTGTTTCTCTCCACGGCGCTACGTTAGCTTTATTGAAGTACAATTGTAATTCCTCCTTGGTTAAAAAGAACAGAACTAAGATTAGAGTGAAGTGAGTAAAATCATACAACTGGAAAAATCATTTAGGAAATCCTGAAATCCTATAAAACTAAACCAATTCATTCCAATGAGTTTCAAAAAGTGTAACAGTAAAGAAACACCATGAATACATTTTTTTTCATTTTGCACTTTGCTCCATATTAAGTTAGCAAATATGGGGGTGTTTTCCAAATATATTTGATCTTCCAGATTCTGAGGAAAGTGAAAATGAAGAATCTGAAGATTGGCATGTAATAATGAAATCAATACTGAACTTAAACACACTTTGACATCATCCTCTACAAATCTCAATTTCTTCTTCTGTAATATCTGGATTAAATGATCTCTAATGATCCCTTCCAGCTTTGAATCTCATTCCATAATGTCTAAGTCATTATGAATCTTTGCACTCATGCTCTATGGACATTTTCTTCTTTATCACCAAAATTCCTATTCTGTGATTTTTCTCTGAAATCAAATGAGATCGTGTACGGGGAAACATTTTTTAAAAAGGGTAGTTTGAAAACATTTTGAAATTTAGGGCAGTATGCAGTTCATAAAGTGACCACCACCACTATCACCACCTCCATTTTCTTCTACTTCCTTGTCCTCATTCTCTTCTTCTTCCTCCACCTCCTCATATGCAATATTTTAATTTTCTTTATTTTAGGACAGATGTAAAGACAGGTGAAAGTGACACACCTGGATACTGATATAAGTGGACCAGAAATATCAGTCTCTTTGTATATAGCTCCAACCTAGTGTTTTTTTTTTTAATTTTTAATAGCTCTCAGATTAACGACCAGGATATATGACTAATTCTTGTGGAAAATTATATGTGGATTTTACTGGGCTCTTAATGTGAATCAACCACTGGGCATTGAAGCAAAAAATGCTCCCTTTGGCTACTCTGAGTAATATAGTGTTCATATACCCCAACACTGCATCTTTAGGAGTCACTGGCCTTGCCATCTGCCCTACAACTCAACTTTATTTTATGTCTTTTCTCCCTCAACTAGAGCATGGGTTCCTTGAGCACAGTCTGTCACACTTTTTTCCTCTTTGTATCCCCAGTAACTGCCTGTGATTGGCTTATAGTAAGCATTTAATAAATACATTTTTTTCCTATCTCTTCTTCCCCTACCTTCACTAGTGTCTGGCTACCTTCTTTTAAATTTTCTTCCTCCTTCTACTTCCAGTGCATATCTTTTCAATGTGTATAGTTATTTGCATATTGTCTCCCCAGTTAGAATATTTCGTCTTTGAACCATGTATTCCTTTTGATGTTTAGCACTTAGCAGAGTGCCTGCCACACAGTAAGTCTTTAATAAATGGTTGTAGACTGACTTTTAAATTATTTCTAACCTCGAAGTGATGATTCCAACTTACTTATTCTACATATGTATCACTCTATTCAGTTTAGGATGAAGGATTTAAGTGATGCTCCTGAGAAACTGGGTGCAACCAGAAAAGAACAAAGGGGATTCTGAGTGCCCTCAAGAACACAGGGATTGGTGAAGAAACCGAAAACATTTAGCCTTGAGCAAGGAATTCTTTGGGGCTCAGAAGAGGCCTTCAAGTATCTGAAGGGACATAACATGGATGAGGGAACAAAATATCTTCTACTTGGACCTGGAGGAAAGACATAAGAGTAATTAATAGATATGGGATGGAAAAAGAATTAGGGTAAATGGAAAAAAAAAAAAAACTTCATAAGGTGTCAAAAAGTGTAATTGAATGCAGGAACTAATGAAGACCTGTATCATTGGATGTTTTCAGAGCCCTGAGCACCATCTGTTGCTTTGTATAAAGGATTCCAATTCAGGTATTTCAACATAATCTAGTTAGTTTCCAAGAATCAAGGTAAATCTGAGATTCTGGGATTCTTTGACATGTTGGCAATACTCATTCCACTAAACAAGACTATAGGCAAATGGATCTTAACAGACAGGAATTTGAAAAAAAATATAATAGAATATACCCAACAGTTAAATGAAGATGCCTTTTGGGGGGAAGGGCATTTTTGTTTTTCCTTCTTCAAGAAAATTAAAGTTTTAGTGTGGCTCTTAATATGAAGCAGATTCAGTGTGACATAGGGGTAGAGTGCTGTGCCCAGAGATAATAATATTTGGATTGGAATACTAAATTTGCCGTGCAATGATTATGTGATCCTAGGTAAATTACTTCTTAGTTTTCTAGACAATTATCTGTCTTTAAACTGTACAGACAATACAAACTTGCATTAGCAGATTAATTTCATTAGATGGCAATCACCTAAGTAATTGAGCTTATAGATTCAGTCCTTTACCCCCAAGCCTAGGAGATTTACTCAACTTTCCATCAACTCTGTTTCTGGATCAGACAAAGCCAAGACATAAAGTGATTATAGAATTTAATTTATGTGGCGTCCAAAAAAAACTGAAAAGGGGAATTGTTCATCTAAGGGGGAAAAGTCATATCAAGAAATTCATACATTTGACTGATGGAACAAAGAATGGAAATGTAACAGAGTTTCCAATTCTGTTTGAAAACATGAGAAGGGCATTTCTGGAAAAGGGAAGTCTTAAGACAGGGTGACAGCACATTGAAAGGTTATAAGATTCTTGGGTCCAAAATGCACTGCCCAGTCTAGTTATGCAGAAAATGCCACTTGGAACAGTATATAATTGAAATCTGGCATTCATTTACTCTGATATTCTTTTTGGGGAAACCTTGCCATTTGGAGCCTGCCAAGGGGGTAGAATGAGAAATGTGGTGAGCCTGACTGAGCACAGTCTGCCCAATTGAATTGGCATCAAACAAATTCACAGACCGAATCCTACTTCTATGGCTTTTGCTTAGCTCAGAAGGACCCTCTGGTACCTTTTATCACCCAGCTAGTGAAGTTGAGACAAGCCTGTAGCAGTAGGGGAAGTGTTAGCCACATGACTGACTGGGAAATAGATCTTTAAGGCCACATTATTAAGATATGCAGGGGGTGGCAGTGATTGCCAAGTGTCCTTCTAGAATAGGGTGGTATAATCAATAGAAAGCATGTTTAATTTATTTTGCCAACTATATTTACTAGAAACCAAGAGACAAAAAGTAGCATTGTGCAGAAGAAAAAGAGCAGGATGTGAATGTGGAGTCAGAATATCTAGCCTCAAAGACCACTTCTGATGCTCACTATCTATATAATCTCAGGCAATTCAGTTGTACTCTCTGAATCTGTTTCCTTATCAATAAAATAAAGGTCTTGGCCTTGATGACTTCTAAAATTGCTTCCAGCTCTGTATCTATGTTCTTATTATACTCCAAGGTTTTTCTACAAGTTCTCATCTAGGGGCATCCCTGAGGGGTTGGACATGGTTTTCTAATTTTAGAGCTCAAGAGCTTCCCCTGGTGTGTTTCTCACCATGATCATTGATTGGCCGATATTCTTTAGTCATCCAGACTCAATGGGTTCTTTAAAAAGGGTATTTACTAAGACAATATATTAATAACATGTAGTACAAAATATCTCCTTTCAAGTATATATGACATGCAGCAACCAATGGGTTCAAGCTTAGGGAAACTGTAACAAAGGGAAATAAGATTTAAGGTCCTTTGATAGTCCTCAAGATACGCCCTTTGGTATGGTGTAGGTTTTCTACTTTCCTTCTGGAAGGCCTTGAATCTGTTTTCAGTCTGTCCTCAATCAAGATATTACCAGGATAGAGATGAGAAGATGGGAATTCCTCTGGACCCAGGGAGTTAGTACAGTCCTCTTCCAGTCAAGGATGTAGAGTACCAGGATGCTACTATGCATGTGCAGATTTCTTATCTACCATTTATCTGAAACACCATCTCCTCTCCCCTTCTTCTAGTCTCTATTCTGGCTAACTTAAGGGTTATATACAAGTTCCAGTTGGCATGACTAAATCCATCAGGCAAACCAAGCATGTTTCTTAGTGCACCTTGGCAGGTATCCAGGCCTTGTTCACACCTAATGAACCATGAAAATGTGTTCTTATCTGTTAAGTGCATCAGAGTTAATTGGGGAGGTAAGAAGCCCTTCATAACCTACCTCCTCCTACCTTTTCAGCCTTCTTACACCATACTACTCAAAATGAACTCTTTGAGACAGCGACACTGGTCTCCTGGCTGTTCCCGGAAGAAGACATTCTATCTGTGGGCCCTGGGAATTTCTTTTGTCTCTCATGTCTGTCATATTCCATTTTCTTTGCTCTAACTACTTATCTCCATGGCTTCCTTTAAGCCCCAACTAAAATTCCACCTTCTAAAGCAGCCTTCTAAAGCAGCCTTCCCAGACTCCTCTTGATTCTAGTGCTTTCCCTCAGTTATTTGTTATTTATCTTGCAAATGCTTGCTATATATGTATATGTGTGTATATATATATATATATATATATATATATATATATATATATATATATATATATATATATTTGCATGCAGTGAGATTGTGAACTTTGTAAGGTGAGCTTTGATTAAGAGCTTTGTAAGTAAGATGGTAAATTCCTTGAGGGCAGGAACTGTTCTTTGCCTCTCTTTTGTAATTCAGTGCTTAGTACACTACCTGGCTATCTGGATCCAGTGGCTGGATATGGAGATGGCCCAGGATGCAATGGAAGACCCTAGTCCTTTTAGACAAAGGCCTCTACAAGTTCTCAGTTTGAGTCAGTTAAGGCCCATTCAGTGAATAGGCCTTTTAAAGAAGCCAGTCAAGGGATGGCCCCTTTAATTAGAAAAAAACAAACTGGAAAGGAAAGACTCTCAGGGTTGCTAGTCAAAAGAGAAACAGTTTCCATTAACTTTCACTCTGATCCAGGAGGGCCCAAAATATCAGGCCACTGGATCCAGATGGCTCCGGAGAAGAAAGTGAGGCTGGTGACCTTGCACAGCCCTCCCTCAATGAAATCAAAGTCAACTGCAAATCATGTCTCATTTTTCCTGATGTTATGGTCCTCTTTGAAAACGAAGGACAAACACAACCTGTGAGTAGTCTGAGCTACCTGACTGGGTACCCAGCCAGTTTGGGAACTTGGCTCCTCCTCTCCCCCTCCTTCTCTTCTCCAAAGCAATGTAAATTTTCATGGCCGGAAGCTCCCCACTTAATTTGGGGCTTCACTGGCTAGCTCAGTGCTTTTCTTCCTTCCTTCCTTCCTTCCTTCCTTCCTTCCTTCCTTCATTCCTTCCCTCCTTCCTTCCTTCTTTCCTTTCCTCTTTTCTTCTTTCCTTCCTTCCATCTCTCCTTCCTTCCATCTCTCCCTCCTTCCTTCCTTCCTTCTGTCCTTCTTTCCTCCCCTCCTTCCTTCCTTCCTTCCTTCCCTCTCTCTCTTCCTTCCCTCCTTTCTTCCTTCCTTCCTTCCCTCCCTCCTTCCTTCCTTTTCCCCTTCCTTCCTTCCTTCTCTTCTTCCTTCCTTCCTTCCTTCCTTCTTTCCTTTCCTCTTTTCTTCTTTCCTTCCTTCCATCTCTCCTTCCTTCCATCTCTCCTTCCTTCCTTCCTTCCATCCTTCTGTCCTTTCTTCCTTCCTTCCCTCCTTCCTTCCTTCATTCCTTCCTTCTTCTTCTTCTTCTTCTTCCTTTCTTCTTCTTCTACTACTACATTTCTTCTTGTTCTATTTCTCTTTCTTCATCTTCTTCTTCTACTACTACTACAACTTCTACTACTACTACTACTACTACTACTACTACTACTACTACTACTACTACTACCACTACCACTACCACTTCTTCTTGTTATACTATTTCTTCTTCACATCTTTAGGTGTACGTGGCTACTTTCATGGGGCTGATGTGGAGATACAATGAGTCTTGTGAGTCTACTTTAAAAAAAAGGCAAAACCAAGATCTTATTCCTAATGTTAAACATAGTTGAGTGAGGCTCAGACTATGAAGGGAAAAGTAGAGAAGAAAGGCATCTGCAAACAAGAGTGGTATGTAGGCAATGTTAAATGTCCACAGCAGGCATCCCTAATGATATCTGAGGCAGCCTTTACATACTTAGAGGCTCTGCCTGTCATGTGTGAAAGTCCTTCATTTACTGATATGCACTTCTGGTGTTTTCTTTATATTTCTTTTACAAGAGTCACAATTAGAACTTTTTGTGCCAAAGCAAAAAAAAATGGGGCGAGGGGTCTGGGAAAGCTGAAAAGTTGGAAAGAATGGGTTAGGGAGTAGGGAAGGTAGGAGAAATGCTCACTTGTGGTCCTGACTTTGTGAGGATGATAAAGTCAAAATAAGACTTCTAGGTTGCTGAAAGACTGTTCATTCCCAGTACTTTGGAACTTAAGTAACAACTTGGTTTGTGGTCACTGGGTGGGACTATGTTCTTAGAACTCTGGATACTGGCATCCTGAAACAAACTTCTGGTTGTCTTGTTTTAGTTATAGATTTTTTTTCTGACCATTTGTGTTTCCAAGGGATTGCATTATAAGCCATGAAGGAGAGCATGATGCCCTTGGATTTACTTAAGCATGTATAGCAGAAAGGAGGTATTGTGGTGGTAGTGAGGAAGGTGACTGAAGGAGAGGGAGAGACCATTTGATTACAGGAAGCTTGCACTGAAGGAGTAGCTCTCCCATTCTGCTCTTTAAGAGCAATCAATAAATCAACAAATATTTTTTACTGCTTATTATGTGTCAGGCTGTATGGACAGTTTCTCAGGGCACTATGGAATAAAGATGACTGAATTGAGAGCAGGGGTTCTTCAGCAGGGGTCTATGAACTTGAACTGTATTTTTTAAATTACTAACTATACAATTTATTACCTATGATGTGATTTTACATAGTGTATTCTATGCACTTAAAATCATTATTTTGAGAAAATTACTATATATTCCTTCGTACCTTTAGCAGACTTCCAAAGAGATAAAAACACAATGAAATTAAGAGGTCCTTATTCTGAGTCAGCAGGGCTCACTTTTTTTTTTTTAATTTAAATTTATTTATTTGACATATGTAGTTTTCAGCATTGATTTTCACAATAGTTTGAATTACAAATTTTCTCCTCATTTCTACCCTCCCCCCCCAGTCCAAGATGGCATATATTCTGGTTGCCCTGTTCCCCAGTCAGCCCTCCCCTCTATCACCCCCCTCCCCTCTCATCTCCTTTTCCCTTCCTTTCTTGTAGGGCAAGATAAATTTCTACGCCCCATTGCCTGTGTATCTTATTTTTTAATTGCATGCAAAAACTTTTTTTTTGTTTGTTTTTGAAGATCTGATTTTAAAAATTTGAGTTCCAAATTCTCTCCCCTCTTTCCTTCCCACCCACCCTCCCTAAGAAGTCGAGCAATTCAACCTAGGCCACATGTGTATCATTATGTATAACCCTTCCATAATACTCATGTTGTGAAAGACTAACTACATTTTACTCCTTCCCAACCCATCCCGCTTTATTGAATTTTCTCCCTTGACCCTGTCCCCTTTTCAAAGTGTTTGTTTTTGATTACCTTCACCCCCATCTGCCCTCCCCTCCATCACCCCCCCCTTTTATTTTTTTTTCTTCCTCCCTCTTCTTTCCTGTGGGGTAAGATACACAACTGAGTATGTATGGTATTCCCTCCTCAGGCCAAATCTGATGAGCGCAAGGTTCACTCATTCCCCCCTCACCTGCCCTCTCCCCTCGTCCCACAGAACTGCTTCCTCTTGCCACCTTTATGTGAGATAATCCACCCCATTCTCTCTCTCCCTATCTCCCTCTCTCAGTATGATGCTCTCTCATCCCTTAATTTCATTTTATTTCTTTTAGATATCTTCCCTTCATCTTCAACTCACCCTGTGCCACACATATATATACACATAGATATATATATACATACACATTCACTTATATATATATACATAAACATTATATATATATATATATATATATATATATATATATATATATATATATATGCATATTCCCTTCAGCTACCCTAATACTGAGGTCTCATGAATCATCCATGTCCTCTTTCCATGTAGGAATGTAAACAAAACAGTTCAACTTTAAGTAAGTCCCTTGCAATTTCTGTTTCTTGATTACCTTTTCATGCTTCTCTTGATTCTTATGTTTGAAAGTCAAATTTTCTATTCAGTTCTGGTCTTTTCACTGAGAAAGCTTGAAAGTCCTCTATTTTATTGAAAATCCATATTTTGCCTTGGAGCATGATACTCAGTTTTGCTGGGTAGGTGATTCGAGGTTTTAATCCTAGCTCCATTGACCTCCGGAATATCGCATTCCAAGCCCTTCGATCTCTTAATGTGGAAGCTGCCAGATCCTGGGTTATTCTGATTGGGTTTCCACAATACTCAAATTGTTTCTTTCTGGCTGCTTGCAGTATTTTCTCCTTGATCTGGGAGCTCTGGAATTTGGCAACAATATTCCTAGGAGATTTCTTTTTGGGATCTATTTGAGGAGGAGATCGATGGATTCTTTCAATTTCTATTTGGCCCCGTGGCTCTAGAATATCAGGGCAGTTCTCCTTCATAATTTCTTGAAAGATGATATCTAGGCTCTTTTTTTGATCATGGCTTTCAGGTAGTCCAATAATTTTTAAATTATCTCTCCTGGATCTATTTTCCAGGTCAGTGGTTTTTCCAAGGAGATATTTCACATTGTCTTCCATTTTTTCATTCTTTTGGTTCTGTTTTAAAATATCCTGGTTTCTCATAAAGTCACTAGCTTCCACTTGCTCCAATCTAATTTTTAAAGTAGTATTTTCTTCAGTGGTCTTTTGGACCTCCTTTTCCATTTGGCTAATTCTGCCTTTCAAGGCATTCTTCTCCTCATTGGCTTTTTGGAGCTCTTTTGCTATTTGAGTTAATCTGTTTTTTAAGGAGTTGTTTTCTTCAGTGTATTTTTCAGTATTTTTTTGGGTCTCCCTTAGCAAGTCATTGACTTGTTTTTCATGGTTTTCTCGCATCCTTCTCATTTCTCTTCCCAATTTTTCCTCTACTTCTCTAACTTGCTTTTCCAACTCCTTTTTGAGCTCTTCCATGGCCTGGGACCAGTTCCTGTTTTTCTTGGAGGTTTCTGTTGTAGGCTCTTTGACTTTATTAATTTCTTCTGTCTGTATGTTTTGGTCTTTTTTGTCAGCAAAGAAAGAATGCAGAGTCTGAGACTGAATCTCGGTGCGTTTTCGCTGCCTGGCCATAATCCCAGCCAACTAACTTGACCTTTGAGTTTTTCAGTGGGGTATGACTGCTTGTAGACTAGAGAGTTCTATGTTCCACGTTTGGGGGGGAGGTGCCATCTCTGCCGCACCAGCACTGCTCCTTCCCCAAGGACCCCCAACCCGAACTGGGCTCAGATCTTTGGCAGGCTGTGCACCCCTGCTCTGATCCACCACTTAATTCCTCCCACCAGGTGGGCCTGGAGCCGGAAGCAGCAGCAGCCATAGCTGCCCCACCTCCGCTGCCCCCGGGGCTGGAAGCCGAACCGCGAACTCCTTCCACTCCCGCAGCTTTTCCCACTAACCTTCTCTGCAGTCTTTGGTGTTTGTGGGTTGAGAAGTCTCGTAACTGCCACAGCTCACTGAATCAGGGCGCTAGGGCCCCCTCCGCCCCACTTCTGGTCTGAATGGTCCAAGTCGCTCAGGCTGGGCTCTGCTCCACTCCGTTCCCAGCTCCCAGCTCCGTGCGGGATAGACCTCACCCAGAGACCATCCAGGCTGTCCTGGTCTGTAGCCCTGCTTCCCTCTGCTGTTCTGTGGGTTCTGCCGTTCTAGAATTGGTTCAGAGCCATTTTTTATAGGGTTTTGGAGGGGCTCGGCAGGGAGCTCAGGCTGGTCCCTGCTTTCCAGCCGCCATCTTGGCTCCCCCCCCCCCAGGGTTCACTTTTAATATACACATTTAGGATTACACACCCCCCACACACATACATGCAATTTATTTCATTAAATATTTTATAATTACATGTAAAAAATTAACAATCATCCTTTTGAAAGATTTATTTCCATATTATCCATGTTGTAAAAGAAAACAGAAATGAAATAAAACAATATGGTAAAAATACTTTAAAAAATAAGCTTTAATCTGTATCCAGAGTTCATGAGTTCTCTTATTGGAGGCAGGCAGCATTTTTCATCATGAGTCCTCCGGAATTGTCTTGGATAACTTTCTTAGAACGGTAAAATGTTTCACAATTGATAATTCTTACGCTGCTGTTGTTACTGTATACAGTTCTAACTTGGCTCTGTGAACTTCACTTTGCATCAGTTCATGTAAATCTTCCCTGGATTTTCTGAAGCCATATTGCTCATCATTTTTAATAGCACAATACAATTATCTACCGCAGCTTGTTCAGTCCTTCCCAAATTGATGGACATCTTCTCCACTTCCAAATCTTTACCACCACAAAAATGTTGCTATAAATAATTTTTTAATCCAGATGTGTCTTTTTTCCTTTTCTTTGATTTCTTTGGGATACAGATCTAGTAGTGATATTGCTGGATCAAAGGATATGCACAATTTTTAATCCATATGAAGGTACTTCCATATTGTTCTCCGGAATGGTTAGACTACCTCACAATTCCACCAACTACATCAATGTCCTACTTTTTCCAAATTCCTTATACTGTTCATCACGTTTCTTTTTTGTCCTGTTAGACATTCTAATGGATGTGAAGTAGTATCTCAGATTGATTTTAATTTACAACTCTTTAATTGGTAGTGATTAAGAACACTTTTTAATGTGGCTATTGATAGCTTTGATTTCTTCTGGAAAACTGTCGGTCCATATCTTTCAATGTTTATCAAGTGGGAAATGGCTCATATTCAAAGACAGCTACAGCAAAAATCCTCCCCCACATTTCCTGTTTTCCTTCTAATTTTGGCTACATTAAATTTGTTTGTAGAAAAGCTTTTTAACTTAATGTAATAAAAATTATCCATTTTAATTCTCATAACCCCCTCTATCTCTTGTTTGGTCATAAACTCTTCTATTATCCCTAGATCTGAGAGGCATATTTTTCTATGTTTCCCTAATTTGCTTATGTTATCAATCTTTATTGACTTTATCTTGTTGTATTGTGTAAAATGTTATTCTACACTTAGTTTCTGCAAAACTGCTTTTCAATTTTCCCATGATTTTTTTGGTCAAATTTGAATTCTTATCCCTTAAAGTTGGACCTTTGGGCTTATCTAACACTAGATTACTATGGTCATTTACTACTGTGTATTGTAATCTACCACTCCATTCCTTAGCCAGCACCAGATTATTATGATGATTACTGCTTTGTAATATTGTTTGAAATTGGGCACTACTGATAAGCAGAGATCACTTTGTATCCAACTCTTGCCACACATGAACTATGTGACTCTAAGGAAGTTAACTAACTGGAGAAAGTTAGGGGACACAATGAGTAGAGGATTGGGCCAAGATTCAAGAAGACCTGAATTGAAATCTGGCTTCAGGTGAGTATATAACTATGAGAAAGTCATTTAAGTTGTGATTGCTTCAGTTTCCTCAACTGTAAACTGGGGATAGTAATAGCACCCAGGTCAGAGTTTTATTTTGAGAACCAAATGAGATGTTATTTGGAAATGCTTAGTACAGTACTTGGCATATAGTAAATACTTAATAAATGTTTGTTTACTCCTTTTCTTTTTCGATTCAGTTTCTTATCTATAGAATAAATTAGTTTAGTAGAATTTAAGTCCCTGATGGCAAGGACTACTTATTATCTCTAGAATCTAACAAAGCATCTACCTGACACATAGCAGGTACATAATCAGTGTATGCTGAGTTGCATTAAAGAGAGTTGAATTTCTAAAGAGAGGTAGTTGGACTTAATGGTCTCTGAGATCTCTTCCAGCTCTAATTGTGTATTCCCTATTTGCATCATTTTCTCCTGTGTTTGAATGAGCCTGGAAGGACATTCCTCTTCACATTGTTCTCTAATACAGTGTCTCTCACTCCCTTATTATTCAGAAAATGCTTGGGAAATTGACTTTACTTTTCCCCAGTTTTCTCTGTTTTGTGGGATGACTGAAAATGTGGCCACCATATTGGGGAAAAGGAAGTTTTTTCCCAAAATTCTCCAAATTTTTGTTCTCTGAGAAAACTCTTGGTTCCCTTGACTTTGTCAGAGAATTGCTTCTGATCATGTGTTATTTGTAAGCATGGCATAATAAAACCTACTTACAGCCCACAGAGCTTCATAATGCCTACTCTCTGTTTCCCCAAGATAGTCTCCATTCCTCCTCCAAAAAAAATCTTTTTGTTACCTTTTTGTGATCTCTCTTCCCTATGAAGACTGAATTCTACCTACCTTTTAATTACTTTGTTCAGTCAACAGGTATTTATTTAGATCTTCTGATTCACAACATATTATTAAAACCAAAGGATCTATAAAGACAAAAGCAAAAATACTCTTATTCCTTCAAGGACTTACAGTCTATTGGAAAAAAAGAACATGTAGCCCTATAAACTCAATGTGCATGAATTTGAGGAAGGAGAAGTAGGGTCTGGGAGGACTTCTGATGGGACATGGTCCTGGACCTAAACCTCAATACATGCTAAAGATTAAAAATGTACATGAAAAAGGAGTGGATACCGCCCAGAGGGGATGATCTCAGCAAAATAGTCCTCAAGAGGTAATGGAGTAATTTGTGTATGTGTGCATGCAAAGGGAGCAGAGATACAGAGTTCCTGGACCTGCATTCTTCTCCACTGGAGGAGTGGTATTCAGCCCTATTCTCCCCATTAACCTTTCCCAGCTGCTTCTGGTCCTGAATGTACAGGACAGGCAGTCAAACCTTTTTAATAATTATGAAACTAAAATACACTCAAAACCAATTTTGCAATAAAATTAATAAAAACTGAAAAAAATTCCAAGTTTTTATTTTCTCATACTTTTATTGAATCCCCCATATCAGTCCATGGTAAAGGCATTAGTAGTTCAAAGATTTCTAAGTATTTGGGGGCAGTCTTTTTTTGCTTTGTTTTCTTATTTTCAGTTATGAGTAAAATGTGAGTTCAACTTTTCACAGCAAACTTTGTTATTTACCCTGAAATGATGCTATTCAGACCTTGGAATTAAATAAAAGCATTTATTGTATAGAGAATCCCAATAACTGGTGCCTTTGATTTGAAATATTCACAAAAGATATGCTTGTCCAGAATGCTTTATGATCATGAAAACCATTGACACACTCATTTCCCTTTATGTCCCCATTTACAAATTCCTTATGCTCCATTATAAGCAATGTTCTTTTCTTCAGCAGTAATTATTACAACCAGTCTTAATGTCCACATCTTCAGATGTTTTGTCACTGCTATAATAATGCAACTTATTATTTTATGGAGAACAGCATTTCCATCTTGACATCTTCTTTTCTTGAAGATTTATTTAATCTGCACAAACTGTGTAAACCCTTGGAAGACAAAGAATAAGGACTGTGATCATAGATTTAAAACTGAAAGAAACTTCAAGGTAATCAGCCTTCCCACCCCACCTTTTTTTTACAGCTGATGAAACTGGAGCCCAGAAAGGTAAAGTGATTTGTCCAGGATGGTGCAGGTGGAAGGCAGAAAAGCAGGAAATCCAACCTATATCCTCTGATTTTAGATTTATAGTAAAAAAAATAATTCCTGCCACACATTTGGCACCAGGCTGCCCTCTGTCTTCATCATGACCACTGAAACTTCTTATGTCTTGCACTATGCACTTCAGAAGTGCACTATGCACTTCAACTTTTTCTGAACTTTGGGTAACCTCAAATTCAACACATTTAATGTCGAGAGATTTCTTATGATGGTGACTTAGAGCTAGGGAAAGGTTTAAATATCCTCTCTGAATATACACATATACATATATGTACGTTGGTTGCGTGTATATACACATACAACCATTATATTACATATATATATATATAATACATATGTGTATATTTGAGTGCATATATATTTGTGTATGTAAACACACATACATACATGCTTGAACTTGTGCTTTAGGAAAAATCACTTTAGTGGCTGGATGGAGGTTAGATTAGAATGGAGAGAATCTTGAAATAGATAAACCCACCAGCAGGTTATTTGAGTAGTTCAGACATGAGGTGATTAAGGCCTGCACTAGAGTGGTGGTAGTGAAAAAGGAGAGAAGGGGCATATGTAAATGATGTTGCAAAGTTAAAATGAACAGTCCTTGGCAACAGCTTGGATATGAGGTAAATGAGAGATAGTGAGCAATCCAGGATGATTTCTATTTTACAAGCTTGAGGGACTAGGGTGGGTGATAGTGTTGACCTTACAATAATAAAAAAGGAGACTTTAGAGGGAAAATCAGTGAGTTTGAGTTTAAAATGTCTACTGGATATCCAGTTTGAGATGACTGAAAGGCAAATTAAAGATGTAAGATTGGAGGTTAACAGAGAATTTGGGGTAGCATAAGCAGATTTAAGAATCATTAGTATAAAGATGATAATTAAATCCACGGGAGCTGATGAGACTCATTCTGCTAATAGCAACAAAGGAGAAGACTGCAAAGTCAAATATAGACTTAATGTCAGGAAAACCTTCCTAATGATTAAAACCTTCTAAAATGGTAGGAGCAAGCCAGAGAGGTAATAAGTTCCCATCCCCCCTCCCATTGACATCTTCAAGAAAATACCTGATCATCATTGGTTGGTTGGATATTTTGTAGTAAGGATTTAGACATGGAAGTAGTTTCTTTCAAGTCTGATATTTTGTGAAATGGCGATTTGGTTTCCTACTGATAGACTTAGGAAAGATAGGTGGGTAACCTCACATTATGTAATAAATGCATGTTTGAAAGGTTCCATGCAAGCCACTAGTCTTTTTTATATTTTGTTTAGATTTTAATTGGATTAAAAGATCTCTATATCCCAATTTAATCTTAAATGCCTCAGGACGACATACATAAAATTCACAAACAGTGGACAAGCATGGATGGGTTGCAATATTCATTATAGGAAGCATTAAACACATTAATGCGATTAAAAATCCATTTGGATATTTGAGAGTATCTCAGTATTTAAAGGGATCATTAGGGGTATTAATTCACAGTATAGTAACCTCTTTCCTATTTTTTGGTTTGGTGTATACAGCTTTTAATCAGTAAGGGAAAAGTTCATATTGAAAGCTGCTTTGGGAGGTTAATCATTAACTCATCCAGAGACCAGTGATTTTATCTCAGCTTATCTTTTATACATATGATCCTTTATATGTTAGTTTTAATGGACTAAAAGTGTAATGAAGCCACTTTTTAAAATATGTTACAGAAATGTGAAATGGTCTATCCACCAACCAGGGTCTTCACATAGTACTTAAGTAACAAATGTCTGACCTTCAGGGAGTATCCATTTTATGAGTGATATATCTGGGAAATGTTTATCTTTTTATGGGATGCTGTAGAGAATGAAGGAAAAGAATGTTTTCAGGATGCTTATTAGCTCATTTTCTTTTTAACATTGTGGAGATTGCCGGCAAACATAAATCAGATATTTAATAAGTAACTGTGAATTTCTGGAAGAAAGTACTTCAAATAATAAAATTAACAGTCCCTAGACTTACCAATTCTCTTGGAATTGGGGGTTGTCTCAAACCTGGCAAGCAGTGAAGGGGTCTGACATCAGTTGGCAGCACCTAGGTGAATGAGTTACCTTCCATAGATAGAACTGGCAGCCCTGTATGTTCAGATCCACTTACAGGAAATGAGCACTTTTAATTTCTGATTGTTTTTGGTAAGATACACTGTCTGGAGTCCAGCTAAAACACTGCTGTTTATGACCCTCTCATTTAATTCCCAGCACACAGTGGAGAAGTGTGGGCATTGTATGGCACTCAGGAGACCTGACTTCTCATGCTGTCTCTGCAACTGACTAGCTCTGCAAATTCTGGCCAGTGTCTTCACTGGCTAAGTCATAGTTTCCCTGTTTGCCCCAAAGGGGTAGGGAAGGGGATAAATAGGTAAACCGTATGACCCTCCTACCTTTTATAGTCCATAGTTCTACAGAAAGAAAGGTAGGAGAGTTCAAATTTCTTCCCTAACTTTCAAGTGACTATTAGAAGAGAATCACAGGTTTTTATTGGTTAAGAATTTAGACATCATCTCTAGACATCCCTTAAAACCCTTATTTTATAGATTTACCCAACACATCTTTGTTCAATGATTAGGGGGATGGTTGGAAGAAATAAGCATTTTTATATTGCCTTCTATGTGCACTAGGATAAGAATTTTTGAAAATATCTCATTTCATCCTTATAACAACCATGTGAAGTATGTGCTTTTATTATTTTATTTCAGAATTGAGGGTGACTGAGGGGAAGAAAAGGTAACAAGTGACTTATATAGAGTCACTCAGCCAGGAAATATCTGTAGCTGGAATTGAACTCAGGTCTTCTTGACTCCAGGCCCAACATTTTGTCCACTGTGTCATCTAGTTGCTCAATGACTACCCTGAAGATATCCAATGATACAGTCATTTAAGGAGAGGGAAACAATTCACAATATGACCTCACTGATCATCTCAATAAACCTGAGGTATTAAAATCATGTCACCCCCATTTTTCAAATGTGGAAAGTGAGTCTTTGGGAGATCACAAAGGTATAATCACAAAGGTCTCCATGATCACTTGTTGGTCCTTATCACTTCCTGACTCAGTCTACCAGTGCTTCAACTTACAGACTTAGAAAGTTCCTTGGGGCACAGAAGGGTAAGTGACTTTTCTATGGTCACATTTCTAATAAGAATCAGTAAGTAGACCTAAGCCTTTGTCATGCTGTGTCTAGTCTAGTCATCTGGACACTCTGTCGTGCTGCCTCTCTCCATTTTACTGATAGATGACATTTCAAACCAAGCCTGCCATATTTTAATTTGCCAAATATTCTGTACCTCTCTATCTCACTTCTTCCCTCAAGTAGAATATAAACTTTCATTTCTGAGATAAAGAAATGTCATTTATCACCTTTATCACCCGATATCGAGGAAAATGCCATGTACACTGGATTTGCTTAATATATTTGGTCAAATTATAGAATCACATATTTGAAGATAAACTATATAGGGGAGGTTTTTAAAGTATCAACTGTGATTACAATATCAGAGAAACTTGAAAAAAACGCATCTACTAGGTAAAGACCTAAATCAAGTTGAACAGCATGGGATTCATTGTCATTATTTTTCCTTCATTTTCAAAGAGGACCAATGTATCATGGGTGATGTTATGACATGCATGAAACTGGATTTAAGTGACGCAGACCTGCACAAAGTTGTCAGTCTCACTCTCTCTTCCTGAGTCATCGAAATTTATTGACAGAACAAAAGTCAAGATGACTTGTGATGGTCCAGGATGCAATGGATGACCATTGCATCTTTGATGTCTGACCAAGCTCTAAAAGATCCATAGCACTTTTTTCATCTGCCTTCATGGTCAGTAGAACAAGTTGTTCTCATCTACCCATTCCACTGGTGAATGTCTTTGCATGCTTGGGGTAGACCCTGGTTTAGCTCATCTGCCAAGACAGTTTGCTGGGTTTTGGTCACTGCTTTTGCTGTAGCTTCTTTGAGCCACAGCTGACAGTTCAGTGCTAGGTGGACAACAAGGTGGATGAGTGTCCCTGGAAAGGGGGCAGAAAGTCCTCACAGAAGTGCTGGTCCATCTTGAGCTTCAATACAGCCCTATTGTCTGGTACCTTGGTACTGGCTGCTTAGACCATCAGAATTAAGGCAGGGGGAGGCCATGGGATCTTTGGTCCTTCCTTTTTCTTTTGTCTTTCAAGGAGAACTATTTCTCCTTCATAACAACAACATAGTGGAGAGAAAAATCAACCATTAATCAACCATGAATCCAGGAGATAGCTAAGTTACATTTCTGTCTCTGAGATTACTATGCTATAGTTAGCAAATTACCTCACTGACCCAAGGCTCAAATTCCTCATCTATAAATCAAGATCATACTGCCTATGGTACTAGCCTCAGAGTTGCGTTGTTAGGGACAAGAGAGATAATTAGTGTAAAATGCATCTTATGCTTTAAGACACCATGTGGATGTCAGCACCTAATATTAACTTAAAGTTTTGGTTGACTATTATAGGTCCATACTGAAATATACAATTATAATAAGGAATTCATTTGCAAATCTAATGCAATATTCTAAAGGCAAGTTGACACCAACATCTGCACCAAATCAGATATATTAAACACAACTTTGTGCAAGACATATGGGGGGAAGGACAACACAGTTGCATTTACAACTTACATATAATTTTTTATTCTGGATTTGTTTTCTTTTTTCTGATCTGTATATACCCCAGACACTAAACATTTATTCTTTTCTTATCTTTCCAAGCTTATCAGACTGAACGATTTATTGTTCTAATTTTCTCTCCTCTGTCTCTTCAAATCAGGAACCACTTTGCCTCCACTATGTAAATATTGTATTCTGCAGAAATGCAATATACTTCTGAATCCCACTTGAAGAGGATAAAATCTCCTTAACTAGCTGTTTATTTCCCAGATCTGTCTTTCTCCTTGCAAATGTTCCTTTTCATAATCAACTGAAAGGATAACACCCTCCATGCCCCTGAGAACTTCAGTCTCCTGCCAACAAATCATAATCTTTAGCAGCACTTTCCAATTTCCTTTTGGTTTGATCAATTTTGCCTTTATGAATCACTAGAATGATGAATAAGTCATCTTTGATAAATCTTGGAAGATTCGGTGTAGTACCTTTAAATCCAGAAAGATAACAGAGCTTTCTATTGTTTTCAGGTCAATGAGTAGCTGCTTCCCATCCCTGAGTACAGAGTCAAAAACTCCACTGTTGTTCCCTTATTCCTCTTAATCTTGATGGATATTGCACCACCCTCATGCCCTAGGGATTCAGATAATACTTTATTTGAAGACAAACAGCTGCTTCATCTTGGGAGAGTGTATCTTTTTCATTTGAGAAAGAGCACCTTATGTGGTTCTTAACTCCAAGTATTGAGTTGTCTTTCCCCCCTCTTTCTTACCTATGTAACAATCCTCCCCAGAAACCTCCTGAAACCCCTCAAGATTCCCCATCTTTTGAAACCATTTTCATTGTTTCTACAATAAAATTACTGAGTTTCTGAATTTTCTCCTAGATAGGAGATCAGCTTGTACTTCAACAAGAGTTAGCAGTAGGCTTAGGGAGGATCTGGAACTTATTTGCCCTACTGCCTTCTTTAAAAATAAAACAAAACAAAAAAGAAAAAGAAAAAGAAAACTGCACTGCAAACTTTCTTTAACCCCTTAATGTTTTTGGTGAAATGTGTCACCCAAGGCTACTACCACCCCCCCCACCCCAATCATTGCATTGCTCCCCAGGAGTGGTATTGCCCACTTTGAAAACCTATGCTGGAGAAATATAAATATGGGGCACTTTTTGCCAAAAACTGAAAAAAAAAACTTTTGTCTCTCTTTACATAGTGAAAAGGAAAATCTTCTTGGATCTTTTGGCTAGGAGGTTCTTTGCAGAATTCCTCAAAGTTCTTGCTACCTCGTAAATAGTAACTATCACAGGTAAGAGGCAAACCATTCTGAATTGTTAGTAATTGCTTATTTGTTTTAGATGGCAAGGTTTTTTAAAAAAAAATATTTTATAGTTGATGAAGTTAATTATCTAATACATTTATATTTTTTATGATTTTTGTTTTTATACAAAATACATAATTTTAAACAGCTTAAGCAGTCTATCTTATAAATTAACTCTTTTTTAACCTTTAAAATAAACTCAAAAATCCCTCTTTTTTTCCTTCTTTTTTTATTTATTCAAAATATTTAGTTTTCAGCATTGATTTTCACAAGAGTTTGAATTACAAATTTTCTCCCTATTTCTACCCTCCCACCCACTCCAAGATGGTATATATTCTGGTTGCCCTGATCCCCAGTCAGCCCTCCCTACTGTCACCCCACTTCTCTCCCATCCCCTTTCCCCTTTCTTTCTTGTAGGGCAAGATAAATTTCTAAGCCCCATTGCCTGTGTATCTTATTTTCTAGTTGCATGCAAAAACTTTTTTTTTTGAACATGTGTTTTCAAAACTTTGAGTTCCAAATTCTCTCCCTTCTTCCCTTCCCACCCACCCTCCCTAAGAAGTCAAGCAATTCAACACAGGCCACATGTGTATCATTATGTATAACTCTTCCATAATACTCATGTTGTGAAAGACTAAGTATATTTTGCTCCTTCCTAACCTATCCCCCTTTATTGAATTTTCTCCCTTGACCCTGTCCCTTTTCTAAAGTGTTTGTTTTAGATTACCTCCACCCACATCTGCCCTCCCTTCTATCATCCCCCCTCTTTTTTTATCTTCTTCCTTCTTCTTTCCTCTGGCGTAAGACACCCAATTGAGTATGTATGGTATTCCCTCCTCAGGTCAAATCTGATGAGAGCAAGATTCACTCATTCCCCCCTCACCTGCTTTCTCTTCTCTTCCTACAGAACTGCTTTTTCTTGCCACTTTTATGTGAGATAATTTACCCCATTCTATCTCTCCCTATATCCCTCTTTCAATATATTCCTCTCTCATCCCTTAATTTGATTTTATTTCTTTGAGATATCTTCCCTTCCTCTTCAACTCACCCTGTGCCTGCTCTCTCTCTCTCTCTCTCTCTCTCTCTCTCTCTGTATATATATATATATATATAATATATATGCATATATAATATATATATACATACACACATACATATATACATACATACACATTCACTTATACATACATATATATATATATATATATATATATATATATATATATATATATATATATATATATATATATATATATATATATACATAAACATACATATATACATGCATATTCCCTTCAGCTACCCTAATACTGAGGTCTCACGAATCATACACATCATCTTTCCATGTAGGAATGTCAACAACTTTAGTAAGTTCAACTTTAGTAAGCCCCTTGCAATTTCTTTTTCTTGTTCTTTTTCTTGATTACCTTTTCATGCTTCTCTTGATTCTTGTGTTTGAAAGTCAAATTTTCTATTCAGCTCTGGTCTTTTCACTGAGAAAGCTTGCAAGTCCTCTATTTTATTGAAAATCCATATTTGCCTTGGAGCATGATACTCAGTTTTGCTGGGTAGGTGATTCTAGGTTTTAATCCTAGCTCCATCGACCTTCGGAATATTGTATTCCAAGCCCTTCGATCTCTTAATGTAGAAGCTGCCAGATTTTGGATTATTCTGTTTGGATTTCCACAATACTCAAATTGTTTCTTTCTGGCTGCTTGCAGTATTTTCTCCTTGATCTGGGAGCTCTGGAATTTGGCAACAATATTCCTAGGACATTCCTTTTTGGGATCTATTTGAGGAGGCAATCGGTGGATTCTTTCAATTTCTATTTTGCCCTATGGTTCTAGAATATCAGTGAAGTTCTCCTGATAATTTCTTGAAAGATGATATCTAGACTCTTTTTTTGATCATGGCTTTCAGGTGGTCCAATAATTTTTAAATTATCTATCCTGGATCTATTTTCCAGGTCAGTGGTTTTTCTAATGAGATATTTTACATTGTCTTCCATTTTTTCTTTCCTTTGGTTCTGATTTATAATATCTTGATTTCTAATCAAGTCACTAGCTTCCACTTGCTCCAATCTAATTTTTAAAGTAGCATTTTCTTCAGTGGTCTTTTGGACCTCCTTTTCCATTTGGCTAATTCTGCCTTTAAAGGCATTCTTCTCATCATTGGCTTTTTGGAGCTCTTTTGCCATTTGAGTTAATCTATTTTTTAAGGTGTTGTTTTCTTCAGTATATTTTTCAGTATTTTTCTGGGTACCCTTTGGCAAGTCAATGACTTGTTTTTCATGGTTTTCTTGCATCCGTCTCATTTCTCTTCCCAACTTTTCCTCTACTTCTCTAACTTGCTTTTCCAAATCCTTTTTGAGCTCTTCCATGGCCTGGGACCAGTTCATGTTTTTCTTGGAGGCTTTTGGTGTAGGCTCTTTGACTTCGTTAACTTCTTCTGTCTGTATGTTTTGGTCTTCTTTGTCACCAAAGAAGGAAACCAAAGTCTGAAACTGAATCTGGGTGAGTTTTTGCTGCCTAGCCATATTCCCAACCAACTAACTTGACCCTTGAGTTTTTCAGCGGGGTATGACTATAGACTAAAAAGTTGTATGTTCCATGATTGGGGGGATGCACCAGCTCCACCACACCAGCACTCCTTCTTCCCCAAGAACCCCCAATCCAGACTGGGCTTAGATCTTCAGCAGGCTGTGCACTCCTGCTCTGATCCGCCACTTAATTCCTCCCACCAGGTGGGTTGGGGCCTGAAGCAACTGCAGCTGTACTTCTTTAGTTGCCCCACCTCCACTGTCCCTGGGGCAGTAGCCGAACCATGAACTCCTTCCACTCCCGCAGCTTTTCCCACTAACCTTCTCTGTTGTCTTTGGTGTTTGTGGGTTGAGAAGTCTGGTAACTGCTGCAGCTCACTGATTCAGGGTGCTAGGGCACGCTCCACCTTGCTCCTGGTCTGGCTGGTCCGAGCAGCTCATGCTGGGCTCTGCTCCACTCTGCTCTGCTCTGCTCCCAGCTCTATGCGGGATAGACCTCACCCAGAGACCATCCAGGCTGTCCTGGGCTGGAGCCCTGCTTTCCTCTCCTGTTTTGTGGGTTCTGCAGTTCCAGAATTGGTTCAGAGCCATTTTAAATAGGTTTTTGGAGGGACTCGGCATGGAGCTCATGCTAGTCCCTGCTTTCCAGCCGCCATCTTGACCCCGCCCCCTATAAGTTAACTCTTGACATGGATAAAGCACTGTATCTGGAATCAGGAAAACCAACCCAGACCCAGACATTGTCTACCTTTACATCTCTGGGTATGTTTCTATAACCCTGTCTGCCTCAGTTTCTTCAAGTGTCAAATGGAAATAATCCACCTACCTGCCAGGACATTTGTGACAGAAAAAAATGAGATAAAATTTGTCAAGCACTTTAAAAACCTTAAAGAGATGCTAGCCATTTTTCATTAACAAATAATTCCTTCCACTTGCTATACTTTAAAAAAAGCATATCCCCTGTGGCATGGTGGTGTTAAGGAGAGGAGAATTGCTGTGGAATCATCAGAATTAGCATCTGAGTAGTGAAGAATTTAATGAAAATGACCACAAATGAAAAAAAAATAGATTAGCTTAGCTAATATTATATGGAACAAAATATGCTTTCTACACAAAACACAGCTGAATGTCATGCATGATATTTTTTTGTTTATGTTTCTTTTCATTTTGTTTTATTTGTGGGAAATCTAATTATGGCTAATTATACTTTGATTGACCTCCAGTGACAGTCCTGTTTCTAGAAGGAAATTATCTCCAGGCTGACTGAGAGAGAAATTGTCTCCTTTGTTTGCAACTGATTTTGTGGCTCTTACTTTTATGGTTTCTCCACTGGGTAACATTATTCTACAGTGGTCCAAAGTTAAAGGAGAGAGCCCACTTTTATACTCAGAGCAGATTTCTCGATTTATCCCAAACTTCTTGTCAAAGGCTGACTATGAGTGTCTTTGTGTCCTATCTTTCTAAGGGTATCTATGGTTATGTAATAACACTAAAAATGTGTAATAGAGTTAATTAGAGGAATATAAAAGGAGGGATAAAAATAGTTTCTTGTTCAGGATAATTGATAGCACAAATCTGATTTGAAAGGTTAACAAGCACTTGACAACTATTGAATGAAGTGCAGGCCAATGTGTATATGTGATTATGTGCTACTGGCAGATGGCATATTCCGTTTTTATTAGATTAAAATTCCTTAAATTGCAACATGGCAAAGAAATTCGTAAATTAAGGACATTGTGGTATAACATGTAAAGTTGAATTGATTTTCTGAAAACTGATTCATGATGCAAATCAAGGTCTTTAATGTAACAGTTGGAGTTCATCTTCATGAGTGAAATGATACTCATTATGCAATCTTGAATTTTTCACCTGTTTCAAGAAGTCCTTTTTTCATTATCAGCTTCAGTAGTAGGCATAAAAAACATTCTTCAGCAAGATGAGAGATTCTTGGATAAGTGGGTACAAAGGTATACTTGAAAAAAAGTGGCACAAGACATTTTCCTTTAGTTGTTGAAACACTTTGTGGAATTTTCTGGAGTGACCTTGTAACATGACAAGATTAGAAAATCAGAGGGAAATAGAGACAGTGTAAGGCTCAACTAAATCCATCCAATCACCATCAACCACCCACCACTCATCTCCAGGAAAATTAAGCCAGAGTGGCATTCAAGGTGACCTAAAATGTGCATTGCCAGTGGGAAGTATCTCTGTTCATTCAAAGGCCATTGGATGGAATTAGAGGCTGTTTCTCTAAGAGACAAATGTTTTTATGTTATTATGACTTCAATCCTTGCTTTTCAAATTTCTATGACATTTCATTGTGAAATATAATGGAATATAGCAGAAGAATGATGAGTGAAGTACCTTTGTGTTGTGACTCCTGTGCAACCTAAGCTGCAGGAAATGCACAGGCTTTGCTGACTTGCTCTCAGGAAGCCAAGGTGGGAGGAAGACAGCTTTCCCTCTTCATATTAGGATGAATGTCTCAGCCCCCAACCTCTAAGGGATTGTGTTTACAATCCTCACCCTGAAATCTAGGGCCCTAGGACTTGATGCCATATGTGGAGGATGTCTACCCTGATCTACATCACTGATCAGAATGAGACATTAACAATGACCCAGGCCTGTGTAACCATTGAGTACCCAGTAACTAAGGCTGACAGGACCAGGCAATAGGATGTGGTCTAAGATATAGCCTCAGATACCAGACCAACTAGAAACCGATAGGATAAGGAGAGAGAGAAGAGGAGCGTCTTCCTGTTTGATATTCTCTTGCATCTTTGAATGAAGCAAAGTCACTACTATTGTGTATGTATCCTATCAGGTCTATTCTGTCTGTACAAAGTTCCTATTCTTAGGAAGATTTTCCCCTTCTTTGTAAGTCTCTCCCAGTTTTGCCTTTGCAGGGCAAGCAAACCAAAGCAACAGTGGCACAAAATGGATCCTCAGATGATCAGTAATTATTTATGAACCTGTTACCTTGTGCCAGGCACTGTGTTAAGAACTAAAGAATCAAAGAAATGAAAAACTCTGAGTCTGCTCTCAATTAATTCATATTATTTTAAAAAATAGAGTGTTGCTAACTTTTGTATTTACCCTGCCTAGTGGTGCCACTGTATTTTTTTCCTTCTAAGGAAAACAATTAAATTAAAACATGTTTTTACTGAAATGAAAAGGCAGAAGAGGTATAATTATCATCAACATCAACCACAACTCTAATTGACCTCTTCATGATTTTCAATACTCTCAATACTGTTCTTCCACTGGGATGTCCTCTTTTGTCCCAAGCTTCCTAGACATTCATCTTTGCTCTTTCTCATGCTATCTGTACATGCCATCATTTTCAGTATTCTTTGCTGTAGTATTGCGCAGCCCCAAAGTTCTAAAACATTGGCTTTGCAAGGGATCTGTCCTTTTCTCTCCTTGCCTCACTATCCTCCATCTCTTGGAAATCTGATCCAACCAGTGGTTTCCCACTTTGTATAACCAGTCTTGATTTCTGCACTGAAATCCAGTAACTTCTCACAAACAGCTTGTTGGAAATCTCTATTTAAATGCCCTGGAGGTATCTCAAACCCATCATGACACAAACGAAATTTGTTATTATCTCTCAGTAACTGTCCCTACTCTATAGTTCCCTATCTATAATATTTGAAGCTCCATCCTTCTAGTTAGTGTGTTCATGAAATAAAGACATCCTTACCTCTTCTCGCTCCTTCACTCCATGTGTGAACTTGGAAAATTCATTTTCAGAGAATCTCTGATTTCTTTCCCTTCTCTACATTTGCAGACCCACTGTTTTAGCATTCATCCTCATTATCCCCCATCTACTTTATGTCCTTGCTTCCATATGCTCCCCTCCTTCCTCATCATGAATCTACACCGTTTATAAAAGTCTTTCGCAGAGTAACTCAATTCAATTCAGTGCAAGAGTCATTTCTGAAATATCTTCCACATTTGACTCTGTGTGAGGCTCCAGGAACATGGAAGTAAATATGAAACAGTTCTCATCCTTAAAAAGCTAATATTTCACTAAAGGGATCACCATACGTATGCAGATAAGTATATACTAAACATAGGGAAGTTAATCTCAAGTTGTTCATGAATGGAGGTAGTAGGTGATAACAACTAGGGAAAATCAGAAATGAATCTTCAATGAAATCTGGGTTGCAAAGAAATAGAGAAAAGGGATGGGATAAGTATTGCAGGCATGAAGGCAAGACTATGTAAAGGTATAAAGTCAGAAGATTTAATCACATATTTGAGGAAAAGCAAACAGGGCAGTTTGTCTGGATTGTATGGTGAATGGGGTGGGGGTGCAGAGTGGAATCAAGATGGAATAATAGATTGGAGCCAGATTGTGAAGAGTATCAAATGTTAAGTTGTCATCAGTCAGTAAACACTTATGAAATACCTACTATGTACCAGATATTATGCTAAGCACTGGGGATATAAATACAATTGAACACAAAACAGGTCCTTTCCTTAAGAAGCTTATCATCTCATGTGAGAAGATAAAACACAGAAGCAAAATGAAAAGCAAAGTCGGGGAGAAAGCATCCAATGAGAGGCCAGAGAAGTTTGTACTTTTCTAGAAGCAATAGGGACTCACACAGTCTTCTTGAGAAAGGAACTAGCAACAAAGAAATTGTGTTTTAACAATACCACTTTAGGAAATGTGTGGAATACAGAATGAAGACGAGCCTTCAAGCATAATGTGTGTGGGTGTTTGAGTGGTGATGGGGAAAGAATTATTTAGGTCACACTAAAAAGCTGATTAGAGCACAGCCAGCCCATAACATAGATGATAAGGTAATATCTTGGGAAAGTTTGAGTTCTTTCATTTTGTTGCCCCTTTAGGAGTTATAAATAAGGCCATTTGTTTAACAATTATGACGACTCTGTGTTTATCTAGCTGATTATTGGCCACAACCCAGACAGGGTGGGGGGAGATTAAAGCTCAAAACAAAATATTGCACTAATTTTCAAACCCTGAAAACATTTCAGGCCGGAAACAACTCTAAAGAGTTCTGACAATTTATAGAAAGATCTCATCGCCTAAGAAAGAATTACTATCACTTTTTCTTTTACATTTTCCCCTCATACTACTTCTAGAGAATAGTGGTGGAAGAGAAAAGAGATTTTTGGTTTTGTTTTTTTTCCCCTCCTCCTCTCCCTTTGAAAAAGCATGACACTTCCTTTGCAGTTATACAATTTAAGACCCTGTACCTATCGGAATAGAAACAGTCAGAGAAGATACTTCCAACGCACGACAGATGAAAGCAAATTGTAGATTCAAAAGGAATAAATTAGCTCTGGCCATGAGAATCTAGGTGACCAAGAAGAGCCAGTAGAGAGAGCCAAGCTGAGTGATCTGAACAGAGATACTACACTGAGCAAGGAACATTGTGAGGACCCCTGAGAAGATGAAAGGACATAGGGGCCCTGAGAATTTGGAGGCACAATGTACCTTGGCTACATGTGTTTTCTACATGTGTGTTTAAGTACCAGAATAGTCTTTGTGTATGTCCACTTTCCTCACTGATGCTCCAAGAATTTGTGAAGTTTGCCCTAGGTTTTTTGAAAGCATGTTTGGTCATTTCACTTCACAATGTAACATTTTTTTAAAAGCTTTCATATAGTTTATTTATACTCTGATGAAAAATTATCTGCACAGATAAATGTCATCCATAGTGCCTTTTATGCCTTCTTTTTGCCAGCACCGACATTTGCCTTTGCAGTACCCCTGACTTGCTTCATTCTGTTCTTGTGTTCTTTTTGCTGCTTTATTGATGTCTTTTTCTTGTCATATAGGTCATGCCTTGCGAGTCTGTGCTTTGGTTTAATTTTCTTTGCATAGTCAAGGGAATCATAAATCATACCAAAGCCTGTTGGTTTGCCACCACCAAAATGGGTCCTGAATTCAAAGACAAAAATGACATCTAGAGTTGTTTTGTACATGTTGGCCAGTTTTTCTTGAATTTCAGTCTTGGGCACTGTGGCCTTTCCAGGATGAAGGACATCTATTACCATCTGTTTATGCTGAAGAAGTCTGTTTGTCATGAACTTCCTGGTTTTGATAGTTACAGTTCCATTTGTGGTGGTAGGCAGTTCCTCGAGAAGCAGGAGACAGAAAGATCACAATATAACATTTTATTAAATGTATTTGTTCTGATAGCTTTGGCTCTATTGTTTGATTATTTTAAAAGTGAACTCTTATCTTAAGGGGATTCTTGAGCTCTAGTTTCAGGAGTTCAAATACACAGAGAACCCTAAAACCAAAGAAGTAGTCAACCTCTAGTGACCCAACTCACAACTTATGATAGTCAGTTTGAGGAGGTAGCCTCACCTGGGTGTGGTACAGTAGGAATACCAGTTAGAAAATTATTGCAATAATACAGGTTAGTAGTGATGAAGGTGTGAATGAAAGCTTAACTCAAGGATCAACATCTATTTGACATTATATCTGCTCCTCTTAGCTGCACATGCACCCTTCAAAAACCCATGTAGTACTCATTTTGCATATGCTTCTATATGTATATGTTGTTTCTCCTAAAACTGGGGTGTTAATCCCTTGAGGGCAAGTGATCCTACTTTTGTTTTGGATGCCCTTCACCTAGCATAGAGTCTGAGAATATTTATTCACTCAATATGTACTTATTCATTAGTTGATCGAACTATGGTTTTGGTCAAATGTGGAGAGAAGGTGATAGATGTGAAATGTGCTTTGGATGTAGAATCAATGCAAATGATTAGATATGCAGAAGGAGGATGAGGAGGAGAAAAAGTCAAGGATGAGACCAAAGTAGATAACTTGGGTACTGACAGAATGGAAATGTCCTTGGCATAAAATGGAAAGTTAGAAAGAAAGGTGGGTTTGGGGGAAAATACAATGAGTTCCATTTTGGATATTGTCTTTTGTTATCTTTTCAGATTTGAATACACTTTCTTCATCCTGGTACTTAAAGCTCTTCATAATTTTATTACAACCTCTCTTTTCAGACTTCCTATTATTTCTTTACTGTCTTCATGCCAATAAAATTCTTCTACTTGCTGTTACTAATATATGGCATTCTATTGCCTTTCTTTGTCTTTGTCCCTTCAAGTCAGGTGTTTACCATACATTTCTTCCCTACTTGTGTATCCCCAAAGGCCTTACTTCTTTAAAAGTACAGTTCAGATTTCACTGCCTAAACTTGATCCATGATTCAACCCATCCCCCATACATACACAGACAATAATTGGTTCCCTTTCATTAGCATTTACTTTATTCATTCCCCACTTGCTGCGACTGGGGATAAAATCTTCATTTCAGGATATAGAAAACTAATATGAATATAGCTACTTAGCATGTATGTTGGATTGTAAGTTTTCCAAAGTACAAATAATATCTCATTTTATCCCCATAAAACTTTGATTGATACATGATTTTGTTATAGCCATTTTACAGACTAGAAAAGGGAGGCAATGGCTAATTGGTTTTCCCAGGGTAACATAGCTAGTATATATATGAAGCTAGATTTGAACTCAGATCTTCCTGATGCGAGGTCAGCATTGTATCCATAGATCCACCTCCTATAAGCATCTCACTGGAGCTCATTGTTCATTTTTTGCAAGTCCTGTGATCATTTTCTCATGTTATACAATGTATCTTTTTATCTACCTTAACCCCTCAATAGAATATAGGTATCTAAAAGGAAGTGGCTCTTTTGTTTAAGTCTTTGAATCCCAAGTGATTAGTTCTATGAATCTCTTTAATTTTAATATTTCATTGACCCCCAATTACTTGTAAAAACAATTATAAACATTCATTTAAAAATTTTTCTAATATCTCTCTTTCCCCTCCCACCCCCTACATGTACAGTCACACAAAACATATTTCCATATTAGTCATTTTATGAAAGAAAACACAGAATAAAAAAACAATAACAAAAATGTATGCTTCCATTTGCATTCAGACTCCACCAGTTCTTTTTCTGGAGATAGGTAGCATTTTTCATAATTCCTTAAAAATTGTCTTGGATCATTGCATTACTGAGAATTGTTAAGTCATTCACAGTCATTTCACAATATTAGTACTGTGTATAGTGTTCGCCCGGTTCTACCCATTTTACTTTTCACCAATTCATACAAGTCTTTCCAGGTTTCCTTGAAACCACCCTGCTCATCATTTCTTAGAGCATGATAGTATTCCATTACAATCATATGCCATAATTTGTTCAGCCATTCTTCAATTGATGCCATCCCCTCAATTTCTAATTGTTTACCACTACAAAAAAGAGCTGCTATAAATACTTTTTAGTACATAGATGTCCTTTTCCTTGTTTTTTAAACTTGTTGGTATACATACCTAGAACTGGCATTGCTGTGTAAAAGGGTATACCTCATTTTATAATTCTTTTGGCATAGATATTAATTGCTTTACAGAATGGTTGAATCAGTATACAACTTCATTAGCACTTCATTAATGCCACAGTGTTCTCAAATCCCCTCCAGCATTTGCCATTTTCCTTTTCTGTCACATTAGCCAATCTGATAAGTGTGGGGTGCTGTGTCAAAATTGTGTGAATTTGCATTTTCCTAATAAATAGTGATTGAAAGCATTTTTTCTTATGACTATAGATAGCTTTCATTACTTTGAAAACTATCTATTCATATCCTTTCACAATTTTATCAATTGGGGAATCTCTCTTATTACTACAAATTTGATTCAGTTCTCTATATATTTGAGAAAAGAGGCCTTTATCAGAGAAACACTATATTCTTTTATAGTTGTGATTTCTAACTGCATTTCCCTCTACCTTACTTACCCCTGTTTATCCTACTCTCTCTCTCTCTCTCTCTCTCTCTCTCTCTCTCTCTCTCTCTCTCTCTCTCTCTCTCTCCGCATTTACCTTGTCCATCCTCTATAGTGTTTTGTTTCTGACTACGTCCCCCAGTCTGCCCTTCTTTCTCTCAGCACACCCCTCTTATTCCATTCCTTTCCTACTATCATGTAGGGTGAGATAAATTTCTATATTCAATTAGCTGTGTATGTTACTCTATTTTTGAACCAATTCTAATGAAAGTAACATTTATTTGATTCCTCCCTCCCTCTTCTCCTCCACTGTAAAAGCTCTTTCATTTCTCTTTTATGTTAGATAATTTACCCCATTCTACCTCTCCTTTTCCCCTTCTCTCAGTACATTTCTTTTTCATCAATTAATTTTATTTTTTATCATATTCAAGTCATACCCATACCCTCTTTCTATGCATACTCCTTCCAGTGGCACTAAAAATGATAAAGTTCTTAGGAGTTACTAGTATCTTCTTCCCATATAGAAATGTAAACAGTTTAACCTTTTTGAGTCCTGTATAATTACTCTTTGCTGTTTACTTTTTTTGCTTCTTTTGAGTCAATTGAAAGTCAAAATTTCTATTCACCTCTGCTCTTTTCATCAAGAATGCTTGAAAGTGCAGTGTTTCATTGAATATCCAGTTTTTTTCACTGAAAGATTATGCTCAGTTTTCCTGGGTAAGTGATTTTTAGTTTAATTCTAGCTCCTTTGCCCTCCAGAGTATCATATTTCAAGCTCTCTGAACCTTTAATTTAGAAGCTGCTAAATCCTGTGTAATCCGGACTGTGATGCCTTGATGTTTGAATTGTTTCTTTAGGGCTACTTGCAATATATTATATTTGACCTGAGAATTCTGGAATTCGGCTATAATATTCCTGGGAGTTTTCATTTTGGGATTTCTCCCAGGAGGTGATTGGTGTATTCTTCCAATTTCTATTTTACCCTCTGGTTCTAGAGTATCAATGAGGTTTTTCTTGATAACTTGTTGAAAGAGGATTTCTAGACTTTTTTTGGTCATGACTATTACATAGTCCAATAATTCTTAAATTGTCTCTCCTGGATTTATTTTCTAGGTTAGTTGGTTTTCCAGTGAGATACATCGTATTGTCTTCTATTTTTTTAAAATTCTCTTGATTTTTTTTTATTTTTTCTTAATGTCTTATGGAGTCATTAACTTCTACTTTTCCAATTCTAACTTTTAAGGAATTATTTCCTTCAATGAGGTTTTGGCTTCCTTTCTCATTTGGCCAATTATAGTTTTTAAAAAATTCTTCTCTTTAGTGGATTTTTGTGCCTCTTTTATCATTTGGACTATTCTGTTTTCTAAGGTGTTATTTTCTATAGTTTTTTTGTGTCCATTTTAAGAAGCTGCTGATGCTTTTTCATGATTTTCTTGCATCACTGTCATTTATTTTCCCAATTTTTCTGCTCTACCTCTCTTATTTGATTTTAAAAGCCTTTCTCAACATTTCCAGAAATACTTTTTTTTGGCTTGAGACCAAATCACACTTTTCTTCGACTCTTTGGATGTAACAGTTTGGAATTTGTTCTCTTCTTCTGCATTTGCGTTTTGATATTCCATGTCATTGTAGTAACTTTCTATGGTCAGGATATTTTTTTGCTGTTTATTTTTTTGCTTGACTTTATAAGAAAGTTGGTTTCTGTCAGTGGGGCAAAAGGGGCACTGTCCTAAGGTTTAGGGCTTTTTCTTGTAGCTAATTCAGGGTGGGGCATCTTTAACCTTTCAGTTCTTTTAAGGTGGTATGATCTAAGGAGAAGTGGGTTTTTAGTGTCCCAGATCATGCTCTGGTCTGTTAGTGGTCATAAATACTCATTTTCACCCTGTGACTGTGACGAAGGTCCCCAGTTCTTTGGATCTGCAACCTCTGCTGTGCTAGTGCTCCTCCTTGTTCTGGGACTGCCATACAGTACTGCAACTTAGATTTGAGTAGGGACAATGCAGCCCAGGAAAGGGACCCATGTAATCTCCTTCTGATCAGTTGTATGACTCCCCTTACTATCTGTGGGCTAAGAGTTCCAGAAGCAACTGCTACCATTGTTGATTCAGTCTTTCCCTGGGCCTGCTGCTGGTTGGCTGGGGTTCTGCTTACACCAGGGTAGCCTGTGCTTGACTTTCATCAATGCAATAGACCTTTCCCGCCAACCTTCTAAGTTGTCTGGGGCTAGAAAATTGCTTCACCCCTTCCTCTTGGGCATTCTACCACTCCGGAATTTGGTTTGATGTGCTTTCTGAAGTTGCATGGAAAGAAATTTGAGAGAGTTCAGATGAATCCTTTCCTTTTCTCTGCCATCTTGTCTCTTTCCTAGCACTATGCATTTCATACTTTAGAAGCCTACCCATAATTTCATACTAAATCTAAGTGGAAACATTGTGGAATCAGAGTTTTATTCTGACTTTGATTCTCAGATCTACCACTTCTTCAGTGGACTGAAGTCAGTCACTTAAATTCACTGGGATTCAGATTACTTTTCTAAGAAATGGACCATTGAATTTAATGATCTTTGATATGTTCCTAACTTGTTAGCTTCCTACATTCAATTATGTTATTATCATAGTATTTCATTTCTTCATATTTGAAGTAAAGTTTGAAAGTTCTTTTAAAGTACACAGACACAAAAATACTATTTGGGAAAGAAAAAAAATATATTCTGAAGGTCTCAAATATGTTGGACCTTTGTTATCTGACTTTAAAGTACTAAAAAATGTCCTCTTGCAAAGCTCTTTATGTGAAAGTTCCAAGAAGCAAATCCTGATTACAGAAAGGTGTTAATCATGGGATTATAATTCTTAGCCTTGTAACTAAAATGGATTAAGTTGGTACCATTTCTTCCTGTTGCAGAACAGTGCCCAGAACTGAATTTATGTTGGGCTGTTTCTCTCTCCTTGTTACGAGCTTTGTCACAGGAATTAGGTTTCAGAACTTTATAGCCTCATATGTTCTCTGGAAGATAACACTAAACTGGACGACTTTGACCTTTTCTGTGGTCTATAATTTCACTGAATGGTCATCCTGATGTTTCCTCTTACCTTATCAGCAGCCAATGAAACAAGATAGAGAGTGGGGAGGAAAATGTGATTCCAAATGGGGGAAAAAAACAACAACTTGGAAATGTTGTCTTTGGGAGGATTCTCAAAGCAATCCGATCTTGGATCCTGATTAGTGAAGCTATGGTGATGTTGAGAATGGAAACTAAAGGACAAAAATTAATTAGAAATAAAAAGCATTGCTAGGGATATTCATCCATTCCTTGAATAAGCATTTATTAAACACTTAGTATTTATCAGAAATAATCCTAGGTTCTGAGGAAAAAACAAAAAAAAGGAATTAATACTTGCCCTAAAGTTTTATTTTTTGGGGGCTAAAAAATATATGCATCGAAAAGTTAATAGTATCTCCTAACCTTAAACTTCTATGAAGAAGAGGTAGTAGGAATTTCATTTCTAAGAATATGTGATCCAAGCACATGGCCTTCTAATCAAAGATGAGAAATTTCTCAAGCAAGGCCAGTGTCGAACTTTGCATTGACAGTAGTACTCAAGTTCAAGAGGTAAAACACCTAGACATATAGGCAGAAGAAGTATTTTTCATTTAGTATCCCACTTTGAGAAATAACTAAGTAATAAAATAGTAGCATAACAATTTAAAATCACTTCAAAGTTGGCAAAGCACTTTACATCTATTATCTAAATTTGTTCTCCCCAAAATCTCATCAGGTAGGTGCCATCACTGGCACAGGACCACCCAGAATACTGCGCCCTCATCGAAATAGGTACTATATTCTTTGAGCAAATCAGAATTGTAGTAGCTCAAAAGAAATTGAGATCCGCAAATTTAATGACATCTTCACTACAAATTTTCATATGGTCTATTTTTGCCTGATCTGTGGTAGAAACTTATGAGCTCATATAGTTCTGATCAGCCACAGTCAGACGCATTGTACGTTGGTTCCAACATAGTGATGCCATTTCGGTCGTTATTGAGAATAAAGTACATCAACCAGCCAGCCATTCTCATGGTTTCTGTAGTAACAGAAATGTTAATGATCAAGCTCACATTATTAGAAGGGGGAAAGTCTATATTAGTCATTATTGATTGTGCTTAGCTTATGTATATTAATAGATCTCCAATTGCATTGGCTCTAGTTAACATGCAAACAAACAAACAAAAACAGCAAAAATGAGCCAGTGCTTCAAAATATAATTCATTCTCCTCCCGGGAAAAGTTCCATATTTCTCATTTTATAGACATCTTTTTAAAACTGGCCCTCACCTCACTCCAGTTTTCTGATTATCTCATTCAGTGATACCAATAGATGTTTTTAACCTAAAGTCAGAGTATCTATCTCTTCATCAATGTTCCATGAATATGAGATTCAGGAAGCTAATGCAATATGTGGCATGCTTTCCAAATGGGTGAGAGGCTAGTAGTTACAGAATTTCCTTATTAAAAATAGTAGTTTTAAAGATAACCATCAACACCATCAGAAAAAAATGAAACTGAGAAGACAAGTACACTTGAAAATGAGGCATATTGTAGGTCCTTGTGGTTTAGAAACAAATTATGTGGGCTTTGAATTCAGTTACAAAATAACTGATGGGAGTTCAGCGATACTGCTTTGGCTGATTTGATGTCCATTGTGGTGAAGTGGGGAAAAGGTATTGAATTTGCATTGAGACAATATAGGCTTACATTTTGGCTAAGCCTTCATACTAGGGTGACCTTGTTTCTTCATCTGGAAAGCAAAAGGTTTGACTTAAGTCACCTTGAAGATATCCTCAGTGTTGTGTGTGTGTGTGTGTGTGTGTGTGCGCGTGTGTATGTGAGAGAGAGAGAGAGAGAGAGAGACAGAGAGAGAGACAGAGAGAGACAGAGAGAGAGAGAGAGAGAGAGAGAGAGACAGAGAGAGAGAGAGACAGAGACAGAGAGAGACAGAGAGAGAGAGAGGCAATTGGGATTACGGGACTTGCCCAGTGTTACACAGCTAGGAAGTGCCAAGTGTCTGAAGCTGGATCTGAACTCAGGACTCCTGGCTCCAGGGCCAGAGCTGTATTCTCTATTCCATCTAGCTGTCCCTCTCCTGAATCTTTAACACCTCATTCTCCATTTTTTTTAAGAAATAAAAAGAGAGTAAGTACATCTATTTTCTTAGATTGATTCTTCAAAGTGAGGCAAAAATGCAAATTAGTGCACGAAATAGAGTTAGGAAGGTCGAGGCTACAATTTGACTGGAACATTAGCTCTATGATCACCCAGTTACTGGAGGCAGGAAGCTCTACAGATGACGAAGCGCTTTGCATGACCTTCTTTCTCGGGGGTATTTTGCACCACCTGGATCATGGCAGATAACTCATGAAGGAGTGTCACCTCACTGAAAGCTGAAATGATAGTGATATTGACATGGGAATATCACTCAAAACTTTGTCATAGAAGACATTTTCGTACAATGCTTTAACACAAAACATTAGGAAAGTTTTGATGGAAAGAGTTCACATAAAAGCAAAATCATAGGTCCTTCATTTGGAGGGAAAGTGGGGTATAAGCAAGGACCAGGGTAGGCTTCATGAAAGGTCTTACCTACATAGGCTTAAAGAGAAGACGGACTTTTTTTCAGACAAATTTAATAGCTGTGGAAGTGTGTTCAGATCTACTCACTGAATTAAATTCACATTAGTTCTATTAGTTCAATGTTTCTGTGTAATGGTTGGACTGCCCAATGCGGGTAGGAAGTGGACACTCCTTAGCACAACATGCTCATTCTCTTAAAGCCAGGGCCCTTCTGGCCAGGTCAGTATATGAGTTCTCAACATAATGCCATTCATGTTGTCGTAAAGGTGCAGAGGCAGGAAAAGCAAGAAAAAATAAATGAAAGAATGAGTTTTCATTGTAGAAGATAAAGATAAGGGTATTTTGAGAAAAGGCTACTAACAGAGAGTGGAGTGAGAAAGGTGAGGCCTTTACATGATGCTTAAAAGATCAATTTTTTGAAAAACAGAAATTTTATCAAGTATTTAACAATGTACAGACCACTGATAATCAATATACATGAATATCAGAACGGACATCCATGTTGAATAATTTTGGCTACTTGGACAAGTGATGTCAGTCACATAGGCTTACTTGTCCAGTGGAATGTGCTTTATCTGCATCAGTAAAGATTTATTTTACGTGCCATCAGTCAGGATGGACATAGAAATGCTCATTTTTTATATAAAAACTATTATAATGATATTGGTGGGAAAAATGTATCTGTGTATATGTACATATATACACAATATACACATTTATCTATGCCTTGTTTCACTCCATCGGTGACTAGAGAGGCACGAGAACATTGTGCATTATCTAGAACCCAGGAAAGCATGTTGTCATGTAATTGATGTACAATGCTGATGAACTTCTCCGGGCCACAAAATTTGACATAATTTTCCATAAACCCTCATGACCAACAAAGACCTTGGTCAGATATACAAACATTGTATGTAGACCTTTGCCCCTGGCATTTCTCCTTGAGTTATCGGGCAGCAAACACCATATTGACTGTTCCTCGGCCCTTTCTGAAGCCACACTGGCTCTCAGGTAGATGACCATCCTCCAGGTGAGGGATCAGCCTACTAAGGAGGACTCTGGCATGAATCTTGCCAGCAATGACTAACAGAGAGACCCCTCTGTGATTGTCACAGGACAATCTATTTCCTTTATCTTTATACAGATGGACAATGGAAAAATTCTTGAACTCCTGAGAGATAAATCTCCTCTTGCCATGTAACCTGGAAAATTTCAGTCAGCTTTTTTATGAGCAATGGACCCGCTAACTTATAAATATCAGCTGGAATAGAATCAGCACAGAAGAGGTATTGGGCTGATTAACAAACTGAAGGTCTACAGAGTTGTGGTGCTGACCTCGTTGTTGCATGCCTGTGAAAACTGGACAGTCTACCAGCACCATGCCAGAAAACTGAATCACTTCCATTTGAATTGTTTTAGGAAGATTCTGGAGACCACCTGGCAGGATAAGGTACCAGACACCGAAGTCCATACTCGAACTAAACTACCAAACATTCAAACTGCTTCAAAGTGTGCTACTCTGATGGGCTGGCCATATTTTTCAAATGCAAAATTGTATGCTTGTCAAAAAGACTGTTTTATGGAGAACTCACACAGGGCAAGCATTCATGTGGTGGTCAGAAGAAGCGATACAATGACACTCTCAAGTCTCTGTCAAGAACTTTGGAACTGATTATATGGCATGGGAGACATTTGCACAGGACTCCTCAGCATAGTGTGCCCACGTCAGAGAAGGTGCTGTGCTCTATGAGCAAAGCAGAATTGAAATAGCTCAAAGGAAATGCAGGATGCGAACTTTGGAGGATCCACCCAAAATATTCACACTGAATATCTGCGCCTGACCTGAGGTAGAGCATTCTGAGTTTGTATTGGCCTGACCAGCCACAGTCAGACACATTGAATCTTGGCTCAAGAACAGTGATGTCATTTTGGTCCTCTTTGAGAATGAAGGACAACAACCAACCATCCAACCAACGTGTATCTACACATAGAAAAAGCTGTTTATGACGGAAAGGTAAGATAAACTGGAAGACTACCTCCAGTTTATATCAAGCATGCTGCTGAATCCTCAGCCATAACAGTACTAAGATTCATTGTACAAGATACTAAGGCAAAATCTTTCTAAAAAAAAAAGAACAAACCTGCCAATTTACATTTCTGTACTTAACATTTGAGAAAAAAAGTATTCTTTTGTACCCATTTAGTTTATTTTCTCCCTAGTCACAAAGGACATTCAATTAACGCATTCATTTTTCATCTGATTTCATTTTTTAACAATGAAAAAGAAAAAAATAAACTAAACTTGGTCGAAAGTCTGTCTGATGAGAAAATAAGTGAATTAAACCAGGTTAAAATCACAAAATCAAGTTTGAAAACAATTTCTCAGTTGTTTTAATATTGCAGTAAGTAACAAATGCTAGTTATTAAGGGAGCAAGTGTTTAATTGGAACAGAGATTGAGAAAACTGATCAAGAAGGTCGCAAGAACCTTCTTGTGACACAAATTTATCAGTTTTGCATTTCAAAGAGGTCTCAGGGATGAAAAGGCCATTTTATATCCAAAGATGTTTATTAATTCTATGATGGAACATCTGTTGATTTCATTCACAGCCAGCATTAGTTCATTGAGAAACTGAAAGACCAGTTTTAGCTGCATGTGGAAGCATTCTCTTTACCACTTATATAAAAAGAGAAATTGAGGGTCATGTTGTAACATTATAAAATCTTCTAAGAGTAAAAATCAAAATTTAAATTTGTTATGCAAAAATTACCACAATCATTATTTCCTATGTGCTCATAAAGGAGAACCAAGTTTCTGTCTTACTTCTATATTTGAAAGAGTGATTCTCAACGTGCAGAAGACTGAAAATAAAATTTATTGCAGAAAAAAAAAAGTTCAGAAGGAAAATATAATTAAAGCCAGATAATTAAGTGAAATTTACTTCAAACAACCAGCAGATACTTTTCCTATCAAGGACAGATTTTGCATAGCAAAGGGAGAGCCAGAAAAATAAAACATAAAAGGTTATTTTGACACCATAACCATAACCATGACCATGATAAAAATTTCACATTAAGTAGGTCGTCCTAAACTAAAACAAAGTCATTGTTTCTTACCTAAATGAAATCTAAGATTTGTTGATAAAGCTACAACAATAGAACTTAACGACCTTAAATATCATCTAGACCAGTGATGCCGAACCCCCCCAAAAATGGGGTCTCTACACCGTATGTGAGGATCCATGCTGGAGACACATTGACTTAGAAAACCACATATTTACACTGTGTTCTATGGCACTTTATTTTGTTAGTTATTTCCCCATTACATTTAATTTGATTCTGGTGGCTCTGGACTGCCTGTTTGGCACCTGTGATCAAGTCAACCCCTCTCCATTTATTCCTGAACTTAGGAAACTAGCCTAGGAGGACATTCAGAGCCACTAAAGTCTTTTGAGATGAGGAGTGACATGATCCAGATTCACTATCGATATAATTTCAAAAATCAGGTAAATTATAGCAAAACTAAATTCAGTCTAAATCATGGCTCAGCAAACTATGGCCTGATGGGGAAATATAGCCCATATTGTTATTGTTTTGATTTGTTTTGTTTCAGATCTTTGGAGATTGAAATATTTCAAGATTAGTAGCCATGTAACATCATGAAAAAAATATTAGTGTTGAAAATGTATGCCGTTGTTTGAAGGAAATCCAACATCATTTATTGAATTATGATTTTTCTAAATGACATCCAACACACTCTCTTCTTGTTTAATTCTGGACTCTGTTCAGGGTGCATTTTGGTGTCTTTACTAGATACATGCCCAAATGGATGAGATTCATGGGATAGCTATATAATTCCCTTCTTTGCATTAACCACTTGTTTTTTTTTCCTAAAAAATTCTTTTCAATCCACATTTATGTGAATCTGTTGTCTGAATCATTTTGAGTGTTTCTGGGCCTCGTTGTTGGTTTGCTGCCATGCATTAGGGCATTATCCAATCAGCAAAATATGATCTCCAACTCCTAATTCTGAAGTGCCCGACCTTCTCTATGGAATCCCTCTTCCATTTGGACTTTACTGGACATCATCCATGATGGTTACAGACTCCATCAGCCAGCATGGTTCTTCCTATGCCTCATTTGATATTACTGATCAAAGTCTCTTCAATTTGCTCTGCCTAAAGTTACAACTTTGAAAAACTCTTCTATGATTTTGGCGTATGCAGGGGAGTAAAATTGTTGGGGGAGAGCCTTAAAGGTCACATTCTCTTGACCATATCAAATGTTTATTATTGCCAAAAATAATCAATACAGTGGAAGTTTGCATTTTATTAAGACAATTGTGTGAAGAGAAAGATATAGTCTAATGTGATTGAGAAAGTTTCAATATTCTTTTCCCAAACCTTCATCTAAGATACCATTGATAATTGTACAAAATAATTTCATTAAAATGTTGAAAAATTAGGCATAAGAGTAAATGGGTATTGGGATTTTCTCAAATAATTTTCGTTAGTAAAAAAGAAAGAAAAAAAGAAAGGAAGAAAAAAAAAGAAAGAAATAAAGAAGAGGAAAGAAAAGAAAAGAAAAGAAAAGAAAAGAAAAGAAAAGAAAAGAAAAGAAAAGAAAAGAAAAGAAAAGAAAAAGAAAACTGAGTCTCCTTGCTCCCATAGCATTTGATAACCTTGTTTCTCTTATGAATCTTGAGATCTGAGACACTAACTGGGGCACCTCTGAGATATACTCCCTTTATGTTAAAAATGCCAGTTTTCCTTCTCATTTTTTCTTCTTACAATTCATTCTTCTTTAGAGAGTAAGTTCATTATCAGAATAAGATCTAATTATGAGTAGTGATTATTTCCACCCCCCCCCATCTGCCCTACCTTCTCTCATCTCCCCTTTTTATCCCCTTCGTCTTACTTTCTTGTGGAGTAAGATGCCCAATTGGGTGCGTGTGCTATTCCCTCCTCAAGTTGAATCTGATGAGAGTAAGATTCACTCATTCCCCCTCATCTGCCATCTCTTCCCTTCCAATAGAACTGTTTTTTCTTTTCATTTTTATGTGAGATATTCTACCCCGTTCTATCTCTCCATTTCTCCCTCTCTCAGTATATTCCTCTCTCACTCCTTAAATTTATTTTATTTTTTTAGGTATCATCCCTTCATAATCAACTCACTCTGTGCCCTCTGTCTATACACACACACACACACACACACACACATATATATATGTGTATGTATATTTATATGTATATGTATATTCCCTTTAACTACCCTAATATCATCATCTTTACATGTAGGAATGTAAGCAAAACAGCTTAACTTTAGTAAGTGGCTTATGAATTCTCTTTCTTGTTTACCTTTTCATGTTTCTCTTGACTCTTTTGTTTGGAAGTCAAATTTGCTATTCAGTTCTAGTATTTTCACTGAGAAATCTTGAAAGTCCTCTATTTTATTGAAAATCCATATTTTGCCTTGGAGCATTATACTCAGTTTTGCTGGGTGGGTGATTCTTGGTTTTACTCCTAGCTCCTTTGACCTCAAGAATATCATATTTCAAGCCCTTAAATCCCTTAATGTAGAAGCTGCTCGATCTTCAGTTACTCTGATTGTTTTTCCACAATATTCAAAGTGCTTCTTTCTGGCTGTTTGCAGCATTTTCTCCTTGATCTGGAAACTCTGGAATTTGGTGACAATATTCCTAGGAGTTCTCTTTTTGAGATATTTTTCAAGAAGCAATTGGTGGATTCTTTCAACTTCTATTTTACCCTCTGGTTCTAGAATATCAGGGCAGTTTTCCTTGAAAATTTCTTGAAAGATGATGTCTCACTTCTTTTTTTGATCATGGCTTTCAGGTTACCAATAATTTTTAAATTATCACTCCTGGATCTATTCTCCAGGTCAGTGGTTTTCCCATTGAGACATTTCACATTGTTTTCCATTTTTTCATTCCTTTGTTCTGTTTTATAATATCTTGATTTCTCATAAAGTCACTAGCTTCCACTTGCTCCAATCTAATTTTTAAACTGTTATTTCCTTCAGTGGTCTTTTGGACCTCCTTTTCCATTTGGCTAATTCTGCCTTTCGAGGCATTCTTCTCCTCATTGGCTTTTTGGAGCTCTTTTGACATTTGGGTTAGTCTAATCTTTAAGGTGTTATTTTCTTCAGTATTTTTTGGGTCTCCAGCAACTCATTGACTTGTTTTTTATGGTTTTCTTGCATCTGTCTCATTTCTGTTCCCAATGTTTCCTCTGCTTCTTTAACTTGCTTTTCCAATTTCTTTCTGAGCTCTTCTATGGCCTGATATCAATTCATATTTTTCTTGGAGGTTTTTGATGTAGGCTCTTTGACTTTGTTGACTTTTTCTGGCTATATATTTTTGTCTTCTTTGTCACCAAAAATGGAATCTAGCGTTTGAGTTTGAGTTTGAGTCTGAGTTTGTTTTCACTTTCTGTTCATGTTCCCGGCCAACTACTTGACCCTTGAGCTTTTTTCAGTGTATGACTGCTTGTATAGCAGGGAATACTTTGTCCCAAGCTTTAGGGTCCAAGCACTGCTGTTTTCAGAGATATTTTTAATCCACTGTCACCCCAGGCTCTGTCACAGCAACACTCCTCCTCCCTCAAGAATTTCCAACCAGGACCATAGACAGATCCAAGCAGGGCACAGTAAGAGAAACTTCCTTTGTGCCCACAAAGTGCTCCTTGCACTCCTGCTCTGATCTGCTGCTAGCTTCCTTCCACCATGTGAGCCAGGGACTTGGCAAACAACTGACACTGGAACTCTAGAAGCAGCCTCAGGAGCTTACTGCTGCTGCCACCATCACCACTGCTGCACCTCTGCCACCCCCAGGGCTGGTGGTGGAACCACTCTAAACTTGATCTAACCTTCTCCATGGTCTTTGTCATTTTGGGTTGAGAAGTATGGTTACTGCCACAGCTCAATGATTCATGGCCCTAGAGCTTGTTCTGCTGGCTGACTCCCAGTCTGGTTTGTCCTGGCATGGCCCACACTGGGCTATGCTCTGCTCCCAGTACTGTGCAGTAGACCCTTCCAGGGGACCATCCAGGCTCTCCTGGACTGGAGACCTATTTCCCTCTGCTATTTCGTGGGTTCTGCAGCTCTAGAAGTTTTTCAGAGCCATTCTTTTTACAGGTGTTTGGAGGGACCTGGGTGAGAGCTTAGGAAGTCCCTGCTTTCCAGCTGCCATCTTGGCTCTGCCCCCTCAGTCCCTGGTTTTTCTAATAATTGTTAAGTGGAGATTTTTTTTCTAGCTTTGGCAAACTAATCTGTTAGATTTCTTCCAAGTGAAAAATAACAATGTGCTTTAGTTAAATATGTCAAACTGGGGTGAGTATTTCTAGATTTACCCAGTTTTAATAGTATGTTAGGGTATACCTCAAATCACCTGGCCATATCAAAATGTGCCTGGTGGCCAGATATAACACGAATCACTTAGAAATATCTCTTCAGAAATTGGTTTTTCCCTTGAGACTTCAAATTTCTTACACTCTCTACCTTTTATTGATTGAACTGTGTTAAAGTCAGTAAATAAATTAATCTCTGGCACTTCTTTACTTGCACAATGTTGAAAGTCTTGGCATTTTCCAAAGACTTACTTAGTCTAAATCTATATCAGCTATCATTCTTCACTTGCTGTTTCCTTCTTATGTCCTCCCATTCACTTCCCCTGTACATTTATATGTATCATGTCTCTTACTTTTCAGATAGCTACAATGGTTCAAATCCTTTTCTTCCATCAGTTCTTTCCCAAGACATCACCACTACACTGACAGTCCTCTCCTCCTCCCCCATTAGTTAACCAGTTCAACACTTCCCAGTTCTCTTGAGTCACTTGCCCCATAATCTATCACTAATCTTGCCCTGTTGAGTCTCAGCCTTGGAATGATATCAACCTCTTCTACTTTCGCCCGTGCTGAACAAGGATGCTGAACAAACCTGGAGAAAATGATGAAATCATGCTTAATGGAACTATCATAAAACTATGCCACACCATTTCAATTGTATCTTTACTATCACAAAAACCCCAAAACAAAACATTTTAAATTTCTAGAATAAATAAATTTTATCACCACGGTTCTTTTGCCAAACCATTTCTTTCTTTCTCAAATCTCCCATGGTTTCCCATACTCTGCCTGGTCAGTTGAAATCTTTGCCTCAGCTTTCATTGAAAGCACTGAGGCCATTCACCAAGTTCTCTTTCACATCTTTCTTATCTACTCTTCATCTCACATCACTCAGATGTCATCTAACACTATTACATGCTCATAGAAGAGGTGAATTTTTCATATACAAGGCAAGCACACACATTAGATATATGTATATGTGAATATACACACACAAATACAAGTGTTTCTATTTTATCACATTTTCTCCAGCAGATTGACCAATTGCCCTTGCTTTCTCACTAATCTTATGTCTCTTACTGGTTACTTTCTTATAGCCTACAATGTACTCATCTGTTTCTCCTCCACCCTCAAGGAACCTCATCTTGATCCAGATATCCCTGGAGTTATCATTTAATATCTCTCCTCCTTTTCAAAATCCATGAGGCCATCTCTGATTTGTGCCTCCACTACCTCTCCTCTCTCTGTCTTAAAACTTCAATCCAGTGTCCAACCTCATCTTTAAGCTGAGATTGTTCTCTCTAAGTATTACAATTATCTCTTAAGTGTCAAGTCTATTTTACTTACTCCCACACCCAAGCTTTTAGCCTATCAGTCCCCCTTGTCTCTCATTCTCTCATCCCTTGTATCCAATCTATTTCACATTTCTGATTATTCCAGATTTGTAAAATATCTTGCATATTCCCCATTCTCTCCCCTAATATTACCACTGCCCTGGTACAGATACTCATCACTTCACACTTGGTCTGTTGCAATAACCTTTTGCTTGATCTCTCTGCCTCAAGTCTTTCCCCCCTCCAATCCAACTTCCACTTAGCCATCAGATTTATCTTATTAAAGTACAAGTCTGACCATGTTCCCTCCCTATTCAATAAGCTCTAGTGGTTCCCTATAACCTCCAGGATCAAATACAAAATCTTATATTTAGACTTTAAAGCAAACACTTCCTATCCTACTACTTTTCCAGTCATTTTCTTCTTATTCCCCTCCTGAGATTCACTGTCTTTGATCTCCATGTTCCTCAAATAAAAAATTGCATCTTACAACAACAGCATCATCCCTGCCATCCTTTATGCCTGGAATTATTTTCCTACTCATCTATATATCTTTCCCTCCCTCACTTCTTTCAAGTCCCAGCTAAGATCTTTCCTTTCATGGAAACTCTCTCCTGATTTCCCCTTAACACTAGCTACTCCATTTTGATTATCTCCAGTTTATTCTGGATACATCTTGTTTGGACAAACTTGTTTTCATTTTATGTCATCCATTACCTTTGAGTTGCTTGAGAGCTGGAACAATCTCTTATGTTCTTAATATTGTACCTGGAATGTAGTAAGTAGTTAATAAATGCTTATTGACTGACTGCTAGTGTACTCTTGCCTCAACCTGAAAAAAAAAAAAACATGGAATAGCTGTGAGACTTGGCATATTTAATTAAATTTGGGAAAACATCCTGTGACTGTTATCTTCTGATCAAATTAAGATCACTAACTCAGGTGAATAATGAGCCAGCCCAATTTGTAGTAAGACCACAGTACATGATTTTTCCCCTCTAAATTTGTTCTGATTCCCCATAACTATATTTTCACATTACCTATATCATCACATTCCTAGAAGAGTTATCAGTCTAACCTGGAGAAAAAAAAAGTTACCTCACTGAGATATTGGAGAACGGGCTTTTGTCTAATGATTGCCATTTATTAAATTCATTTTCATCCAATGCAAAGACTTAGGGTCCAAAACTGGAAAGGGCCTTGTACATCATCTCAGTCACTCCCTCATTTTATAGATGATGAGACTACAGCCAAAATATGGGAATCCCTCAGCTGAATATGTCATGGCTGAGAATAGCCAGCCTGGCATTTTTATTCACATCCTCTGTTTCAAATGTCTGTGGTCTTTATGTTTTAACTCAAGCCTAAAAAAATTGAATTATTCCTCACCACTTCCTTCCTTCTTTACAAAGGCATTTTTAAAGGTGCCTTTTTTAAGTAGCTAGTGGCACAGTGAATAGAGCGCTGGGCCTGGAGTCAGGAAGTCCTGAGTTCAAATCTGGCCATAGTCACCTACTAGCTGTGTGACCCTAAGGCATTTAACCTCTGAAGCCTCAGTTTCCTCAAATGTAAATTGGGAAAGACAATAGCACGTATTTCCCAAAGTTGTTTTGAGGATAAAATGAGATATTCGTGCAATACTTAGCACCATTGCTGGCATATAGTAGTCACTATATAAATGTTTATTCCTTTTCTCCTTCCCCTTTAAAATAATAAAATTTTCTTAATTCAATTTTCCATTTTGCCTTCAATTCTTTGGAGTTCAAGTCATTTCCATTATACCATATATTTGTATTTATTGTGATTTAATCATATTTATCATTTTTACCAAATAACATGTAAATGTATCTTTAAAAACATTAAATCAGAAATATACGTATAATATTATTTCTTTTATTGGATCCATTATCAGTTCAGGGAACTGAAACCATCCATAATGGGGACAACAGATTTTAGGCTATCTATTCCTAAAATTCCTATAGAGCATTTAGGGAAGGGAAACCAGCATAGTAAAGATTATGTAAACATACATGCACACATGCATATATATGTGTGTTCATATGCTTGTGTGAGTGTATGTATATGTATGTAAGATAATAAAAATAATATTACACTACATTATATTATAATATAGTATAGCAAAGCATAGCATAGTATAGTCCAGTACAGTACAGTATGTTCCTAGGCCCAAAGAGGAGAAATAGCAATAATGGGTGAGGATTGCAAAAATGGAAAACAAATTTGAGACCTCAAAAATTTTCTTAATAGAGCTGGTGAAAAATGGAATTGGCTTCCTTGTAAAGTGGTAATTTCCCCATCATTGCAGTTCTTCAGACAAAAAGAACGAACCAGTTTCAGGGACTATTATGAAGAGAATTTCATTTTAATATTGAACTGTACGTCATTTTATGATAAAAATGTGCTTTTTATGTATCAATGTATATTAATCGGCTCCCTTCCACTCTTTTTAATATATGTAGATTATTCTTGCATTCAATTTCTTTTCCTTTGTATTTGAAGATCTGTCTACTAGGTGATTGCATTATTTCTATTTAATTTTAAAATTTATCCATTATGTATCTTGGCATTTAACACATTCTTGTTGTTTCTGTTGTGTTATTTTTTTTAAATAAAGTTAGACATGTTGACTGGATTCTTTTCATAGATGCTACCCTCCTATCCAGCTAGGTGGCATAGTGAATAGAGCACCAGGTCTGGAGTAAGAAGGATCTGAATTCAAATCTAGCCCCAGACAATGATTAGCTTTGTGGCCCTAGGTGAGTCATTTAACCTTGTGTGACTCAGTTTCTTCATCTGTAAAATGAGTTGGAGAAGGAAATGGAAAAGCACTTCACTATCTTTGCCAAAAAAAGCCTCAAAATGGTCATGAAAAGTCAGAAACAACTAACACAACTGAACAACAACAACTTTCCCACCACACACATCCCCCATCTGGAAATTCTGAGCAGTTTTCTTATATTATATTTAACATGCTTTATGTTTGTCAATTTGTCATGCTTTTTTGGGGAGGGTATATTACCCTTATATCATCTCAGTGCTGAAATATTAAAAATTAATGTATTTTGATTTTTAAGAGATCATGTTTTTTATGTTATTTATTTTTCCTCTTCCTTTATCCAGATTATTAAAAAGATATTTCCTTTCTAACATGTCACTCTCTATTTCGCTTCTTTAGAGATACTTGTGCTATAGATTCAACTTTTTCTATTATGCTAATTATTTCTAGTGTGCACATAATAAATGATTCAATTTGTTCCCATTGTAGCCACAGAAGTATAATCCTTGCCCTAGTACCTTCCATTCAACAATTCTGTGGTTGTGCTGGATCAGTTTTTGCGGGTTTGAATATGGTTGAGGGAGTGTAGTATGGCTGTTCCTTTAAGAGCCACTCCAATTTTCTGGCTCCTGAAACAAGGGACCACCCTTGACAGCAGAGAAAATGATCTTCCCCCACCCTTCCTACCTTGACTTGTTTTTTTCACTTCTTTGAGAAAAGTCATGTGCTCTTGCTCTTCTGTTGAAAAAAGGGATGGTGATGGAAAGTTGTGTGCAGGATTTGCTGGTATCTGAAAAGCAGGAGAGAAATCCCAGACTGGGTGCAAAAGTATAAGCCTGTGTGTCAGTGTGGGTATCTGGCCCAAGCATAGAGGCTAGTGACCAAGGTGTGCTGGGTGATAGCATCATGGCTTAGCATTCCTTAAGACTATTGAATTTAGGGCTTTTTGTTCATTTTCTTGTCTTGTGGAGGGGGCTTAATTGCTTGACTCTGATGCACAATTTTTCATCAGAACTTTCTTTTAATTTTTTCAGAGTTAGGAGAGCCTGGAGAAAATGTCTAGTCTTTCCATTTTTTGATCATCTAATTTTCCATGGATTTGATTCAATTTGATTTTACATACAGTTGGTCTAGATCAGTGGTGTTGTTCATTTGCTTCAGTTGCATCCAACTCTTTGTGACCCCATTTGGGGTTTTCTTGGTGAAGATACTGGAGTGGTTTTCCATTTTCTTCCCCAGCTCATTTTTCAGATGAGGAAATTGAGGCAAATGGGGTTACATGACTTGCCCAGGGTCACACAGCCAGTAAGTGTGTGAGGCCAGATTTGAACTCAGGTCTTCCTGACTCCATGCCCAGCAATCTATCCACTAAACCACCTAGCTGCCCCTGATCAGTACTGAGTACCCTTCCAACTTAAACTTTCTATAATTTTTGGAAAATCTTACCTATAATGTGTAGATCATTTAATAAATGTATTTTACAGTATTTAGTATTCACACTTGTGGCTGCATAAAATAGAGAGTAGCTACATTTTAAACTTTTCTCGTTGTTTACTAAGTTGTTCCATTTTTGGCAAGCTTCATGGAAAGTGACATGGGAACAAATGTACTTGGTGGTTTGGTTTTAGCCTCCCTCTGTACAACTGATTAATTTAATTATTGATTGAAATTTTAATTGCATCATTTGTTTGGGCTGACTAAGTTTCTATTAAATTGAAATTGAGTGTCCAATAACTATGAAAGAGATTCAGAGGTGCTTGAGTAAAATTCCTTATTTCTCCCTTTTTATTTACCAGAAAAAAATCATTTTGAAGAATAATTATTAAAACTCAACTGCTATATAATGGCTTGACATGGTATATATAGAATTGGAGCTAAATGAGACTTTAGAGGTCACCTAATTAGGTGACTCAGTTTATAAAGAACAATAATAAGACAACAGAGAACTTAAATTATTAACCAACATCAGACAGGTTAGTGAGTGGAAAAACAAAAAACAAGATTTGAACTAAAGTTCAAGATCAATGTTTCTCTGATTACTTTATAACTGACTTCCTTATGTACCCTACCCCTTGAATATATATATATATATATATATATATATATATATATATATATATATATATATAACATATATATATATGTGTGTGTGTGTGTGTGTATTTTTTCAGAGTCTGCATTCTGTTTTCTATCAGCACAGGTTTATAGGTATCCCATTCTCCAAGCTTAGGGACATGTGTATACTGAAGGGAGGAGAACACAGCTGAAAATAAGAACCTTCTACTGAAAACTCTTCTTCATTTCTAAGTTTTTATTTTTTCCCTTTATTCCCTAACCTAATTAGATTCAATGAACATTGATACAAGTAGCCTGTATAGTTAAAAAAGGCATTAAATTATTTTCTAATTTTTATTCTTATTTTACAACCTTAATAAATACTTTTAGTCTAATCTAATTGTATCTAGTGGCTGATTATTGAGGGCAAGAACCCTGGTAGGGACTCATGAGAGATAATTTACAAGTTCAGATTCCAAAAGTTACTTTTAAATTTTAGATAATAGTAACATCTCCTTCCCCTCCTCCATTTCCAGTATCAAAGCCACTACTTTGAGTGCCAAGTTAGAAATTGAGTGCCACAGAGAGATTCTTCTAGGTTCTGCAGATATGATGATGCAAATGAAGCCAGCCCTGCCCTTGAAAAGCTTATATTCTCTTGGAAGGGAGCAACAGGTACACAGGAAAATGCTCAATATGCAGGGGTAAATGAGAAAGTTGGCATGGCATGATAGATAGCTGGCCTCAAATTCAGGAAGACATGGGCATAAGTCCCATCTCTAACATTGATTGTGTGATATTTCATAAGTCACCTGACCCCATATAACAACAATGGCACTTGCCACTACTGTGTCTGTGTAAGGCCAATAACACCAGCACACAGAGGGCTGCTAGCAGAGGTTCTTTGATCTGTTTTTCTAGGGAAAGCAACTTTAAGGAATTTACAACCTCACTTTAATTAAAGATACATACATCATCCATTTCATTCAGCGGAAAAAGTCAGCATCCTGAACATTAGGACAAACACAAACAGAAATTACAAACAGATCAACAGACAGGCTTTGTCTGATCAAGACATCACATATATAATTACCAAAAAGATAAGCACGAACATTTGGGTTTTCAAAACCAGGGGGCTCTTAACAATGGCTATCCAGAGTCTCGTCTGGTCAAATCAAATGACACTCTTCCAGTGAGTGAGACCGCTCAAAGGCAAAACACCAATCTCTGAATTTATATACACTTCATCAGGGGCAAAGGGTGTCAAAACCATGCGACTCAAACCCACGCGACTTAATCGTTCCCTTGACCTAAGCAGGTTATCAAAGACTCCTGATTCAAAGATTTCTTGGTAACGAGAAGCACTCCAAAACAAAGACAACAAAAAGTCCACTTCGCTTGCCATTACATGTGAAAGGCAACACTCATCAAAGATACTTTATTGCCTCAGCATTCAAAAAGAGAAAACAGCAAAAAATGTCCCACCCTAATTACCATAACACTCTAGTATCTGAGTCAACTTTCTGAAAATTAAGTTTTAGATAAGATGTTTTTACTTAATTGGCAGAAAAAAAAATAGCTCACCTGGAGCCCCTTACATGGGTGAAATCACTAGTCAGGTGTGTGTGTGTGTGTGTGTGTGTGTGTGTGTGTGTACATAGTAGATACAACACAATATTGGGGGAATTAAATACACATACATATACATATATATGTATACAGACACATACTAAATACAATATAATCTCAGGAGGAATTAAAAACTGAGCCTTTCATAGGAGATGATATAAATATGAGTAAGAGGCAGAGAAGAGGAGGAACCCACCAGTCCTAGAGTAGTAACTTCTGCAAAATCATCTAAGTAGCAGATGACATTTCCTAGATAGGGAATAGAAGGCAGGCCAATCTGAACAGGATGCCAACATTCTGTGGCATTTGACATAATATTCCATGTGAATGAGAATGATGTGCAATCAGTTTAGAAAAATAGATTGGAGCCCAATTTAATTAGTTTTAAATACCAGACAGAGGAGTTTGCATTTTTTCTTAGAGGTAATATGGAAACAGAGAGGATGATATAGAAAAAAAATCCATAGTGAAAGCCTAGGTCAACAATAATCAATCATGAACAATTTAATAAGCATTTAATGACTGAACAGGCATTGGTATTGTCCATGACCATGAGGGTAGTATAGAATATAGATGAGACATGATCACTGACTGTCATTCCCTGTCTCTAGTATTAAACATTTTATGGATATGCTTTATTTGTTTTATTTTCAGGGGGAACATTGAAAAAGCCAAGGAAACCCCTGAATGCTACAATTTGGAGGATACTTATTAGGTAAAACAGGGACATTTATCATTGTTATTTCAGACTGCTAAGCTCTACAAAGAACAATATATATGTGCTATCATGCTACCAAAAATCTAGTACAAACCTATTAAAGTGAAGGAGGAGAAGGATGGGCAAGAAGGAAGAAGAAAGGAAAGAAGAGGAGGAAGTTTGGTTTATCTGACCACTAAACTGAAGGCACTCTATGGGGACAAGTACAGAGTTCTGGAGAAAATCAAGAAAATCTAATTATAAGCCACACCTTCGATACCAGTTGTAAGATCATAGACCAGTCACTGGATGTTTTTGAGGCCCATAATGATCCAAAATTCTCAAACTTGTTGTTCATTCAATTTTTGTCTAGCTTCCTTTCTCTACTTTTATGGAGGTGAGATATAAATGTATGATATCATTTTAAGGATGTGTGTTTCTCATCCTGTTCAATCATTACTGTAAAGAATTTTCAAGGAGGAACTTCCCTTTACAAATGCTTGCATCTTCTAGTGTTAGTCAATTGCCTGGGCTATTGAAAGCTTAAGTGACATGTCTAGGTAGAGTCAAACATCTAATATGTGTCCAAGGAGACCACTGAAATCCTGTTTTCTTGACTTCAAGTTCAGTCTTCAATCCACTACACCACAATGTCTCTCATCTCGCATTATGACAGTGATCATGATGTTTCTGAAAATGAGGAAGCAAAGGAGGAATAGAGGAAACATATTCCATCACCCTCTAATGGAGAATTTTCAGAAACTAAGGGCTCAGGAGCCCAACACACAAAAAGGCCTTTAGGCTTTGCCATCTGCATCATTCAAAAGTATCTCTACTTGGATGAGAGCTCAGATCCCTCAGAGCCTCAAGGATGTATTCCACACTCATCACTTCTAAAAAGAATTAATCTAAATTTGGAGCAACAATTAATTTTATTTTGAATCAAAGACAGCAGTGGGACTTTTCACAGTCCTGTAAACTCTGTCATCTTTAACAAAAATATGAACCATTTATCACTGTTTTGGTTTCCAAATAATTTTTCATTTATAACATAAAAGGAATCCTTACAAGCCTGACTTGCCATAATCATGGAACTCATTTGTTTTCTCCAGAGGCCTATTACTCATTAATCACTTTAAAGAACTTTCAAACCTCTGGTGTTTTTATCACACACACACACACACACACACACACACACACACACACACACACAGAGATTCAGATATTCTGAAAGATAGTCCTTTCATTTTAAGAAATTTCTGTCTAAGAAATTAAGAGAAATTGGGCGTTGTGTGTTTTCCTGATGTTACTGTGTCACTATAGTTTCTGGGACTTCCTTATTCTTATTTGGTGTAATGCTTCCCCAAGGGCCAATCTGCGAGTCTGAGTGTGTATGGAAGGACATGTATGATTGATAAAATCAAGAACGTTGCTACCTTACTACTAGGGCTATTGTGAGTAAATAGATGAATACTTTGCTCCAGAATACTGATATCTGGTGATGGAAGGAGGGAAGTCCTCTAGATCTGTGGTACTTTCCCTTATGGAAGCCTATTTCTTTCCTACAGTGAATCAGAGACTGCCCAATTCATGCCACATACCTAGGTGTCCACTGCTAGATTGTACTATGAAGTATGACCCTGATACCTCAATAACCCAGTATGCTAGCCTCAAGGGTTTGGCAGTTAGATGTGTTTCAGTATTATATATAATTCCCTTTGGTGGAGTATTTGTGGATGATGAAGAGATGAAGGGTGTGATCACAGAATCTGGGTGTGTGACTAGAGTAGGATGAAGGTATAAATGTTGGGAGATGAGGGCGTTGATGCAATGGCAAACAGAAATATTTCAGGGCATATGAATTTGTAAATAGAAGTCTAATGAACAGTAGAGCAAGGGTTGGGATAGAGGGGCAGACAGAACATTTTAAGGAAAGAGAGAGGTTGACCAAGAAGGATATTAAGAATAGCCATCAGGGGATGCATTGGGTGACATATCCGGGCTGAGTGAACCTCCATCCAGTGTTGGAGATTGGATGGGCCTCAAGTCTGAATTGTGGGTCTTGATGTTTACATCACATATGTCCATCTTTTTTTCTGATTAATTCTGTTCGGATATTCTTTTATTCCTTTAATTATATCTCCAAACATTGGTTATTGGACAAGAGACTCTTATTTGGAAGACTGGCAACTAAGTTAACGTTGGTGGATAGTGTTAAAACTGTGTGATTCTTATCCCTCTCTATAAAGCAACCCTTTTGTACTATTTGTATCTTTGCAGTGTCAAAAGAAAGTGTAAAGGAACATCAGAGGGAGAAATCTAGGTCTTCCTGACTCCGGGTCTAAGATTCTGTCCAGTATGCTGCCATTCCTTTGAAGCTCCATGTCACTGAAGTGATGGCTGTATCTGTCACCAGTTAAAGATAGGGACTAGATTTGTGATTTCATTGGTTTGGGGACGTGATGATTATGACTATTCTCTTCAAATATATAGGTCAGCAACTTCTTTACAACATTTTTTTGGAAAGTCATCTATCCCATCTAAAAGTCCAGTAGTTTAACAAGAGTCACATCAATCAATCAATTACCATTTATTAAGCACCTATTATGTACCTAGTGACATCTAGGTGATGCAATGGATAGAACACTGGGCCTGGAGTCAGGAAGACCTGATTTTCAAATCTTTCCTCAGAAAACTGTTAGCTGTGTGATCTTGAGAAAGTCACTAATCCCTGTTTGACTCAGTATCCTCATCTGTAAAATGAGGCAGAGATGATAATGGCAAAATACTGCAGTATCTTTGCCAAGAAAGCCTCAACTGAGGTCAACAAGAGTCAAAGAAGATGAAAATTTCTATGTAAAAACAGCAGCAATATTATTTACCTGGCATTGTGTTAAGTACTTGGGACAGAAAAAGAAGAAAAACAGAGTCCCTGAGTCCCTGGCCTCAAAGAGTTTATAATCTTATTGAGAAAAGAGCATACAAATGAAAGTATAAAAAAACAAGCAATATTAAAAATAAATTAAAATATGATTAACAGAAGGAAGGCAGTAGAATTAAGAAAGATTGGGAATTGGGACTTAAAGGAAACTAGGGAGGTAAGTAAATAGAGTTAAAGAGAGAAAGCACTCCAGATATTGGGGACAGTCATAGAATATAAGATGAATGTTCTTTCAGAAACTTCTTCAACTTTGGGCTTCCTGAAACAAGGGGCCACCCTTGGCAGAAAAAAACAAGACAAAACAAAACAAAAAAAACTTGATCTCCATTACTTTCCATACCTTTTCTTTGTTTTTATTTGTCCAGGAAAAGTCATGTGCTCTCATTTTCTTTTTTAAAAAGAAAATGGCAGCAGGTTAGGTTAGGGTAATGAGGTCTTTCTACTGACACTTCATCCATTGTGGATATGGTTAGGTTAAGATTTCTACCGGACATCCAGTTTGAGAATCTGAAAGGCAGTTGGGATGTGAGATTGTAGGTCAATCAGTGTAGGGTTTGGAGCAGGATAGATATATCTGAGAATAATCAATATGGAGATGGAAGTCCAGGGAGTTGATAACATCACTAAGTGAAGTAGTATAGAGAGAAAAGAGAGGAAAGCCCAGGGCAGAATCTGGAGGGATGCCTGTTGTCTATTCGTCCTTTGTTTTTTAAGAGGATCAACAACATCGTGAGTTGACGTCTTCACTAGTTTATGAATTAGATTTAAGTGAGGCAGAGTGGCACAAAGTCATTAGCGTCACCCTCTCTTCCAGAGACTTCAAAGTTCAGTGCCAAAGACAAAATTCAGGAGAACTGATGATGGCTTGGGGCAAAGTGGATAACCTTGGCAGCTTTAATGTCCAACCAAGCTCAAAGCACTCCATAACACCAGCTTCAGCTGCCTATATGGCCATTGGAATAAATTATTCTCACACACCAATTCCACTGGGGGAAGTCTTCATATTCTTAGGGTAGATATTCCTTAACACCCCAATGGGTTTGAGACCCATTGGTTATCTTCAACCTGGTTTTGCCTTTCTGCTGAGATGATTTACCAGAGTGAGGACACTGTGGGGAGCCATAGGAGAGAATTGGAGGTCAGGTGGACACCAAAGGTGGATGAGCAGCCTTGAAAAAGGTTTAACCAGCCCTCATACCAGAAGTGCTAGTCCTTCTCCTTGGACACCTGGTACATATTTGAGGGCAACTATACCTAAGCAGTTAGAATGCATGGTCTAGAGGAGATTCCAGTGATAGAGAGAAGGAGCAGCATTCCCCCCTCGCCCCCCCCCTCTCTCTCTTCCTTTGTGTCTCTCTGTATCTCTCTCTCCCTATATTTTAGCAATACATTTTTTTTTTAAATGGCTCATGACAATAATGTCTTTGTGACACCAGTCATTTCTGGTTGTTTTCCTACCTATCTTACTCCTCCTGGTAGGAGCACATAACAGGAATTCAGCGAATATTTATTGATAGTTTTGATGCAGTTTCAATCCTATTCCGCATTACTTATTCTTTAATTCTTGCTATTATTTAATCATTGGTAATCTTCCACAGTGCAAAAAATAATCAAAGGATCTGTGATTAACTCACAGAGATTAACTCCTGGTGTGGGAATGCTCTCCATCAAGACATAGCTGGACCTGCCTACGATCTATTACATAAGTTATAGGATACTTTCTGAGGCAAATAAAGATAAAATGACTTGTCCAGGATGACACAGCTATTGAGTACAATGTTAGAGTAAGTATTTAACTTAATATTTTGCAAATCCCAGCCTACCACTCTAGCTACTACACCAAATTGCCAACATAAGACTATTCTGCAAGACAGTATGGAAATTAAACTGTTCTGGGATGCTTAGCCTTCATTAAGTAAACTTAAATCATCACCATCAATCCACAAGCCCCAAGCCTAATTCCAGTACATAAGCTGATCATTGAAACTTAGGCACCTTTAAAAGTTGTATTCAACCTTTCCAATCCCAAGTGTAACATAACACAAATTAATATATAGCTTCAATACTCTCCATAGGACCTTGGAGGCTTCATAGAGCACATTCTGAAGTGCTAAGTCTGCAGCCAGGATTCAGTGCAGAAACTATCTCAGTGTCTGTTGGATTCATGTCTCTCCTCAAACCCCTTGGAGGTGACTGGAAACTCATAAAGTTTGAAACTCATTTAGAAAGATAAGGAGTTACTTCATATCCCTTCCTCAAGAGATAGGGAGAATTTAGTTATGAATACTTCACAGATCATCAAACTAGGCTCTCAATGGTCTTTCCAGAATTGTTTCCCTAAAAAAATCCAACTGAAGTCTCAATTGGTTCACTGCTTCATTGCCCCTCCTACCAGAATATTCATTCTGGAGCTGTCTTTATTCTGCATATTCCAATAACTGCATAAAATAACTTACACTTTCAATGCAGCAAAACATTACTATCTTCTGTTAATTTTCTAATCAAAATGGCAAATTCATGATATAAATAACACTTGTAGCCTTCCCAATTAGGTTAAGAGGTGATAAAAAAACTGTCCAATTTTTCAAAGTGAGATTAATTTTAATTATTTTTATAATTGGATGCTGCCAATACTACATTTCAGGAAAATAATGTGGTGAAAAGAAATAAATATCCACCAGATGTTAGAACAATATGTTGGTTGGAAATAAATTTGTTGCCATTAGTCCTTTCAGTTTTCTGACTCTTTGTGATCCCAGTTGAGGCTTTCTTTGTAAAGATATTGGAATGATTTGTCATTTCCTTCTCCAGCTCATTTTATACATGAGGAAACTGAAGCAAACAGTTGAGGTGAAGTGATTTGCCCATTGCCAAACAGCTAGGAGGTGTCTAGGGTTTGATTTGAACTCAGCTCTTTCTGACTCCAGGCCTGGTCACCTATTCATTCACTGTGTTACCTAGCTCCCCTTGGAAATAACTAGTTTACTTCAATCCAGTGCAATGCAATTCCATCCAACTAATATTCATTAAGCAACTGCTAAGCTATGGGCATTGTACTAAGTGACAGGGACATAAAAACGAATCCTATCCTCAGGAAGCTTATTTTCTGTTGGGAGAGGAGGGATGGCCACATGAATGAGATACTGAGCATCAGATACTCAACATCAACAAAATAATTCCTTTCTGGGTATGGGGGGGGATTTAGCAATCTGTGATCATCTAGGATATAACAAGTGTTGGGATTTGAAGATAGTGAGTCTTCAAGGAAGAGTTAAGTAAAGGGTGCATTTCAGCCATGGGAACAGGAAAGAGGAAAAGATATGTAAAGGCATTGGAGGTCAAACTTCAGGACCAGGAACAGCAAGCAGGCTCTTTGACTGCAGTGTAGCTCACATGAAGAAGAGTAATGCCCAATAAACTTGCGAAGGATTATTGACACTAGATTCCAAAGGACTTTATATATCAAATAAATGTGTGTGTGTTAGAGATCAAAAGAGAGATAAAGAGACATGAGTGTAGACAAAGATAAAGAGAAAGATAGAAACAGTGATAAAGCAGAGATGGACAGAGAAAGAGATGGAGAGACAGAGACAGAAAAAGAGGTAAAGAGTTAGGCATACTGATATATTTGAACTCATTTGTTATTTTTATAACACTTCAATTTATTTGAATGAAAAACTTATTAATATCAGGGAAGATGCACAATACACATTTACACATGAATATATATATATATGTGTGTGTGTGTGTGTGTGTGTGTGTACATATATGCATCTATTTGTATAATAATGATAACACTAATGTAGTGTTCAGATAGAGCTTTCAGACTTGCAAAATAATTTACCAATATTTTCTTTTTTAATTCTCACAACAACGCTGCATGGGAGATATTTTATTATCTAATTTTACAGATGAGGAAACCGAGGAAGACAAAGGTTTTAACATACAGATTCACAGAGCTAGCAAGTGTCTGAGGAAAGATTTGAATTCAGGTCTTGGGGTGCAGAGCCAAGATGGTAGCTTGAAAGCCGGGACTTGTGTGACTTCCCCCCCTTCACCCCCACCAGGTCCCTCCAAAAACCTATAAAAATGGATCTAAACAAATTCTAAGACTGCAGAACCCACAAAATAGCAGAGGGAAGCAGGGCTATAGCCCAGAACAGCCTGGATGGTCGTGGGGCAAGGTCTATAGCAAAGAACTGGGAGCAGAGTGGAGCAGAACCCAGTGTGAGCCGGGCCTGGACCAAACAGACTGGAGTCTGGTGGAATAGGCCCCAATGCCCCAAATCAATGAGCTGTGGCCATTACCAGACTCCTCAACCCATAAGCACTAAAGACAATAGAGAATGTTAGTGGCAAAAGCTTCTGGGACAGAGTGAAAGGAGTTTGCAGTTTGGACACCACCAGGGAGGCAGCAGAGGTGATGCAGCTCTGAGCCTGCTTACAGAGCAAGAGCTGCAGTTGCTTCCAGGCCCAGGCCCACATGGTGGGAGTAATTAAGTGGCAGATCTTAGTGGGACTGCAGAGCTTGCTTAAGATCTGAGTCAGGTCCAGGTTGGCAGTTCTTGGGGAGGAGAAGTGCTGGTGTGGCAGAGTTAGCTGTATAGAAATAGCTTTGAAAACAACAGCACATCCCCTCAAGCTTGGGACAAAGTACTCTCTACCCTACAAGCATTCATACACCGACCAAAAACTCACGGGTCAAGTAGTTGGCTGGGAACATGGCCAGGCAGTGAAAACAGACTCAGATTCAGACTTAGACTTTGGAATCTTCTTTGGTGACAAAGAAGACCAAAACATACAGCCAGAAATAAACACAGTCAAAGAGCCTATGTCAAAACACTCCAAGAAAAACATGAACTGGTCTCAGGCCAAGGAAGAGCTCAAAAAGGATTTGGAAAAGCAAGTTAGAGAAGTAGAGGAAAAAAATGGGAAGAGAAATGAGAGTGATGCAAGAAAACCATGAAAAGTAAGTCAATGATTTGCTAAAGGAGACCAAAAAAATACTGAAGAAAATAATGTCTTAAAAACAGACTAACTCAAATGGCAAAGGAGCTCCAAAAAGCCAATGGGGAGAAGTTTGCCTTGAAAGGCAAAATTAGCCAGATGGAAAAGCAGGTCCAAAAGACCACTGAAGAAAATAACACCTCAAAAATTAGATTGGAGCAAGTGGAAGCAAGTGACTTTATGAGAAATCAAGATATTATAAAACAGAACCAAAGGAATGAAAAAATGGAAGACAATGTGAAATATCTCCTTGGAAAAACCACTGACCTGGAAAATAGATCCAGGAGGAATAATTTAAAAATTATTGGAGTACCTGAAAGCCACGATCAAAAAAAAAGAGCTTAGATATCATCTTTCAAGAAATTATCAAGGAGAACTGCCCTGATATTCTAGAGCCAGAGGGTAAAATAGAAATTGAAAGAATCGACAGATCACCTCCTCAAAACGATCCCAAAAAGAAAACTCCTAGGAATATTGTTGCCAAATGGCAGGGCTCCTAGATCAAGGAGAAAATACTGCAATCAGTCAGAAAGAAACAATTTGAGTATTGTGGAAACAAAATCAGAATAATACAAGATCTCACAGCATCTACATTAAGGAACCAAAGGGTTTGGATTATGATATTCCTGAGGTCAATGGAGCTAGGATTAATACCAAAAATTACCTATCCAGCAAAACTGAGTATCATGCTCCAAGGCAAAATATGAATTTTAAACAAAATAGAGGGCATTCAAGCTTTTTCAGTGAAAAGACCGGAGCTGAAGAGAAAATTTGGCTTACGGGGATGGAGCCAAGATGGCGGCTGGAAAGCAGTGAGCTCCCTGCTGAGTGCCTCCAAAAACGTATAAAAAATGGCTCTGAACCAATTCTAGAACAATAGAACCCACAAAACAGCAGAGGGAAACAGGGCTCCAGACCAGGACAGCCTGGATGGTGTCTGGGTGAGTTCTATCCCACATGGAGCTGGGAGCTGGGAGCGGAGAAGAGCAGAGCCCAGCATGAGCTGCTCAGACCAACCAGACCAGGAGCCAGATGGAGCGGGCCCTAGCGCCCTGAATCGGTGAGCTGCGGCAGTTACCAGACTTCTCACCCCACAAACACCAAAGACAGCAGAGAAGGTTAGTGGGAAACGCTGTGGGAGTGGAAGGAGTTCATGGTTTGGCAACTGCCCCTGGGGCAGCAGAGGTGGGGCACCTACAGCTACTGTTGCTTTCAGCCCCAGGCCCACCTGGTGGGAGGAATTAAGTGGGGGATCAGAGCAGGAGTGCACAGCCTGCTGAAGATCTAAGCCCAGACTGGGTTGGGCATTCTGGGGGAAGGAGGAGTGCTGGTGTGGCAGAGCTGGCGCATCACCCCTAAACATGGAACGTAGAAATCTTTATTCTACAAGCAGTCATACCCTGCTGAAAAAAAACAAGGATCAAGTTAGTTGGTTGGGAATATGGCCAGGGAGCAAAAACACACCTAGATTCACTCTCAGACTTTGGATTCTTTTTTTGGTGACAAAGAAGACCAAAACATACAGCCTAAAGAAGTCGACAAAGTGCAAGAGCGTACACCAAAAGCCTCCAAGAAAAAACATGAACTGGTCCCAGGCCATGGAAGAGCTCAAAACAGATTTGGAAAAGCAAGTTAGAGAAGTAGAGGAAAAATTGGGAAGAGAAATGAGAAGGACGCGAGAAAACCATGAAAAACAAGTCAATGACTTGCTAAAGGAGACCCAAAAAAAAATACTGAAAAATACACAGAAGAAAACAACACCTTAAAAAATAGACTAAATCAAATGGCAAAAGAGCTCCAAAAAGCCAATGAGGAGAAGGATGCCTTGAAAGGCAGAATTAGCCAAATGGGAAAGAGGTCCAACGAACCACTGAAGAAAATACTACCTTAAAAATTAGATTGGAGGAAGTGGAAGCTAGTGATTTTATGAGAAATCAAGATATTATAAAACAGAACCAAAGGAATGAAAACATGGAAGACAATGTCAAATATCTCCTTGGAAAAACCACTGACCTGGAAAATAGATCCAGGAGAGATAATTTAAAAATTACTGGACTACCTGAAAGGCATGATCAAAAAAAGAGCATAGACATTAACTTTCAAGAAATTATCAAGGAGAACTGGCCTGATATTCTAGAGCCACAGGGCAAAATAGAAATTGAAAGAATCCACCGATGGCCTCTTCAAATAGATCTCAGAAAGAAATCTCCTAGGAATATTGTCACCCAATTCCAGAGCTCCCAGATCAAGGAGAAAATACTGCAAGCAGCCAGAAAGAAACAATTTGAGTATTGTGGAAACCCAATCAGAATAACCAAAGATCTGGCAGCTTCTACATTAAGAGAACGAAGGGCTTGGAATACGACATTCTGGAGGTCAGTGGAGCTAGGATTAAAACCTAGAATCACCTACCCAACAAAAGTGAGTATCATGCTCCAAGGCAAAATATGGATTTTCAATAAAATAGAGGACTTTCAAGCTTTCTCAGTGAAAAGACCAGAGCTGAATAGAAAATTTGACTTTCAAACACAAGAATCAAGAGAAGCATGAAAATGTAAACAAGAAAGAGAAATCATAAGGGACTTACTAAAGTTGAACTGTTTTGTTTACATTCCTACATGGAAAGATGATGTGTATGATTCATGAGACCTCAATATCATAGTAGCTGAAAGGAATATGCATATATATATATATATATATATATATATATATATATATATGTTTATGTATATATATATATATATATGTGAATGTGCATGTATGTATATATGTATGTGTGTGTGTGTGTGTATATATATATATATATATATATATATATATATATATATATATATATATATGAAGAGAGAGAGAGAGAGCGGACACAGGGTGAGTTGAAGATGAAAGAAAGATATCTAAAAGAAATAAAATCAAATTAAGGGATGAGAGAGGAGTATATTGAGAGAGGGAGATAGGGAGAGATAGAATGGGGTAGATTATCACGCATAAAGGTGGCAAGAGGAAGCAGTTCTGTGGGAGGAGGGGAGAGGGCAGGTGAGGGGGGAATGATTGAATCTTACTCTCATCAAATTTGGCCTGAAGGGGAATACCATACATACTCAGTCAGGTATGTTACCCCACAGGAAAGAAGAAGGAAGAAGATAATAAAAAGGGGGGATGATGGAGAGGAGGGCAGATGGGGTGGATGTAATCAAAAACAAACACTTTGGAAAGGGCACAGGGTCAAGGGAGAAAATTCAATAAAGGGGAATGGGTTGGGAAAGAGCAAAATATAGTTAGTCTTTCACAACATGAGCATTGTGGATGGGTTATACTTAATGATACACACGTGTCCTATTCTGAATTTCTTGACTTCTTACGGAGGGTGGGTGGTAAAGGAAGAGGAGAGAGAATTTGGAACTCAAAGTTTTAAAAACGGATGTTCAAAAACAAAAAAAATGAATGCAACTAGAAAATAAGATACACAGGCAATGGGGCATAGAAATTTATCTTGCCCTGCAAGAAAGGAAGGGAAAAGGGGATCGGAGGGGAGTGGGGTGACAGAAGGGAGGGCTGAATGGGGAACAGGGCAACCAGAATATATGCCATCTTAGAATGGGAGGAGGGTAGAAATGGGGAGAAAATTTGAAATTCAAACTCTTGTGAAAATCAATGCCGAAAACTAAATATGTTAAATAAATAAATTTTAAAAAATTAAAAAAAAATTTGGCTTTCAAACACAAGAATCAAGAGAGGCATGGAAAAGTAAACAAGAAATTACTGAAGTGGAACTGTTGTGTTTACATTCCTACATGGAGAGACCTCAGTGTTAGCGTTGCTGAAGGGAATATACATACATACATACATATATGTATATATATATATATATATATATACACATATGTATATATATATATATATATATATATATATATATATATATATATATATATATATATACACACACACAGAGCGAGAGAGAGAGAGAGAGCACAGGGTGAGTTGAATATGAAGGGATGATATCTAAGAAAAATTAAACCAAATTAAGAGATGAGAGATGAATATATTGAGAGAGGGAGAATAGGAGAGAGAGAAAGGGGTAAATTATCTTGCATAAAAGTGGCAAGAAAAAGCATTTCTGTAGGAAGGGAATAGGGAGCAGGTGAGGGGGAATGAATGAATCTTGCCATCATCAGATTTGACCTGAGGAGGAAATACCATACACACTCAATTGGGTATCTTACCCCACTGGAAAGAAGGAGGAAGGAGATAAAAATGGGGAGACGATAGAAGAGAGGGCAGATAGGGGTGGAGGTAATCAAAAACAAACACTTTCAAAAAGGGACAGGGTCAAGGTAGAAAATTGAATAAAGAGGGACAGGATAGGAAGGAGCAAAATATAGTTAGTCTTTCACAACATGAGTATTGTGGAAGGGTTTCACATAATGATTTGCATGTGGTCTATGTTGAATTGCTTGCCTTCTTAGGGAGGATGGGTGGGGAGGGAAGAGGGGAGACAATTTGGAACTAAAATTTTTAAAAACAGATGTTGAAAGAAAAGTTTTTTCATGCAGTTCGGAAATAAGATATACAGGCAATGGGGCATAGAAATTTATCTTGCCCTACAAGATAGTAAGGGAAAAGGGGATGGGAGGGGAGTGGAGTGACAGAATGGAGGGCTGCCTGGGGAATGGGGCAACAAGGATATATGCCATCTTGGAGTGATGGGGAGGGTAGAAATGGGGAGAAAATTTGTAATCCAAACTCTTGTGAAAATCAATGCTGAAAACTAAAAATATTAAATAAATTACACACAATAAGAAAGAGAAAAAAAAATTCAGGTTTCACTCATCTGAAATCCTGCCCTATATTTGTCAGGACATATAGCTCTATTTATCTAAATCTCTTCATGCACCAAGAATTCGCATATCTGTGATTTCTTTGTTTTTATTTCATGATGATAGCTCTTTCTTCTTCCTTGAAAATTATTACCTGTTTATCAGAATTTTTTTGAGAATTTTAGTCAACTATGAATTCACCCTAAAGCTAAATTTGTGAAGAATCCAGACTTAGACTTGCTGATCCTTCAAAAATAGACATGAATTCAATTCTGTGTTTTACCTTTTTTGTATTTATTTACTATTTAATTTTTCCCCAGTTGCATTTAAAAACAATTTTTGACATATATTTTTAAAAATTTGCCTTCCAAATTTTCTCTTTCCCCACCCATTGAGAAGGTCAGCAATTCCATATATGTTATATTTTGTATACTCATGCAAAAAATAACCATAATTGTCTTGTTGTGAAAGAAAACAGACAAAAAAATCCTTAAGAAAAATAAAATAAAGAAAACAAAACAAAAGTTGCATAATCTGTATTTAGATACCCTGTGGTCATAGTTCCAAATTGCCCTATAGAATTGTTTAATCAATTCACAGCTCTGACAATAATACATTAATGTCTCACTTTTCCCTCATCCTCTCCAACATTTGTTATTTACCTTTTTTGTCCTATTATCTAATCTAATAGGTATGGGGTAGTACCTCACAATTGTTTTAACTTGCAATTCTCTAATCAATAGTGAGTTAGAATATTTTTATGTGACTACAGGTAGCTTTAATTACTTCATTTGAAAACTAATTATGGGGCTTTCACTCATTGGAAGAATGTTGGTGTGGAGACTCTGGGTAGCTGTTCTTAAGAACCTCCCTCCCCCAGGCTTTGGAAAAACCCAGATGTTGGTGCTTGTCTGGTAACTATGTACTGTTATGGATAGACTGGTTTGTGTTATTTGCTCTGTTTACATAATGTATATTTGAAATTTTTGTTTGTATTCTCTCTGAAGTTCAGGGTTCTGGCTTTTCCCCCTGCACTAATTGAATGATATATGTATGTTTGATTAAAGTGAGATTGTTAACCCCTTAAGGTTGCTTTACTTAGAAAAGCAAATCAAAGAATCTGTGTTGGCAGCCCTTCTGTGTGCTGTTGTTGTCGGTCTTACACAGCTACAGTAGTGGTAAGCCACATTGTTGTTACATATGCTATTCCCTCCTTAAGTCAATTCTGATGAAAGGTTCACTTATTTCCTATCACCTCCCCACTCTTCCCCTCCACTGTAAAAGTTTTTTTTTTTTTTTTTTCACGCAACATGGAGTCAATTCTTTCCTGAGCCATGTTAATAACTATTCTACTCCATAGGGTTCTTAGAAGTTGTTCTTGGCTTCCATAGCCTTCAAGGACCCACATTTAATGTCATGCTATAACGAAGGATTAAAGTAAAATCTTTTGTGAAGAGACTAAGACACAGGGGGAAAATAAACAACAAATATGAATTGGAAGGACATGAAAGTTTATGAAAAATGATCTATCCTGTAGTAGTTGTCCTCAAAGGAAGTAATGGAATTTCTATAATAATTCTAGACAGGGAATTAAATTTTTAAGAACTCCAGATAAAAATGGAAAATCTTAACTGCATATGACATTTGGAGTGTAATTGTGTGTAAACTAAATGCATTTTAGAAATTATAGATCAGAAATACAAAGCTCTCCAGAATTCATTCATTGAAATGCACAGCCAGATTTCCATGTAAAAGTAAACTGCTCAAGTTCAAGATCAAGGAGGCATAATAGCTCATAAAACGAAGAACTACTTTTAATGCAGAGGCTGCTGAACATTTTTTGATTAAGCACATATAATGAAAACAACAACAATATCAACTTTAAAAAGCCCTGATGTATTTATAAATGATTTTTATATACATCAGCATGGTCCTAATTTCAGTTTATTTCAATATTTCTTTTCAACGTCTGCAATCAATGAAAAAATATAACTCAAAATGAATCCTAGACCCAAGTAGAAACAAAGTACAAAAGGAAATTACTATACTTATTAAATAAGGAAACCTATTTTTCAATTCCATCCAGTAATTATGTATTTTCTTATTCAGTTGTTGAATTTCTTTGTATGAGTAACCTTTTGTTTATTAGTAATTTGTTTCAGAAATATTTTAAATAATATTTTATTTTTCTCCAATTACTTCTTAAAAAATTTTAAACATTTTTTAAAGTTATGAGTTTCAAAACCTATCTCTCCCTCCATCCCCTCTCCCCTTCCTGAAACAGTAATCAATCTGATAATAGGTTTTCCATGAACATTCATGCAAATCATTTCCACTGTATTCCTTTTGTACAAGAAAAGAAAGAGAGAAAGAAAGAATTAATGAATGAAAGAAAGAAAGAGAGAGAAAGAAAGAATAAAGGAGAAAGGAAGATAAAGGAAAGAAGGAAGGAAGGAAAGAAGGAAGGAAGGAAGGAAGGAAGGAAGGAAGGAAGGAAGGAAGGAAGGAAGGAAGGAAGGGAGGGAGAGAGGGAGGGAGGGAAGGAGGGAGGGAGGGAAGAACAAACTAAGAAAGAAAGAGAAAGAAGGAAAGAGAAGAATAGCATGCTTCAGATTGTAGTCAGGCAGTACCAATTCTGTCTCTGGAGGTGGATAGCATGTTTCAGCTTTTGGAATTGTATTGTTTCATTGTATTGCTGAGAATAATCAAGTCATTGACAATTCTTCATCATAAATTATTGCTGCTACTGTGTAAAACATTTTTAATTTCCATATTCGTGCTGCTACAGAGTCATTCTATCAAATTAATGTGCAGATGTTGATTTGATTTCCAAATCAGAGATTTCATTTATCTAGAGATATCTGATGGATAACTTCTACCAATTCAGAGAACATTGATAAAGTTTGATAGTATTAGAGAGATGGCTGCAGCACAAAGTTAAATAACTTGTTCAGGGATACCAGGTAACTATGCAGCTGAGGAAGGAGTTGAAACTGGGTTTTCCTGATTCAAGAGTGAAATATCTCCCCACTTTGCTAGGCTAACTTTCATTTTAATATCTTTTTTCTTAATATTTAATTTATTTATTTTCAGTTTTCAGTATTTATTTCCATATGTTTTAAATTTTCTCCCGTTCCATTCCTACTCCCTCCCCATGACAGCATGCAATCCATTTTGTGCTCTTCACATACATTCCTATTAAACAGATTTTCACATTATTCATGTTGCATAGAAGAGTTATAATGCATAGGAGAAGTCATGAGAAAAAAAAAAAAAAACAAAAGAGAAAAGAGTCTGTTTCACTCTGCATTCCGACTCCACAGTTCTTACTCTGGATATGGATGCCATTTTCCAACATGACTCCTTTGGAAAAGTTTTGAGTCGTGGAATTGATGAGAAGGGCTAAGTCTATCAAAATCAGTCCTCACACAGGGTGGCTATTACTGTGTAGAATATTTTCCTAATTCTACTCATTTCACTCAGCATCAGTTCATATAAGTAATTTCTAGTTTTCCCAAAGTCTGCCTGCTCATCATTTCTTATAGCACAATAGGGTTCCATTAAATTCATATACCACAACTTGTTCAGCCATTCCCCAACTGATGTGCATCCCCTCAATTTCCAGTTCTTCACCATGAAAAAGAGCTGCTATGAATATTTTTGTACATATGGGACCTTTTCTCACTTTTATGATCGCTTTGGGATATAGTCCTAGAAGCGCTTATTGCTAGGTGTAGGGGTATGCATACTTTTATAGCCCTTTTGGCAAAGTTCCAAATTGCTCTCCAGAATGGTTGGATGAGCTCATGACTTGACCAACAATGAATTAGTGTTCCAACTTTCCCACATCTTCTCCAGCATTTATAACTTTCCTTTTCAATCATATTAGGCAATCCGGTAGGTGTGATGTGGTACTTTTGAGTTGTTTTGCTTTGCATCTCTCTAATCAATAGTGATTTTGAGCATTTTCTTTTCATATGGCTCTAATTTCTTCCTCTGAAAAAGGCCTGTCCATGTCCTTTGGCGATTTATCCGTCGAGGAATGGCTTATATTGTTGTAACTTTGACTCAGTTCTTCATATAGTTTAGAAATGAGGCCTTTATCAGAGATACTGGCTGTCAAAAAATATTTCCCAGTTTTCTGCTTCCCTCCTAATCTTAGTTGCATTGGCTTTGTTTGTGCATAACTTTTCAGTTTAATGTAATCAAAATTATCCATGTTAGATTTCATAATGTTTTATGTATTCTATTTGTTCATAAATTCCTCCATTCCCCATAAATCTGATAGATAAACTATTCCTTGATCCCTTAATTTGTTTATGGTATCAGTCTTTATATGTAGATCATGGACCCATTTGGACTTCATTCTGGTACCTGGTGTCAGAAGTTGATGTACGCCCAGTTTCTGTCATTTTTTTTCCAGTTTTCCCAGAAGGCTTTGTCAAACAGTGAGTTTCTACGGCAGAAGCTGGGGTCTTTGGCTTTATCAAACAGTAGATTGCTATAATCATTGATTCCTGTGTCTTGTGTACATAACCTAGACCACTGATCCACCACTCTTTCTCAGCCAGTATCAAGTGGATTTGATGATAGCTGCTTTACAATACAATTTAAGATATGGTATGGCTATACCACTTTTCCTAGCATTTCTTTTCATTACTTTCCTTGATATTCTGGATGTTTTGTTCTTCCAGACAAATTCTGATATTCTTTTCTTCTAGCTATATAAAATAATTTTTGGTAGTTTGATTGGTATGGCACTGAAGAAGTAAATTAATTTAGGCAAAAATTGTCATTTTTATTATATTAGCCAGGTCTACCCACAAGCAACTGTTCCTTTTCCAATTATTTAGATATGACTTTATTCATATGAAAAGTATTTTGTGATTGTGTTCTTGTAGTCCCTGGGCTTGCTTAGGCAGGTAGACTCCTACACTAACTTTAAATGGATATTCTCCTTCTGTGTCTTGCTGTTGGGCTTTTTTAGTAATATAAAGAAAGGCAGGTGTTTTATGTGGGTTTTTTATATCCTTCAACTCTGCTAAAGTTGTTTATTATTTCAAGTAGTTTTTTACTTTATTCTCTAGGATTCTCTAAGCAAATCATCATATTGCATGCAAAAAGTGATAACTTAGTTTTTTCTTTGCCTATTCTAATTCCTTCAATTTCTTTTTCTTCTCTTCTTACTAAAGCTAACATTTCTAGTACCATATTGAATAACAGTGGTGATAATGGACATCCTGTTTCACCCCTGATCTTACTGGAAATGCATCTAGCTTATCCCCATCACCTATAATGCTTGCTGATGGTTTTAGGTAGATGCTACTTATAATTCAAAGGAAGGCTGTATTTATTCCTATACTCTCCAGTGTTTTCATTAGGAATGGGTGTTGTATTTTCTCAAGAGCTTTTTCTGTCTCTATTGAGATAATCAGATGGCTTCTGTTAGTTTTTTTTATATGATAAATTATGCTGATAGTTTTTCTTATTTAATACATTTAGTTTTCAGCATTGATTTTCACAAAAGTTTGAATTACAAATTTTCTCCCCATTTCTATCCTCCCCCCAACTCCAAGATGGCGTATCTTCTGGTTGCCCTCTTCCCCAGTCAGCCATCCTTTCTGTCACCCCACTCCCCTCTCATCTCCTTTTCCCTTCCTTTCTTGAAGGGCAAGATAAATTTATATGCCCCATTGCCTGTGTATCTTATTTTCTAGTTTCTTGCAAATATTTTTTTTTTGTTTTTGAACATCTGTTTTTAAAACTTTGAGTTCCAAATTTTCTCTCCTCTTCCCTTCCCACCCACCCTCCTTAAGAAGTCAAGCAATTCAACATAGGCCACATGCATATCATTATGTGTAACCCTTCCATAATACTCATGTTGTGAAAGACTAACTACATTTTGCTCCTTCCTAACCTATCCCCCTTTATTGAATTTTCTTCCTTGACCCTGTGCCTTTTCGAAAGTGTTTGGTTTTTATTACCTCCACCTGCATCTGCCCTCCCTTCTATCATTGCCCCTTTTATAATCTTCTTCATCCTTCTTTCCTGTGGAGTAAGATACCCAATTGAGTATGTATGGTATTCCCTCCTCAGGTCAAATCTGATGGGAGCAAGATTCACTCATTCCCCCTCACCTGCCTTCTGTTCCCTTCCTACAGAACTGCTTTTTCTTGCCACTTTTATGTGAGATAATTTACCCCATTCTATCTCTCCCTATCTCCTGCTCTCAATATATTCCTCTGTCATCCGTTAATTTGATTTTATTTCTTTGAGATATCTTCCCTTCATCTTCAACTCACCCTGTGCCCTCTCTCTCTCTCTCTCTCTCTCTCTCTCTCTCTCTCTCTCTCTCTCTCTCTCTGTCTCACCCTCTCTCTCCCTTTCTCTCTCTCTCTCTCTCTCTCTCTCTCTCTATATATATATATATATATATATAGACACATATATATACATGCATATATACATACATACACACTCACATATACATATATATACATAACCATATATACATATATAGATATATATATATATACACATATATACATACATATATGCATATTCCCTTCAGCTACCCTAATACTGAGGTCTCATGAATCATTCACATCATCTTTCCAAGTAGGAATGTAAACAACAGTTCAACTTTAGTAAATCCCTTGCAATTTCATTTCCTTGTTTGTTTTCTTGATTACCTTTTCATGCTTTCTTGATTCTTTTGTTTGAAAGTCAAATTTTCTATTCAGCTCCGGTCTTTTCACTGAGAAAGCTTGTAAGTCCTCTATTTTATTGAAAATTCATATTTTGCCTTGGAGCATGATACTCAGTTTTGCTGGGTAGGTGATTCTTGGTTTTAATCCTAGCTCCATTTACCTCCGGAATATCATATTCCGAGCCCCTCAATCTCTTAATGTAGAAGCTGCTAGATCTTGGATTATTCTGATTGTGTTTCCACAGAACTCAAATTGTTTCTTTCTGGCTGCTTGCAATATTTTCTCCTTGATCTGGGAGCTCTGGAATTTGGTGACAATATTCCTAGGAGATTTTTTGGGGGGATCTATTTGAGGAGGTGATCGGTGGATTCTTTCAATTTCTATTTTGCCCTGTGGCTCTAGAATATCAGGCCAGTTCTCCTTGATAATTTCTTGAAAGATGATATCTAGGCTCTTGTTTTGATCATGGCTTTCAGGCAGTGCAATAATTTTTAAATTATCTCTCCTGGATATATTTTCCAAGTCAGTTTTTTCCAGTGAGATATTATATATTTTCTTCTATTTTTCATTCTTTAGATTTTGTTTGACTGATTCTTGATTCCTCAGAGAGTCGTTGATTAGCCTCTAGTTGCCCAGCTCTTATATTTGATGAATTGTTTTCTTCAGTTAGTTCCTGTATCTCCTTTTCCATTTGGCCAATTTCAATTTTTAAAGATTTGTTCACATCAGCGATTTTGTTTTTCTGTTTTGTCCTTTGTATTTCTAAGAATTGGTCATTGTTTTTGTTTTACCTCTCTAATTTTCCTTTTAAAATCCTCCTTGGGCTTTTGTAACAATGCTTTTTGGGCTTGAAACCATTTCATATTCCATTCTGAGGTTTCAGATGTGGGTATACTGTCAATGCTCTCCTCTTCTCAATTTGTATTTTGATCTTTCCCCATAGTAAGATTCTATGGTCTTTGCTTTTCTTGTTTGCTTCTTCATTGTGATTTCCTTTTCCCTGGCTTTTAAAGTGGATTTATGGTTGTGGGGCACAGGGGGTTTTGTCCCAAGCTTCTTGTGCTGGGAGCTAGGGGCCTGGTTCCTGGCTTTGTGTGCTGTGGCCTCTGGTTCTGTCAGCTAGAATCTATATAATGCTTCTGCTCATATCATGCTGAACTGGAGCTGACTGTTGTGTGTCTTTCTGAGACCAGGTTATATCTTTCTGAATTTTTCCGGGGTTACACTGAAGCTCACAGTATGAAGTGTGAGGGAGGGGTGGTCTGGTTGCTCAAAGTCTCCTCTTCTCCTAGGGCTGCACTACAGCAGGGGAAATCTCTGCCATTATCTGTGCTGGTGTCTACCAATTCCCCTGGTTGTGCAAAGGCATGCCTGGGGTCATGGTGTTGGCGCTTGCTGGCTCCACCACCCTGACGTTCAGGATCTCCTACTGGTCTGCTGAGGTGGGGCTTGCTGGAACACCTGCTGTCCTGCACTGGTACCCTTTAGCCACAGCAACAGGGACCCTTCCCATCGATCTTCCTTGGTTCCCAAGCTAAAAGACTGCTGTATTACTACTGCTGGCTCCACTATTCCAGGATTTTTCCTGGGGCAATATTCTCTGGGTTTTTCAAAGTCAACAGGGACGGGATGAGAGCACTTATGGTTTACTCTGCCATCTCAGCTCCTGGATATACAGGTAGGTGACTTTCAAACATTTAATCTGTGGGCTTATAGCCCAAAGAGTAGCTGCTGCTGCTGCTGCCTCAGGCCCTGTGCTTCTCTCTTACCCAGGTATGACAGACTTCCCTCCTATGCTGAGAGGTTTTGGAATTGCCACTGCCATTGGTGATTCATTCTGGCAGGACCTGCTCCTGCTCTGCTTTGGTGAGATGTAGACCTGCAAGCTCTGCACTCTTCTTGCCCAGTCCAACAGATCCTTCATGTCAACCTTCCAAACTCTCCTGGGTTGGAAAACTGCCACACTCTGTCTCCTAGTAGATTCTGCCACTCTTATATTTGTTCAGATTCACTTTTTTAGAGGTATCTGGAAGAATTTCTGAGAGAGCTCCAGAGGGTCCCTGCTTTCACTCTGCCATCTTGGCTCTGTCTCCTCATTCTTTGTCATTTTAATATCTTAAAAATGAGTTAAGAGCCCATTGGAATTAATTTGTAATTTCGAAGTCATAAAATTCTGTTTTCATGTTTGTGTGAAATATGATCATTTTATAATTAAAAGAATATTGCAAGACAACAGAAACACTTCCAAAATTCTTGTAAAATTTTCGCCAGTAGTCCACATTTCTGTAGGGGATAAAAACAACAACAACAAAAAAACTTTCTCTTCAGTTCTGAAATATGACCTCTGTCTTATATCCAACTTTTATAGGAAAATGAATATATAACAATAAATGCAATTACCTACTGAGTAAATGATTACACAATATTATAAGCAGTTCTCAAAGCTGAATGGCAAACAATAATATCAAATCACTTATAATATGAGAAATTCAAATCAGGACAACTTAGATATTTTAGTTCTCATCTAGCATATTAAATATCGGAATACTTTATTGTGGAAGGGCTATGAAACAGTTGCATGCTGATATAAACTTGGTGGAACTGTGAGTTGGTCTAACCATCCTGGACAACAGCTTGGAACTAAACCAAGACACTGACTAAAGTGCCCATACTCTTTGATAAAGAAATCCCTTTTCTAGCTTTATCTCCTGAAGCTATCTTAAAAAGAAAGGTTCATTATGCAATGAAATATGAATAGTAGCATTTTCTCTGCTACCAAAGGTCAGGGATGAAAGCAGATGTGTAGTGTTTGGGGAATTGCTAAACTGTCTGTAATACATGAATTGCTATAATATTATTATGTAATAAAAAGATGAATATTCAGAATTCAAGGAGTTAGAATATTGAACTGATTACCAGAAAAGTTAGCAGAAAGGCAAACATTAAACAAGATGATGATCACAATTTACATTAAAACAGCAAAAAAAAATCAAATCTGAGGTCTGAATAATTTCAGTGGTCAAGTTTGACTCCCCCCTTCAAAAAATATATTGAATACCCCATCATCCCATTTTCCAGAATCCTTGGACCATTTGACATTGTATAAAGGATACAATATAGAAATTAACTAATGAGCTGGATAGATTTGCTGAGTTATTTGATTTTTAATGCATTATTATAAAAGATGACACTATATGGAGAAAGAAAAATATTCTTGGAAATCAAGATGATATGCAAAAAAAATGCAGTAAAAATAATGTCGACTCTTCATTAAAAGGACCCAATTAGATATTCTTGTTTAGGGGATACTTCTTATTATTCAATATGAATAGTTTTAGAGCCCTTTGGGTATAGTTCCAAATTCTTCTCCAGAGTGAGGACTTGTTCACAACTTTCCCAACCATTAGTGTCCCAATTTTACTGCAACCTCTCTAGCATTTGCAATCTTCCTTTTCCATCATGAGAATCAATCAAGGTGTAAAGTGGCATCTCAGGGTGGTTTTAATTTGCATTATCTTATCAGTAGTAACTTAGAGTTATTTCTTCATGGGACTATTGATATCTTTGGTTTCTTCTTCTGTAAACTACCTCTTTGTATCCATTGGCCATTTGTAAACTGGGCCATGGCTCTTATTTTTATAAACCTGCCTCTGTTCTCTGCATAACTTAGAAATGAAGTCTTTAGAAAGATGGCCGCATGAAGGCAGCCTCTTACCGGAGCTCTCTCACAAGGTCTGTCAGATTCCCATAAAAAAGTGAATTTGAGCAGATTTGAGAGAGTCAGAAACCGTGAGCAGTCTGCGTGGGGCAAATTTCCGAGCCGGGAGAGTTTGAAAGGCCAGAGGAACGAACCTGCAGGCGCGGAGAGTGCTCGGTACGGAGCTGCTCCAGACCAAGGCGGAAGCGGCCGGCTGGGAAATCCACGTGGGAGACGGGCTGGGAGAAAGCTGGGCGCCCGAAACCGGCGGAGATCCCCAGGACTCCCAACACAGGACGGCAGTCTGTGGGAGCGACGAGAGGCAGCTCAACGCCACCAGCCGCGAAAACACCCAGTCCTGACGCTTGCAAAACCCAGGATCTCGGCCTCTTGAACTTCCGGAAGACTCAATGGCTAAGTAAGCGGCTCTAACCCCTCCCCCCCTCACCCAGAGAATTCCTCGGGAAAAAAAAAAAAAAAAAGAGAACTGAAACAGAGGAGAGAGTAGCAGGGCCTCACTGGACAAATACCAGCAGCTTATTAGTCCCAGAGGGGAAGAGTGGGCAGGGGTCAACGCCAGGAGCCCAGACGTAATCTTGCTCCCCCAGGGGAAGCGCCAGTCATCAGCTCAAACAACAAACAGCTGAGACCATTGCTGAAAAGCAAGTGCTGGAGAACACCCATAGGGAGTGAGACGCCAGGGAGCCAGACCCCTCCCCCACACCTCAGGAAACTGAAGGTTATAATTCTAGACTCACAACCCCCAGAATAAGAAAGCTGGGACAGAAAGCCCTGAGACTCACAGATAGAAATTCATTCTAACGCCAGCAAAAGGCAATCCAACATGAAGAAGAACACAAAAAAACCGAGGACAATAGATTCTTTTTATGGAGACAGGCAGGATCAAAATATCGACATAGAAGAAGATAGCAATGACACGGTAGATACATCAGATACCTCAAAAGCTAATATGATCTGGTCTCCAGCCCAAAAAGCACTGCTGGAAGAGCTAAAAGAGGACTTTAAAAACCAAATTAGGGAGCTAAAAGAAAATATGGAAAAAAAATTCACTGATGAAATCAAGTCCCTAAAGAATAAGATTGGCAAAATGGCTACGGAGATTCAGAATCTAGAGAGAGGAAAGGATACCCTGAGAGGTGAAATCAACCAATTGAAAATGGAGGCTCAAAAGCAAAATGTAAACACTAACTCATTTAAAATTAGACTTGAGCAAGTGGAAGCTAATGAATCTATGAGGCATCAAGAAGTAATAAAACAAAATGTAAAGAATGAAAAAATAGAAAAAAATGTGAAATATCTGATTGGCAAAACAACTGACCTGGAAAATAGATCCAGGAGAGACAATTTGAGAGTTATTGGTCTACCAGAAATCCACGATGAAAAAAGGAGCCTTGACAGTATCCTCAAAGAAATTATCAAAGACAACTGCCCAGAGGTCCTAGAACCAGAGGGCAAAATAGTTATTGAAAGAATTCACCAATCACCCCCTGAAAGAGATCCCAAACTGAAAACACCAAGAAATATTATAGCCAAATTTCAGAGCTATAAACTTAAAGAGAAAATACTGCAAGCAGCCAAAAAGAAGCAATTCAAATATCGTGGAACTACAGTCAGGATCACGCAGGATATCTCAGCTTCCACATTAAAAGACAGGAGGAATTGGAATATGATATTCCGAAGGGCAAAGGAGCTGGGACTACAACCAAGGATCAACTACCCAGCAAAACTAAGCATAATTTTCCAGGCAAGGCGATGGACATTCAACGAAATAAGGGAATTCCAGACCTTCCTGATGAAAAGGCCAGAACTCAATGGAAAATTTGATCTCCAAATACAAACCTCAAGAGAGACATAAAAAGGTAACCAGGGGGAAAACCCCACAAACCTCATTAACCAATAAGCTTAGGTTGTTTACATCTCTATGTGGGATTATATCATCTTATGTATGTTTTTTATGTCTGTATGTATATATATATATATATATATATATATATATATATATATATATATATATACACATATACATATATAAGTCATTCTTGGGAATGGTACAACTATTGTGACAAATGAAAGGGATATACATAGGTTGTGAGTGCCTGTATAAATTAACTGATGTAAAAATATAAAATATAAATAAAAGATATAAAGGGAGGGCTATGAGGGAAGTGGTAAGGAGGTTGTAGAAAAGGGTAAAGTACACCAAAGGAAGTGGCAAAAAAACATATTATAGTAGAGGGAAAGAAGGGAGGGAGAAGAGCAGTATTTGAGTTCTACTGTCATCTGATCTAGTTCAAGAAGGGAATAACATACTCTGATAAGTTTAGAAATCTAACTTGTCCTACGGGAAGTGGGAGGGAAAGGAGGGAAAAAGGGAGGGGGGAGGGCAGAAGGAAGAGGAGAAGTAGCAAGTGGGTAACGGTAAGATAAGGGAGGGGAATAAAGAGGGAGGGTCAACTGAGGAAAGCGGCGGTCAAAAGCAAAATTTTGTTGGGGAGGAGAAGGGGAAAGGGAGAAATAAAAGCATAAACAGGGGGAATCAGGATGGAGAAAAAGACACAGATAGAAATTATAACCCTGAACGTGCAGGGGATGAACATTCTCACAAAACAGAAGCAGATAGCAGAATGGATTAAAAACCATAATCCTACAATATGCTGTTTACAAGAAACGCATCTGAAACAGGGGGATACACATAGGGTTAAGGTAAAAGGCTGGAGTAAAATATATTGTGCCTCAGCTAAAGTAAAAAAAGCAGGTGTAGCAATCCTAATCTCAGACAAAGCAAAAGTAAAGATAGATCTAATTAAAAGAGATAAGGAAGGACATTATATCCTGCTAAAAGGCACCATAAACAATAAAGCAATATCATTGCTTAACATATATGCACCAAGTGGTAAGGCATACAAATTCTTAGAGGAGAGGTTAAGGGAGTTACAGGAAGAAATAGTCAGCAAAACTATAATATTGGGAGACCTCAACCTCCCCCTTTCTGAACTTGATAAATCTAACCTCAAAATAAATAAGAAAAAAGTTAAGGAGGTAAACAGAATTTTAGAAAAGGCACATATGATAGACCTCTGGAGAAAACTGAATGGGGATAAAAAGGAATATATCTTCTTCTCAAAAGTACATGGCACATACTCAAAAATTGACCATGTACTAGGGCATAAAAACCTCACAATCCAGTGCAGAAAAGCAGAAGTAGTCAATGCATCCTTTTCAGATCATGATGCAATAAGAATCATTTTTAATAAAGTACCATGGAAAAATAAGCTAAAAACTAATTGGAAACTAAATAATTTAATTCTAAAGAGCAAGTGGGCCAAAGATCAAATCAGAGAAACAATTAATAATTTCATTCAAGAGAATGACAATAATGAAACATCATACCAAAACTTATGGGATGCAGCAAAAGCAGTTCTTAGGGGAAGTTTTATATCTCTAAATGCCTACATGAATAAAATAGGGAAAGAGGAGATCAATGATCTGGGCAGACAGCTGGAAAAGCTAGAAAAAGAGCAAATTGAAAACCCCCAATTAAATACCAAATTAGAAATACTGAAAATCAAAGGAGAGATTAATAAAATTGAAACCAAGAAAACTATTGAATTAATAAATAAAACAAAGAGCTGGTTTTATGAAAAAACCAATAAAATTGACAAACCTTTGGCCAATTTGATTAAAAAAAAGAAAGAAGGAAATCAAATCACCAGTATCAAAAATGAAAAGGGTGAGGTCACCTCTAATGAAGAGGAAATCAAAACAATAATTAGGAATTATTTTGCCCAACTGTATGCCCATAAATTTGACAACCTTAGAGATATGGAGGAATATCTACAAAAACATAAACTGCCCAGACTAACAGAGAAGGAAGTGAAATTTCTTAATGACCCCATATCAAAAAAAGAAATTGAGCAGGCCATCAACGAACTCCCTAGGAAAAAATCTCCAGGGCCAGATGGTTTTACATGTGAATTCTATCAAACATTTAAAGAACAACTAATTCCAATACTTTGTAGACTATTTGGGAAAATAGGTGAAGAAGGAGTCCTACCAAATTCTTTTTATGACACAAATATGGTACTAATACCCAAACCAGGCAGAGTTAAAACAGAGAAAGAAAATTATAGACCAATTTCTCTAATGAATATTGATGCAAAAATTTTAAATAAAATATTAGCAAAAAGATTGCAGCAACTCATTACGAGAATAATACACTATGACCCGGTAGGATTTATTCCAGGAATGCAAGGCTGGTTCAATATTAGGAAAACTATTAGCATAATTAACCATATCAACAACAAAACTAGCAGAAACCATATGATCATCTCAATAGACGCAGAAAAAGCCTTTGACAAAGTACAACACCCATTCCTATTAAAAACACTAGAAAGCATAGGAATAAGGGGAACCTTCCTCAAAATTATAAATAGCATCTACCTAAAACCATCAACAAGCATTATATGTAATGGGGATAAACTAGATGCATTCCCAATAAGATCAGGGGTGAAACAAGGATGTCCATTATCACCCCTATTATTCAATTTGGTACTAGAAACATTAGCTGTAGCAATAAGAGAAGAAAAAGAAATTGAAGGAATTAGAATAGGAAAAGAAGAAACTAAATTATCACTTTTTGCAGATGATATGATGATTTATCTAGAGAATCCTAGAGAATCAAGTGAAAAACTACTTGAAATAATAAACAACTTTTGCAAAGCTGCAGGATATAAAATAAACCCACATAAATCCTCAGCATTCCTATACATTACTGACAAAGCCCAACAGCAAGAGATAGAAAGAGAAATTCCATTCAAAGTTACTGAAGGCAATATGAAATATTTGGGAATCTATTTGCCAAGACAAACCCAGGGCCTATATGAACATAACTATGAAACACTTTTCACGCGAATAAAATCAGATCTAAATAAATGGAGAAATATCAGTTGCTCATGGTTAGGCCGAGTTAATATAATAAAAATGACAATTCTACCTAAATTAATCTATCTATTCAGTGCCATACCAATCGAACTACCAAAAAATTTTTTTACTGAGCTGGACAAAATAATAACAAAATTCATTTGGAAAAACAAGAGGTCTAGAGTATCTAGGATGTTAATGAAAAGACATGCTAGAGATGATGGTTTAGCCACACCAGATATTACACTGTACTACACAGCAGCAGTCATCAAAACTGCCTGGTACTGGTTAAGAAACAGGGGTGTGGATCAGTGGAATAGGATAGGTACACAAGCAGGTGAAATCAACAAGTTTAGCAATCTACTCTTTGATAAACCCAAAGAAGCCAGTTTCTGGGCTAATAATTCACTATTTCACAAAAACTGTTGGGAAAATTGGAAAATGGTAGGGCAAAAACTGGGCATAGACCAATATCTTACACCATATACCAAAATAAAGTCAAAATGGGTTCATGATTTAGGAGTAAAAGTTGATACTCTAAGTAATTTGGGAAAGCAAGGAATAGTTTACTTATCAGATTTGTGGAAAAGTAAAGAATTCATGACCCAACGAGAGATAGAGAGCATTACAAAATGCAAAATGGATAATTTTGATTATGTCAAATTGAAATGTTTTTGTACAAAAAAAGCCAATGGAACAAGAATTAGGAGGGAAGCAGAAAATTGGGAGAAAATCTTTGCAACTAGTATCTCTGATAAAGGCCTCATCTCTAAAATATACAGGGAGCTAAGCCAAATATATAGGAATACAAGCCATTCCCCAATTGAGAAATGGTCAAAGGATATGAACAGGCAGTTTTCAGAGGAAGGAATTAAAGCTATCTACAGGCATATGGAAAAATGCTCTGGATCACTGCTGATTAGAGAAATGCAAATCAAAACAACTCTTAGATACCACATCTCTCCTGTCAGATTGGCTAAAATAACAAATCAGGAGAATGATAAATGCTGGAAAGGATGTGGGGAAATTGGAACATTGTTGCATTGCTGGTGGAGTTGTGAGCTGATCCAGCCATTTTGGAGGGTGGTGTGGAACTATGCCCAAAGGGCTATAGAAATGTTCATACCCTTTGACCCAGTAATACCACTTCTAGGGTTGTATCCCAAAGAAATCACGCAAGCGGGAAAAGGACCCATATGTACAAGAATATTTATAGCAGCTCTCTTTGTGGTAGCCAAGAATTGGAAAGCAAAGGGATGCCCATCAATTGGGGAATGGCTGAACAAGCTGTGGTATATGAAGGTGATGGAATACTATTGTGCCATAAGAAATGGGGATGATGCAGACTACATAACAACCTGGAAAAACCTACAGGACATAATGCTGAGTGAGCGGAGCAGAGCCAGGAGAACGTTGTGCACAGCCACAGATATATGGATTCCGTGAGGACCAACCCTGACATACTGCGCTTTTCTCAGCAACCTAAAGGGCAAGGACAACTCCAGGGGACTCACGATGGAGAATGCTATCTTCATTCAGAGAAAGAACTGCGAAGTTTGAATACAGACTGAGGCACACTACATGCTCGCCTTTTCTGCTTCTCTTTTGTTTGTGTTTTTGGGGTTTTTTTTTTTTTTTTGGTTCTGTTTCTTCTTTCTCATGATTCATTCCATTGGTCAAAATTCTTCTCCACGACCTGACTAGAGCATAAATTAATTCAATGCGAAGTTATACATGACAGTTATATGGGACTTCATGCCATCTTGGGCAGGGAGGGGGGAGGGAGGGGAGAAAAACTGGAACTCAAAACTATGTAGAACCGTGTGTGGTAAACTAAAAATAAATAAAGAAATTTATTTAATTAAATAAAATGAAGTCTTTATCAGAGAAACCTGATATACATTTCCCCCCATTTCCTTTTTTCTTTCTAATGTTGGCTACCTTAGTTGTGTTTGTGCACAAGCTAATGACATTGTTTCAACTATTTTTAAGTTGATTCTGTAGGGTTTCACTTGATTCTCTCTATTACATAATAATATCATCTGCAAAGATTGAACATTTTGTTTGCTAATTGCATACTTTTATTCTTTTAATTTATTTTTCTTGTCTTACTGCTATAGATAGTGATTCTACTACAATATTGAATAATTGTGAAGATAATGGACGTACTTATTTCACTCCTCATCTTATTAGGAAGATATCAGGTTTATCCCCATTGTATGCCATGCTTACTCTTGGTTTTAGACAAGAAAGGCTCCATTGACTCCTATGCTTTCTGATGTTTTAATAGGATTGATTGTGGTTTTTTTTTCACAGACTTTTCCCTCATCTGCTGATAGCAGCATATGGTTTTTTTAAGAATACAGTCAATTATGCTAATTGTTTTGCTAATATTAAGCTAGACCTAGATAGCAGGTATAAGTTCTACCTGCTCACAATGTATAATTTTTTATGAAATACTGCTGTAATCTCCTTCTTAGCATATTTTTGCATTGATATTGACCAAGGAATTTGGCCTATAATTTTCCTTCTCTGTTTTTGGTCTCCTTGAATTAGGTGGTAAAACTGTATTTGCATCATAAAAGGAGTTGGTTGGACTTATTTACCTAATTTCTTTTTCAAGTAGTTTCTACAGTATTGTGATTATTACTTAAATGTTTGATAGAATACACTTAGAAATCCATGTGGCCATGGGGAATTGTGTTTCTTTTTGAGTACATTGATAGATTGTTCAATTTTCTTTTCTAAGATAGGGTTATTTAAGTATTCTATTTCTTCTTTTGTTACTCTGGGCAATTCACATCTATGTAAATATTCTTCCCTTTCATTTAGATTATCAATTTTACTGACATATAGATGGGCAAAATAACTCCTGCAATTGCTTTTATTTCATTCGATTGGTGGTGCTATCACCCTTTTCATTTCTAATAGTGAAGATTCAGTTTTCTTTTTTAATCAAATTAACCAATGATTTAACTATTTTTAAAGGCAGCTCCTAATTTTATTTTTTTCAATGGTTTCATTGCTTTCAGTTTTATAAGTATCTACTTTAAAATTGAGTTTTTCCAATTTGGTGTTTCATTGGGAATTTCTACTTTGTTTCCCCCCTCCCCCCAGGTTTTTTTTTAGTTGCATGCTCAATTCATTGATCTGTTCCTTCACTTTTATTGGTTTGCATTTAGAGACATAAATTTTCCCCTAAGTAATGCTTTCTTTCACTGTTTTTATCTCCTTGGATTAGGTATTAACAACATATATATGTCATAAAAGCAATTTGATTCTACCCCTTTACATATGTTCTCAAATGGTTTATATAATGTTAGGTGTGTTTCATAAATTTGGGGATGTTGTCTATTTTTAAATTATCTTTAATGAAATAATTGATTGCTTCTATGATTTTTCTTTGACCCAGTCATTCTTTAGGATTAGATTATTTAGTTTACAATTAACTTTTGATCTGTGCATTAGACCTTTATTAAATGTATTTTTATTGAATTATAGTATGACAAGGATGCATTTAATATGTCTACTTTTCTGCATTTGGTTGTCAACTTTTTATGTCCTAATAAATTGTTAATTTTTTGTGAAGGTGCCATGAACAGCTGAGAAAAAAGGTATACTCCTTTCTATTCTGATTCTTATTCCTAACTTTTCTAATATTCTATTCATCTCTTCAACCTCATTTTAATTGATTTTAGGTTAGATTTATCTGGCTCTGAGAGAGGAAAACTAAGGTCTCCCAATAGTTTAATTTTTACTGTCTGTTTCCACGTTTATTTCATTTAACTGTCCATTAAGAATTTGGATGTCATTTATAATTAGTATTTATATTACTTCTTTGTTTATGCTTCCAAAATGTAGTTTTCTTCCATATCCCTTTTATTTAGGTCTATTTTTGGTTTTGCTTTGTTTGGGATCATGGTTGCTGCTACTTGACTCTTTATGTCAACCAAAGTATAGTAGATTATGCTATAGTCCCTTATTTAAACTCTTTGTTTGCCTCTCTGTTTCCAGCGTTTCTCGTAAACCACATATCATTGGATTCTGGTTTCTAACCCATTCTGCTAATCTGCTTCTGTTTTATTGGTGAGTTCATTTCATTCTTAATCACCATTATGATTATTGTATGTACCATTCCCTCCATGCTATTTTCTTCTATTTGTTCTCTCTCTCTTTTTATACTGCCCTTCTTTTAAAACCTGTTATGCATCTGACACTTCTTTCTTTTATTTGTCCTTCCTTTTATCACAATTCTCTTTCTTTTATCCCCTTTACTTCCTACTTCCCAGTGGGGTAAGATAGATTTCTATTACCAATTGATCATCTACACATATTTCCCTCTTTGGACCACTTTAGATGTGAGTGCCAGTTCCTCACCCCACTTCCACTCCAGTATAAAAGTTCTTCCTTGTATGCATTTTTATGTGAGATAATTTTCTCCATTTTGCCTCTCCTCCTCAGAGATCCCTCTTTTTTAACTATCCATTTTTTAAACATCATCCCAACATATTTGACTCACATCCAGACACCTTTCTGTAAACTCCTTTTAACTACTCTGATAATGATAAAATTCTTAGAAGACACACGTATCCTCTTCACATAAAGGTAAATAGTTTAACCTCATTGTTTCCCTTATGATTTCTCATTTGTGTTTACCTATCTTGTGCTTCTTTTGAGTCTTGTATTTGAAAGTCAAATTTTCTACTCAGTTATCGTCTTTTCATCAGGAATGTTTAAAAGCCCTCTATTTCATAAAATATCCATGTTTTACCTATACGGATCATATTCACTTTTACTAGTTAGTGTATTATTGGTTGTAATTAACCTCTTTTGTTTTCTGGAAAATCATAGTCCAAGCCTTCCACTTTTTTAATTTGGTAGTTGCTAACTCTTGGTTGATCCTAACTGTGATAACACAATATTTGAGTGGGTTCTTTCTTGGTTCTTGTACTATTTTCTCTTTGATCTGTGAGCTTTAGAATTCATAATTATCCCGGGAGTTTTCTCTTTATGATTTTTTCATCTGTTGATTGGTGGATTCTTTCAACTTTTATTTTACACTCTGGTTTGAAAATATCTGGAAAGATTTTCTTGACAATTTCTTGAACTATGATGTCTAGATTTTTTCTTTGATCTTAGCTTTCAGGAGGTCCAATAATTCTAACATTATCTATCCTCAATCTGTTTTCCAGGTAAGTTTTTTTTTTTTTCTGATTAGGTAGTTCACTTTTTCTTTCATCCTTTTGACTTTATTTCAATACTTATTGTTGTCTCATAGAGTATGTTGCCCAATTACAATTTGGAAGGGATAATTTTATTTATCAAACTTTTGTATCTCTTTTCTATTTGGCCAGTTTTGTTAGTTAAGATATTATTTTCTTCAGTATATTTTGTGCCTCTTTTTATCAAGATTTGGATTATATTTTTGAAATCTGTTTCCTTTTCTTTCATTCCTTGGTTTATTTTTTCCCCTGTCACACTGTTTTATTTTAAAAATCTTGTTTTTTAGCTCTTCCAAGAATTCTTCTTGGGCTTCTATCCAATTAAGATTTCACTTTGATGTTTTGCTGTAACAAAAATGCTACTTGCTGCTACTGTGGATGTGCAAGGCCAATTACACCAGCATATAAGAGGGCTCCTAGCAAAGGTTTTTGATCTATTTTTTCTAAGGAAAGCAACTTTAAGAGGTTTATAATCTCACTTTAATTTAACATACACATTATTATTATTATTATATTATTATACACATACATATTATTAACTTAGTTCAAGGGAAAAAGTCAGCACCCTGAACTTCAGAGAAGACAGAAACAGAAATTACAAGCCGAAATTATGTAAACAGACCAAAATAACACAAATCAGCAGACAGGCTTCTATCAATCTGTCCAAGACATTACATACATAGTTACTAGAGAGAGAAGTACCAACATCTGGGTTTTTCAAAGCTGGAAGGCACCAAGCAATATGCAGAGTCTCATCTGGTCAAATCACAAGATTCTTGCAGAGAGTAAGCCCTTAAAGCAAAATATCTTCTCTCAGTTCTGAGAGTTCTAACTTAATGGCTATGCTCACAGTATATATACCCCTTTTCAGGCTATGAGGGCTTCACATCACTCATGACCTAATTAGCCAAAGGGTGTGGGCCTTCTCATAAAAAATGGCAAGACTCACTCAAAGGCTCTTGATTGCCTTAGTGCTGAGAAGCACTTCAAAAGAAAAATAAACAGTAAAAAGTCCCACTTTTCTTGCCCTTAGATGTGCTTATAGCTGTTTTGACATCATTATCTTCTTTTGTATTTCTGTGTTGATTTTCCCTGTCACCATATGTAACCAGAATGGCCTTTGTTTTCTTTGAATGACTCAATTTATCTCAGTGAGCTTTACTAGGTGCTAAGCCCCAGGCCCAAACCCCATTAGGTATTAATGTAATCCATGTGGATATGAACCTCCCAGGGTTCTAAGGGGAGGGGCCAACTCAGGAACCAATTACCAGAGCCTGAGCTCTGGTGATTCAGATGATGTTTGATATCTGAAGCCCTATAAGAAGGGAGGACAGAGCCATTTGTGTGGGGCTCTGTAGATGGTGTTGATGAGGAGACTCTGGGCAGCTGTAGCTAAGGAGCCCTCCAGCTTGTAAACCCAGATGCTGAAACTTTGTTGAACTCTGGTAACTATGTGTTGGGATTTGAATCAGACAGAGTCTGTTGATGTTTGTAATTTGTTTGCATTTTGTTTTGAAGTTCAGGGTCCTGGCTTTTCCCCCTGAACTAACTGAATGATATTTCAATGCTGAATGAAAAGTAAGCTTGTCAACCCCTTCACCTTGCTTTCCTTAATTAAACAGATCAGAAGAACCTGCGCTGTTGGCAGCTTTCTGGGTGCTGGCTGTGGGTGAATCTTATACCCCCACAGAAGCTGCTAGCCAGATTGTTCAAACACCATAGTAGCTTTTTATGGCCATGTTCTTTTGCTATTGTTTGCTCATTTTCCACTCTATTTCTTGACTTTGTATTTTATGTTATGTTTGGCTTTGTTCTTGGCCTGGGATGGGTGGACCTTTATTATCTCAAGCTTCAGGTTTTTTGGAACTACTGTTTGCAGATCTAGTTTTGGAGGTTCGGAATTTTTTGATACTTCTAAGGTGCTGTGATTGGGGAAGAGTTGTGGTCACTTGTTTACTGATATGTAATTTGGTCCTTACGAAAGAGGGATTTTTTTTTATCCCTTCAGATTGCAATAGGTGATCCAATCCAGGTGGATGTGATACTGTTCCTCGTGGCTTTCAATTTCTCTTGCAAGAAAAACACTCTTCCCTGCTATTGAATTATGACCCAGCAGTGGGTATTGATAATGGAGTCATGAAACAGTTTCTTCTTAGGACTTCTCCATGACCTTGAACTATTATCCAGAAACACATATAGGCAATGGAGTCAACAAATAACATTATGTTCTCCATCCAGCGATAGCACACGGGTCTCCTATGGTCTTTTTCTGACTTTTTGTCAGGTCTCTTTACCATCTCTGTACTGGGAGCTCTTGAAGCTACTGCTATTTCTGTCACCACCACCAAATTCTACCAGTGGCATTTCAACCATATGGGTTCTAGGCCAGATTCCACCCCTATGTTAGAGAGCTCTCTTTCTGAACTACTAATTTGTTTTGGGCTGGAAGAATGTCTTGTTCTTAATTTTTATTTTCTCTGCCACTCCATAATTTGACTTCAGGTGTTATTTTAAAGTTTTTCTTTGGTTTTCTTTGGGAGAAAAATTGGAACAGCTCAGCTAAGTGCTTTCTCTACTCTGTAATCTTGGCTCCACCTGCAGAAGTCCCATATCTTCTTTTTAAATACTGTTATTTGTTTCATAAGTTTGGATATTCAACTACATTTGTTGCTATTGAAATCATCTTTCAA